>NC_056732.1:264445345-264555345 GCF_019279795.1 Protopterus annectens | reverse complement strand
CTGGTGATGTCTTTAAGCATATGCAGCATTCCACAAAACAGTGATAGATAAATGTGTATCTTGGGTATGTCAGCACATGTGCAACATAAACTACTTGGAATGCTGACACTCAAGAGCTGCAGAGAAAGATCTTCATATAATTGACTTTGCCCACATCCTAAACATCATGCATTGTATATGGATGGGCAGATGAAATATTTTTTCAGAGCCTCACCCCTCAGAATGAACCCTTTCTTGCCAGCTAGCATAGCTAGCCATATTGTCCTAGCATGCCATATACTGTACAAAACATGTCTGCGATGCAGGGCAAACCATATAATGCGCCAAGCACCGAAGAAGATTACCAGGTTCTCTATAACAGCAGGTACAATGGAGGAAGACAGTGACATCCACAGTGGATATCACACAACAAATCATGTGTCACCACGTCTATCAGTGCCATGATAAAACTATGGCCATATATATGCAAAGTTACTTATCCACTCTGTGCTACTAAATGTAAAATGTTTTTATTGATTCAGGGGCAGTCATTCTCAGCATGATGGCAGTTAGTCCATGCTGACAACTGCATGGCCTGTAGAAACATAGAATTTCTAGCATAAAAAAGGTTTATTCGACTAAAACAGGCATTGAGGATGAGACCCAAGAATGATAACCAAGACCATGAGGTTAATGATGAATATTTATTGAATCACGAAAAAATGCAATACCATAAAGTGCTTAACTTAATCACTGCATTTTTTTTCACACTTAGAACTTCATCAGACATGCGACAACAACACCTTCCCACTACTCAGTTTATACTGCCATACATCATCAATTATCCAGTCGGATTATTCAAGCAATGTTATACAAAAAACACATACACAGCTATTGAATGAACACTCTACTATTTATCAAATATAAAAATATAAAAATATGTAATATAAAAAATATTCATAACATATTTATATAAATAAATTCATCCCACAGTGGTGGTGCTGCGGTAGCGTTGTTGCCTCACAGTAAGATGCTGTCCGGTTCGATTCTCAGCTAGAGCGTCTTTTGCGTGGAGACATGCATGAATGGGCATACCTTCGTTGAAGGTTGTGCATCAGGGCTGGTAACTCGGCACGTAAAAATCAACTACCAATCATTAGCGGACCGGAGTTCCGCTGTGGTGACCCCTAACCGGGAAAAGTCGAAAGACGCAACACCAACATTTATATAAATAAATTCATAATCAATAAGAAATAAAAACACAGCAATATTTACTGTTTCTGAACCACTTTCTTTGTGAGGGGGAAAGGAACTTGATCTTTTGAACTTTACTACCATCTAGTGGTACAAATACACTACTATTTCAAAAATTAAAAATGTATTTAACAAACCTTAAAACTGGAGTAATATGAAAGTAACCCTAACCCTTATTTATAATCTAGCCACCTTTAGCTTTAAAATAGGGGCAATAGAAACATGTTTGTTGAGACCAGGAGGTTTACAAGCTTTCAAAATTATCTGCCAAAATACTTCCTTCTATTCAATTGCTATTCGATTCTTGTCTCCCATGCACCACCCCTAACCTCATAAGGCACTTCTTCTAGTATAAAAAAATGTAAAATTAGCATGTTTGCAATGTATAGTCTGCTTATATAGTATATTATTAAGATCTTTCTTGCGACTTTCATAAGATGCTCATATATTCTTCTAAGAGCTCTTTCTGTTTTCCCCACGTAGAATGCTGAACATCTTTTTCATTCAGATGTATAAATAACTCCCTTACTATCACAATTTGAGAATTGTTTACCATTTACTATTCTATCTCCACTCTTGATATATATATATATATATCTTCTCAGTATTTTTTATGTGGGGGCACTGTGCACACTTCCCTCATTTAAAGGTCCCTTTTCTTTTACTGAATTATTTTCTAGTGAGGGGACACTGTTCAAGGATGTTTTTCACATTTATATCTCTTTTATAGGTAAAACGTAATGGCTGTTTAAAAAATGTATCCATATCACAAAAACTTGAAAACATCATCCAGTTTTTTAAAATAATACTTTTAATAGCAGGGGCTTCACTATTATAATTCAAAACAAATGACCCAGTGAATTTACCTCTTCATTATTTATTTGTTTTTTCCTGTATCTCTAAGGTATTAATGTTCTTATTAAACCCTTTCCCTAAAATAGGACTAAATCTATTAGTTCTCCCCTCTTTTACTCCCTTTAGGGCATCTTCTATCACTTTACTGGGATATCTTCTCTCAAGAAACATGTTTTTTTTTTTAATTTAATGCTTTCATATAAGAAATCCTTTTCATCAGAAATCATTCTGGAGATCCTAATAAATTGCCCTTTTACAATGCTTCTTTTTTGTTTGTATGGATAGGCACTGATGAAATATAAATAAGAATTTGAACATGTACTCTTTCTAAACACTCTAGATTTAAAGTCTTTGTTATTCAAATCCTTATATATTGTAATATCCAAATAATCCATGGACTCCTTCGTAATATTAAAAGTGAACTTTAAAAACTCAGTAGTGTTATTTATATAATTTAAAAAGTCATACAATTTTTATTCAGTGTCAATTCAAAAGATATACAAATCATCAAAAAAAAAAGTTTCAAAAGAGAGCAGGAAAGTTACACTGTCATGACCACTGCATAGGACCCTAAAGACCAGCCGTGTCTTGTTATGCCATAGCAGCATATGCTACAACAACAACACAGAAAATACATGAAGGGAAAAGACCACAATATGCATCTGTAGTAAATTAATCTTTTGAAGCAAAGTGAAGGGCCAACAAAATGGCCCCATTCCCTATTGACCATTATGTGGAATGTGACAACAATGCCTATCAGATGTAGCACATCTATTCATTCTTAATGGGCAACATTTACCATTAACACACTGAGTACAAAATTCTTATGTGTTAATTCACAAAATGTGAATGTGACTTCACTATAAAACAATCGAACATGCAGTTAAGCATTTTGAAGTGAACACAACAAAACAGAAATGTTTTTTCTAACCAAAATACAAGTTTTTGAGAAACCAGCACATTAACCACATTCAGTAAAAAAACAAACCCCAAAAGCCATTGCTTTGAGTTAACATAGTCCACCTAAATGCAAAGAAAAATCAAAAACCATAACAATTACAAATATGAAAAACAAGTAATACCATCATAAGTTATGAAATGTTAACAAAAGTAAATAAGAACATTATTTCTATCCAACAGTCTCTAAATCTATATGTTACTAAGACCTAAGTGTATGAAAATTAGTCAAAAGGATGGTGCTCCACCATTAGGAATAAAGAAAGCGAGGTCATTCTATACTGCTATATGGCAAATTGCTTAATGGTGGCCAACCCTTAGGTCAGCAACAGGGACAGACAGTCCCAAGATCACATACATGAGTGGCCAACATGCAACTCATGTATGCTTCTTCTGAGTTAGAAAAGGGCATTGGGCTATAATCAATGATTGCAAAGTCATTCCCAATGAAACAGTTGGACCACAGCATAAACCACTGGCTGTCACAATCAGCTGCAAGCAGTGGTCAGAGAAAGCTGTAATGTAAACAGACACTAGGCTGAGGACCTGGAAGTTGAATCGAAAGAAAGTGCATGAGTTCAAGGAAATATGCAGGGCTCTTGAACGTCTGGGAAAAGAGGAAATAGACACAGTTGCAGAAGAATGACAGCATCACAAAACAGCATGTGTGTGCACTATAGAACAGATGTGTGTGCACTATAGAACAGATGTGTGTGCACTATAGAACAGATGTGCAGCCAAGACAACCACAGAAATAAGGGACATAAAGAAAGCCTATGGTAGAATAGAGAAGTTCAGGAAATCATCAAAAGAAAGTAGGAGATAAAAATACAGACCAGACTAAGAAGGAATACTGACTGGTTAACAAAGAGGCTCTAAGAAAGTAGGTACAATAGTGAAGAACAAGGTATCAAAGGCAGTCTTCCAGCATCTGGAAAGTGACTTGGTAGATGGCACAAAGAAACTGTTGTCAGGCTGCAAGGCAAAGACAGAAAGATGAGGACAGTCATCAGACACCCTTCATAAACATTGCCAACAAACAACCTGCTCATCAGTCCATAGGACATCAAAGGCTGATGGAAGGAATATTTCCAGAAACGTCTGAATATAGGAAGCTGTGCTAACCCAGACACTGTCCACAATGAGAGAAGAAGAGGAGCCCATCCTAGAAGAAGTAAGAGCAGCACTAAGGCAAATGAAGACAGGGAAAGCAGCAGGCTCAGATGTGACCAAAATATTGGGGAAGATAGGAAAGAAATGGCTCTAGGGGCTACTTATAGCAGTATGGAAAGAAAGAGGTGTCCCAGATGACTAGAGAATAAGCATGCTAATGCCAGTATACAAGAACAAAGGCGGGAGCATTCACAACTGTGGGCAGTAGGGAGCCATCAAACTCTTGTCACAGTGCATGCATGTTCTGTAGAGGGTAACTGATAAACAGCTACATGGACAAGTAAAAAGTGAAATGGGAAATGAGTAGTTTGGACGCAGATCATGATCCAGCATAACAGTTTTGATGTTTGCAGAGATACAGATACCTGAGAAGGTAATAAAAAGACAAGTGAGGTATGCAACATGCCATGTTTTGATAACAAAAAAAATTAATAACATCTTAATGCGTCATCTGTTTATTTCACATTAATATTTGGTGCTGGAGATAGTTGGTATTCAGACCATTTTATCACTGTTTACTATGGCTACTGCATATCTCAGTAGTGCTATTTTTTTCACAAGCAAATAAATATTAAATACTCCAGGAAAAGCAACATCTGTGATCCAGAGCACATCTGTTCTCTTTCATGTAGTCCACCCTCAGATAGATTATCATCTATAATTTTCTATGTGAAAAATATGCTTTTAGCTCCATGATGGATTTCTTCAAAGGAGGCAGTCCTTTAAAATATAATTGGCCCAAATGATTTCCTTACAGAAATGCCACTTCAGAATTAACTAAGGCACAGCCCAACATATTAAGAAAAGTAAGATATTCCAGAGTAGTGAAGGACGGCATAATCACCCCAGAAAAGCTGTTAATACTATTTTCAAATTGTTAATGTGGTTTTATTAGTTTAATTTTTGATTGAAGGAAAAGTGTGACTGGTATGAACTGATTGTTCCATAAACATATGACTTTCTGCAGTAGTGCAAGCCATTAAACCTCTCATGTTGTTACATATAAGAATGCCTTTGCCCATTAAGAGATATATTGTCCCAAAAATGTGCTGCTGTGAAGGAAATTTCTGTTCATCTTTAAGTAACAGAAAATAAGCATTTGTAAAACAGCACAAGTCTGGCAGGACAGTCTTTTAAAGTACTTGTACAATCAAAGTACTGTCTCTTTTCCTTGAAGGATTATAGTTTTCGCCAAGGATATATCTACTTTCACTTAAAAGAGTTTTGTGTTTTAGCATTAGAAATGTGTGTCTGTCTTCAGAGTATAAACGTTAAAACTACAATTGTACTGTACTAGTTAAAATAAAAAGTGTGGGAATAACAGAAACTGCAGTGGCAAAGAAACATCAGACTGTCAGAAATTAGCAATTTAGTAAGGACTGAGAGTCACAGAGATGTGCTGCACATCTATTCAATCTTGCAATAATATACAGATACAAATAGACCAATCACACATCCTAAGCATTTCAGCTGTCTGCAACTCAGATATTTTCCAAGTGCTTTGCTTTTGCTCAAATTCATCTACTTATGACTATGAACAATGATTGTATTGCACCACATCATCCGCATGTCATTGTTTCTTCATTTCTTTATGTGCCTTTATTTGCATGTCATTCTGTAATCATTTGCAAACATTTGTAAAGTTCAATTTTTCTTCTTGCAAGCTTGTGCAACGTGGAACGAAAAATAATTTCAGCCCTGCACATGGCTGCATCCAATGTCATTAAAAGGCATAATGTTCTCAGCTTTAATATGAATACCAGCCAATGGGGGTTTGGGTATAGTGCTTGTGTACCCTGATGAGTCTATGTTACATTACCAACATTTCAAATAATCGAAAATCAAAGCAGTGAGACAACTACACCAAGACAACATAAGACCACACATTTAGTTTCCTGAAGTTCAAAACAGTGAAGCAGCAGCTGCACATATTCTACAGTGCTCGGGATTGCAGTACAGTGAGGATTAGGAAATTTACCCTTTTCCTCACTGTAGTGTATTCTCACTGTTGATATATACAATTTGCAGGGAGTTTGATGGGTGCACGTGGGCTTCACCTCCTGCAAAAATGTTAGAGAAGGTGTATTTTGGTGTATTTTATGCTGTTTCAATGCTTTCCACTTTGGGAAACTAAATGTTCGGTCTTTTGCTATTTCGGTGTTGTCATCTCATTCTTTTGATTTTCAATTATTTGAAATTTTGGTAATATCAAGATTTAAGAAATAAGAAATATATATATATATATATATATATATATATATATATATATATATATATATATATATATATATAAAGAATATATACTGCCATGGTGGTGCGGCGGTAGCATTGTCACCTCACAGTAAGACGTTGTCCTGTTCGATTCTCAGCTAGAGCGTCTTCTGTGTGGAGACATGCGTGAATGGGCATACCTTCGTTGAAGGTTGTGTGTCAGGGCTGGCAACTTGGCATGTAAAAATCTACTGCCAATCATTAGCGGACCAGAGTTCCACTGTGGCGACCCCTAACCGGCAAAAGCTGAAAGACACAAGAACGACATATATAAAGAATATAACATAGACCCACCCTGAAAAAAGTATATAAGCTCTGTCTCTAATCTTTAATATTTTAACTATAACCTATTTCTAGCCTTAGCATATAAACAAACATATCATCCCAGTCCACTCAATCATATGAAGTATTTCAACATAATTAGAAGAAATGAAAATGAAAAGTGTTTAGCTATCAACAAAGGCTACACCAGGTAGCCAGAATCTAATAAAAAATACAAAATATTAATGCCATAAAACAACAAGGTTAAACTCTTTTATCTACTAAAACTTAAACATAGACTTCTTCAGAATCATAGTGTTTCAAATTGGCATCCTGCTTCCTAAAAACCTTATAACATTAGCATAACTAATTGAACAACCAATCAAGCTAAAAAGTTCTTGTTGCATTTAACTTTAGTCACATCTAAAACTGGTAATCTAACACAATGCAATCAATGAAGGTTTAAACATTATTTGAATAATAGTAGTCATTGTTCCAATAATTTCAAGCTGCTACTTATTCAATATCAAGTAATAAATATAAAAAACAGCACAAGAAATTAATGTCAACAACAAAGTCCAAACATACCTTAAAAGCAATTTTAACAAGTTCACAAACTCTGTATAAAAGACTCGCTCCTGACCCATGATATAAAACCACTGCATTATATAAATATACATTGTTAAAACTTGGTAAAAAGTTATAGTTCCAAAGCACTTAGTTATAAAATACCAAACAATGATATATTCTCATTGAAACCTAAGGGTGTCCAGCGAGTTAAGGCGGACTTGCCATAGCAAATCTTTAAATTCTAATATAATCTCCCAGGAACCTCCTTGGGGTCAATAAAAACTTTTTCAAGAATTGCAAATTGAAACTTTTTACAATTCAAATAATGTAAGCTATGCTTATACAAAGCATTACTTAAATTCATCTTGCATATATTGATCTCTCTGTTTTCCCGAAAGAGTAGGAATCACATGCATCGCAACATGCAATGCAAACTACGAACTTCATATAACAATTGCAATTACTGGCCATTCTTACTTTTTTGTTTTTTGGGGTGGGTCCTACGCACAAATCTGAGACCTCTAATACATAATGGTACTGACTACAGTGCCCACATTTTCTCATTCAATGAAATGTAGAATTATCTGATGAGTGATGAAATTCTAAAACATCTTTTAAGTCCCCCCCCTTTTGAACACAAATGATTGTTTGTCTCCCAACACTTGAGTTAGGGACCTATCTGAATTAAATATGGACCAAATCTTCACTACAATCTTCCTTACTTCTGAACTGAGAGGATGATATTCCATTATTAAACTTTTTTACACTGCATAGGGTCAGCCCATTCTCTTAGTATCGAACAAACCAAAAACCAGAACAGCTGTAAAGTCAACCACGAAGACACGAATCTCCACCGGTAAGTTTATTGAACAACAAGGCACGGACACAAATCTCCAACACTGACCTAGGTTTCGTCCTGTGGACTTCATGAGAAGTCCACAGGACGAAACCTAGGTCAGTGTTGGAGATTTGTGTTCATGCCTTGTTGTTCAATAAACTTAGTCCACAGGACGAAACCTAGGTCAGTGTTGGAGATTTGTGTTCGTGCCTTGTTGTTCAATAAACTTACCGGTGGAGATTCGTGTCTTTGTGGTTGACTTTACATTCTCTTAGTATCCTCAGCTTGACCGAGAATAGGGTTAAATATTGTAGCCCAAAGGGACGTGACACTTAGTCTGATGTCATCAATAAATTCCTAGCATAACCACTCTCCATTTCAAATGTGTCTTGATCGAACTTGAAAGCACAAAAAGGCAAAATAGTGAAACAGCATTTAAGTGAGTTGTTTCCCTGGGAAAGAAATCACTTGGTCGCTTCCGTTACTTTGCCATTTTCGTGACTGTAGTGTGATCTCGGAGTTGGTATATTTAAGTTGGGGGGTGTGGGGGGGTGAAGCCACCCACTTGATGTAATGTTTTAAAATTTTTTGTTTGTTTTGTGGAACAGTGTTTTTATTCCTTTGGAAAAAAAAAATCACTGTTCTAATCGTTCGAGATTGTAAGCTTTCACTTACATGAGTTCAATAAATCATTGTTCGCTTTTTTAAATGTTCGATGATTTAACATAGACCCCTCCAGAAACATTGCTGGTAACACCTGGCATTCATTCTCAAAGATCTGATTGTCAGAAATCATTCTACTTAGTCTCACAAAATGTCCCTTAACTAAAGATTTTTCCTGATAAATGGGAAGTAAGTTATTGTGGAGCAAATATGAGTTTGAAAACGTAGACTTCTTATATAAGGTAGATTGAAGCCGATCAATTTCTTTATATATTGTAACATCCAAATGAAAAGGAATGTGTGAACGTAAGAAAAGACACAGATGAATTAATAAATGCTAAAGATTCTTCCAATTTACAAATGTTATCATTCCATATAGTAAAAATATCATCCCTGTATCGGATGTAGAATGACCAACATTCTTTAAATTGTGAACAGAACAAAACATTCTGCTCCCATCACCACATTACTATATTATCATGCATGGGCTTCTAAGCAGCACCCATTGCTACACCCTGAACAAACTTAAAAAATTCTTCATCAAAAACAAGTGAGTACTAGTTCAGTAAGACACATACAAGTTCGAAAGTCTAAGGCACTAACCTCCTGCCACCTTAACAAAACCTCAGCAAAACTTTCTAGTCCATCGTAAAGTGATATGCACCCAAACAAATGTATGGCATCTATACAAAAAAAAGATGCTTTGATCAAGATGGCTCATCAATGGCAGCTGCCTAAGAAAGTCCCATGAGTCCCTAAGTACATTATGATAATCTTTCATAAAGGTCTTAATAAGTTTTCTGTAAAAGTAAACAGCTAATAGATAGATTTTTGATCCTTTCTCTGAAACTATGAGTCTCATGTGAGGATTCTTTTCATCTTTGTGCACCTTAGAGATGCTGAAGATGATGGGTATTCTTGGTTGCTCTATATATAACATATCAAACGTTTCTTGGGAAATCAGGTCATCTAATAAAAGTTATTTTTTAATTTCTCCAAAACTTTAGGGTTTCTAATACCATAACAGGAATGGACTCCATTCCAAAGTCAAAGTATGATTAAAGTTCATGAAATTAGTATTGTTTCAATCTTTGATGGCAGCCAGAAGTGCTCTTCTCAACACTCACAATGTGCCCAGTAATAATTTCTTCTGCAATTTGTATGTATTTAACATGTATCGGTAATGTATCTAAATATGATTGTATATTCTTTTTTATAAGACCCATTGCTCCTAATGCTATTGGGACTATCTGGGTATCTTTCATCCACATTGCTCTCATTTCTGCCTGCCAGTCCTGGTCTTTTATAACTTTGTGTCTCTGTATGCAAGACACTATAGTCACTGGGTGTAGTGATTTCAATGATCAATGCTATTTTTATCTTCTTTTCATGGACCACTATATCCGTTTCCTGACATCTATCTTTTGAATGGTTGGTAATGGCTGATTCCATGTGATGTAGAATTCATCATTTTCTGTGATGGCTTGTATTTACCAGGCTGCAGAATGGTGATTCATCACTGGGACAAAGCAGAAATTCCTTAAGATTCCAAGAGCAGAATAAGTTATTTCTTACATTTATTTAATTGAATTGCACTTTTTTAATGCTATAATCATGCTATACAGCTAATCTACTACATTTTACACTGTTATAAAGCTTTTTACTGTTTTCCTGCATTTATTTACTGTTGTATACTGTTTTAACTGTATTTTTCATTGCTAGATACTGTTTCATTACTCTAATTGCATTTTTATTGAATTACTTAACTGTAAACTGATTTTTCATACTGAGAGTCTGTCTGTGAGTGTTCTATCTGTGCTTTTCTGTACATTTTTTTCTGAGGTTTCTGTGTTCTAGTCAGGTATCATATAACTGATTTGTTTGCAGTTAAAAGCATTCTCTAGAGTCTCCTTGCTCTTTTATCTGCCATATACTTGATGTCTTTGCAGTTGCCCACCCATACTGTAAATCTGATCTGGAACACTCCTCCCAGTATAGTTTCATTAGCTCATTCTACCTTATACAGAGAGAACATTTGAGAAGGCCAACACACTTAGGTTCTTAACCTTGAATTATCTTCTGTTCCTGCTTTCTCTTTCCACTTAACAAAAAAAAAAAATGCTAGAATCTCCTTGTGTTCTGACTGAGTGTGCTTCTCAGCTGGTAAGTATATTTTTTGTACTTTTTAATTGTTCAAAGTTGAATAAAACAATAAATGAATTCAGTTCAGAACACAGTTTGAAAAAAATGCAATTATTTAAACTATATTTGCTCTAATATTGATACACACTCAAGTGTGCTAGCTTGCACTGTACTTGGATTACTTTCAGTGCAACTTTAGCTGCCTTTCTGTAAATAAAAATATCAGCTTGTTTCCTGCCTTTCCTGTAACTAGTCTAGTCCAGATACAGATTTGCTGTATTCAGGACTGTTTGTAAGCTTCTGTGCCTTTCAAGCCTTTCTTTGTTGGAGGGAAGCCTTCTAGCTTATCATGAGAGTGGTAAGCACTAGGTAGCCTATCTACCACAAAAGGAGTGGTTTCTGGCCCAGAAATTGTAGTTATTGGTGGTTTGGGCAGTTTTTCCATCTCTCTCAACTTTCTGGTTTAAAAGCCCGTGGTTGCACTTGTTTCCTGCCTTTCCTATAACTAGCCTAGTCCAGATACAGACTTGCTGTAACCAGGAGTGTCTGTAAGCCAAAGTCTGCACTTCAATTTTTTCCTTAGATCTACTAGTTCTCTCCATTCCTGCATGTTTACTAGCTTATTAGTCTAGCACTTTACCAGACTTCTTGTAACAATTATTGTAGCACACAAAAGTGCTACCAGCACTAAACGTTGTCTACAAGGAAACAGATCCAGTACTTATTATTAATGCCAACCCCTCTAATCATGTCTAAAGGTCAGTTCCCTGTGCTTTCTCCTATTAACTTGGTGAACATGGGCATCCTGAGGCAATGCAGCCACTACTTCATGTACACCAACAGCCCTCTCCTCTTACCTCCCAATACTCAGACTTGTGAGAGATGCACTTATACATCCAAACTGGAAGCCATGTACTCTCCAGCAAAGATCGGAATAGCTGGTCAAAAAGAGAATCTCAACATTTGCACCACACCACATGGAACACATAGCCCTCCAAAACACACACCAGCACTGCCTTCACATAAAAACACAAACCACACACCCACTTCCGCAGAGGCTCTCAATAAAAATCGACCCAAACAGTAGAGACCTCCAAAGCAGAAATGCACATGACCACCACAACACAACACTAAGCATGAGACACATAAGTCTCCTAAATAGTGTGCCACTCAACCAAAGCCCCTAAGGCAAAACAGCATGCCTAACACACTAGTCATAGGTGACTCGATAGTGAGGCACATCGATGTCCCACTCACTAGGTTGAATAAGGAGAAAGTAACAGTCAGCTGCCTGTCAGATGCCAGGATCTGCCACATAATGCATGCACTCAGGTCCCTCAACAACAGGTACAAATATGACTAAGTCATTGTACATGTGGGTTTAAATGACCGGAGACATACCTCCCTGGACTACATGAAAAGAGACATGGAGGAGCTCTCGGATTATGTAACCCAGGCAGGTATGACCCTAGCCCTAAGCAGCATCCTACCATCACCCAGAATTATACCACAATACATGCAGAACATGAGTGATTTCAACAATTAGCTAAGCTTGTGATGTCATTCTAAAGGGATCCAGTGTCTGTTTGCCTGGGATGACATGATTGACAGACCTTGATGCCCTGCCAGAGATGGCCTGCATCTTTAAACCCTGGGATTCCAGATACTGGCCAAGGTGCTTGCCACCCCTATAGTGCCTTTTTAGGCGGTGTTCCAAAGACCAAATTATCACCATAACCGCTACAAGGAAATGCACTCTGAGGGTCATGCTGCTCAATGCTAGTAGTCTAAATCTCAAAATGCTCTCACTCGAAGGACTGCTTAAAATGGAGAGCATCAACATTTATGCTGTAACAGAGACCTGGTTCAAGGCAGCAGAAAGCACCCCTACACTACCAAGCTATAAATCTTTCCAAACCTTTCGGCCCCAGAACTTGGACCAAAACTCCAAAGGTGGTGGTGTTTCCATATTCATAAAGGATGTACACACCTCAGGGCTGGTATCCCAACATAACACATCAGAGATACTTCAGGTGCAGCTAACATTGGGTAAGACAGCAATTCAGGTCGTAGCCTGCTACAGGTCCCCAACCATGTCCCAAGACTTACACTCCATGCTCCTAAGCACCTTGGAAAATATTAGGGTCCTACCTAACACTCACATACTAGGCGACTTCAAGTACCTCTCCATTAAATGGGAAAATTACTCGTGTACGAATGCACTTGCCCAACATTTCCTGGAGTTCATTAATTCCAATGCTTTGGACCAGCTTGTGTTTACCTCCATTAAAGGTAGCAACATCCTTGACCTGGTCATTACTAACATGGGCGACCATTGCTCTACACCAATAGTCAGCTCCTCCCTGGTTAGATCTGACCACAAACTAATCACCTTGGAAATCCACATCCCTCTCATCCCCCCTGCAAAGGTAACCACCATGAAAAACTTATCCAAAGCTAACTTTGGGCTTCTATAAACAGAGGTGGCTAACTTCACGGCACCCATGCAAATGGAGAATGGTTGCATGATCGTCAAATCATACAATAATGCACTGTACGAAAATGTACACAAATGCTTGGATTTCGCCATACCCAATAGAACCAAGATGCTCTTCTCCAACAAAAGGAAGCCAGTCTGGTGGTTCCCTGCCATAAACAAACTCTACAACAGAAGGAGGAAGCTGATGTAGAATAAGGTGAAGTCCCAAGACAGGAAAGGCTCCCTTATCAGCCTAAACAAAAAGTTGAGATCCCTCATCAAATCCTCTAAAGCTAGCTATAAAAACAGAATTGCAGCAGATAGTAAAGACAACCACAAGGCCGTCTATAGTTATATAAAGAATCTCCATGGCAATACCCAGATTTGCTCTGAGGTACTGCACAATGGTACCTCCTATACCAAGCCAACAGATATTGCCAATATACTGACCGACAGATTCAGTGCCAACTTTACCCCTCTCCCCCCAAGGACCAATCAAAATACCAGTAGCTTGCCAGGCACCCTGTATTACTGCTGCACAGGTTAAAACAGCACTGTCCAAGGCCAAGAATACAGCTTCTCTGGGACCTGACAATATCCCTGGCTGTGTTCTACATGAACTACAGAGTGAACTGGCACCTCACCTGTGTGCCCTGTTCAATCACAGCCTCACCTCAGGCTTTGTCCTTACTGAATGGCACACTGCTACAGTCATCCTCTCCACAAAGGAGGAGTGACTACAGACCCTATGAACTATTGCCCCATTAGCCTGACAAGTCTGGTATGCAAAGCTATGATATGCATCATCATGGAGCTAATAAACAAGGATATAGAGAATCTCCAAACTCTGGATCACACACAGTTTGGTTTTGTGAAGGGTAGGTCATGCCTGCTCAACTTGGTTGAATTCTTTGAGGCAGTCACCAGACCTGTGGATGAAGGCAAGGTGGTTCATACAGCCTACCTTGATCTTGGCAAGGCCTTTGATACCATTCCCCACTCAAGAATCATAGAAAAACACACCAAGCTAGGTATAAACCCCTATATTACTAGGTGGGTTGCAAACTGGCTCACAAATAGAACCCACAGTGTGAAAGTAGCTGACTCCAAGTCAAACTGCTGACTAGTCACGAGTGGAGTCCCACAGGGTTCGGTCCTGGGTCCTCTCCTGTTTGGTATCTACTTCTCTGAAGTCCAGGCCAACATGAAGGGACTCTGGCTGACAAAGTTCACAGACAATTGCAAGTTGGCTGCTATTATTAACTCCTGAAGTGATTTTGACATCCTACAGAATGGCCTCACTGTGACTAATGACTGGTGTCAGAACCATGGGCTTAAGCTCAATGCCAAAAAATGTGTTGTCATCCTGTTTGGGAAAAAAAACGGTTCCCATGAATTACCACATTGATGGTAGTTTACTGAACACAGAAGGCGTTATAAGAGATCTGGGAACACATGTTGACAGCAAACTTTGTTTTGATCACCACATTGCCACTGTGGTCAGAAAGTCCTTCTATGTGGCACATCTCATTACTAAGGGTTTTGCATCCAGGAAAAAAGAGTCATTGTTTCTTTCTACTCTTCCCTCATTAGGCAAATCGAGTACAATGCCTGATTTGGCATGTACCTCATTAGACACCTGCAACAACTGGAGAGGCCACAAAACTACCTCACAAAAAAGCATCCTAGGCCTTAAACACTTGTCCTATATGGACAGACTCAAAAAACTCCAACTATTCTCTATCTCGTATTGCCTACTTAGAGGTGATCTCTGTTGATTTACAAAGCCATGTTTGACCCAGCTCTGTTAGAAATGCTACATCTAAAGAATTCCCAATCCTTCCGCACCACACACACTACAGAAACCTCATCTTCATTACCACAATCAACAGAACGTACCATAGGGACAGATTTCTAATCCAGAGACTGCCCCTGATATGGAATAGACTTCCCATATATGTCAAGCAGAGCAGCTCGCTGACCCTCTTCAAGAGAAATCTTGATGAGTGGATGGGAAATAGAAAATTCATCTCTGGGATAACTCCAGTGGCTCTACTCGACAGAGGCACTAGGAACTAAGGTCGGGTGGCACAGTGCAAGGATAATCCCATGGCTAGGCTTTTAAAGGCCCCAGGGCCATTAGCCTAGTACATACCTATGAACCTCTGAACCTATGATGCTTTGTGGCTCATGTTTCCAGTGTTTTTCAGCTACTTCAATATTATAATGTTTGCACAATCCCCAGTGCAATCTTGCCACATTATTATGTCTTTCAGTAAAATGTTCGTCTGCCATTAGTATGTTACAACCAGCAACAAGGTGTACAACTGTTTCCAGTCCTGTTTTACAAATCCTACATTTGTCTGTTTTTCCCACATGTTCAATGGACTTTGTAAACCAACATGTATGTAGTCCACAATCTAGGGCCGCCAAAATGTACCTTTTATCTTCTGGTTTAAATTCACCTCTCCTTAACTATTCCTGCACTTGATCCTAATCAACATGAGGTTTTCCAGTAGTTTTCTATACTTGCAAATATATTTATACATTTTCCACATTTCTTGCCTTCTCATCTGAGCCTTCACCTTATATTATTTATTTTGTTTTTTTGGCATATTCAGTTGCTGCCTGATTTTTATCTACTTCTGGCTTGATTTCCATTCTCGCTTGACGCTGATACACTTCCGCTAGCCTAAGCAGGGAAGTCATCTTAGATTTATTCTCCTCATGTTTCAAAACTTTCACTATGTGTGGGTCTTATGAGGTCAGCAGATATGTATTCAGTCCCATGATTACAGATCTTTACATGTAATCAGTTTCAAGGAGGCCTATACCTCCTTTGGAACGGGGAATATGTAGTCTTGGTATACACTGATTTTTATAAATCATTTGATGAACATGAAGCATCCTCCTTGTTTTCCTGCCTAATCTGTCCAACATCTTTTGGGGCCAGTCAGTCACTCAAAAACTGTAAGTTAGGTCAGGAAGAGCAAATTAGTTTATAGCTTGAACTTTGTTCCTAGATGTCAGCCCTGTTTTATTGGCATTTGTTCATGTTTTATTGTTGATCCTTCATCAATTCCCAAATATTTATACACTTCCTCTTATTCAACTTCTTTTATATCACATTCTTGTCCCAAACTGATGTTTCTTGGTGCTGTAGCTTTCCTGCTTTAAAGGATGCTTTTGCGCATTTATCAAGACCAAATGACATTCTTGTATCATCTGAAAAAGTTTTGACTACTTGCAGTTGTGCTTTCAGTTCCTCATCTGATGAGCTATACAGTTTTAAATCATTGATAAAGAGAAGATGAGAAGTCTTTACACTGTTGCTTTCCGGGAGACAAATTATAGCCATGACCTAATCTGTTAAGCAGACAGCTTAATGGGTTAAAGGCAAGACAAAAGAGCAGTGGTGACAGAGAGTCACCCTAGAATATCCCCCATTGTATTTTCTCCCTGGAATAATAATTTATCCTTTATCATGGCTTAACTGCAAAGTTGTTTGCTACTGTTTCATGGTCACTGTGATGTAGTTTATCTGTGTAGGGTGTCTCTTAAACATTTTTAAGCACTCTTTTGTCCATGAATGTGGGATACTGTCAAGTGCTTTTTTGTAGTCTATCCATGCCCCTTTTTACAGTTCTCAACTATGACTTTATTTAACAACAAATTATCCTTTGTTCCATATGACTTTATTTTATTACCCTTTTGTTCTTTTGCCATAATTGAGTTTTTCTTCTTAATGACTATAAACTCTGTTGACATCAATTCCGGTGTATAGTTTTATAGTTTATATGTCATCAGAAGACAAGTTATTGGTGTATAGCTTTTAGGGTAGCTTGCAGGTTCACTCTTAAGTTGTTTTTCTTTTTTTTTTTTGCCAGGCTGGTGTCTGTTCAGAGTGTGCATATAAGTAGTTCTTACTCATGGTTAAATCTTCATTCAAAGATCTTAATAGTTTTAGCCAGAAGTTAGGCTCTGCATCTGGGCTTGGGTTTTTCCAATTACAGAATTTTCTTAACTTTTTTCAATCTCTCTGGCTGTTACTTCATCCCATTTCATATTCTGTACATTTGAACTTCTTATTCTTTTTTTTTTACTTCTTCTATCCATTTAGCATCTTTGTTATGTTCCATAGGACCTTCACAAATATTTCTCCAAAATGTATCTATTCTTTTTTTGGTGGTGTTACAATTCCTTTTATCTTGTTTCACAATTCTCCATAAAACTGTTTTGGGTCAACAATAAGTTGCTTATTTTGTACTTTTCCTTTATATTTATCTGTGTGTCTTCTAGATTTTTCTGCATGTGCTAATATTTTTAATTTATTATTTGTAATAGTGCATGATAAATCATGATCCACTATAATACTGCACATTGCTTTTATCATGTCTATCTTTGAGTATTTCTGTTGATCTGTTCACTCTTCTAACAGTGACAGTTCTTGTCTTAATTGCCTTAGAGTTTACTGTATTTGATACTTCCATGATGGCATTCAGTTTCTCCCCATCCTTTCCCTTACTACCATGTGCTCTTGTGGCAGGACTTTATCTGGGATTAACTTGGCTGCAGAGTAATGAATCCTATTTACTTCTGTTATATCACATGAATCTCTATGTACAGTCCTAATTACTGTGTTCATTTGTGTTATCAAACGTCTAACTTTTTCAGTTTTATTGACCTTTTGCAGTCTATTTCTTACATTGATCTTAATATGTATACCATCTCTATTAACTCAAGCAACTCTTCTCTTAGGTCATTTTCTTCTAAACTGAGGGCACATTCTTTGTTTGTCATTTCCTGTGAGCATTCTATAGAAAGCTGCAGAGCTTCTTCCTGTGCCATGTTCTCTTCAGTTTTACCCTGTGTCATCCATTGCTCTTTCATATGGGAACTTACTGGCATATCACTGCATGCATTTGGTCAGAGTTGCCACAGTTTTGAGTTTTTTTCCTTGCTGTACACCTCCAACTGAACCTCTGTATTGGTTTCCTATGGGAGGCTCCAAAATATCTTCATATGTCAATGAATTAGAGGCTTCCTGTTCACTGGTTTCTCCTTAATTTAGGTGTTCATTGCTCTATCCTGTTGTGTTTTTATTTTGAGTTAAATGTTCTACACTAAATCCTTCACTTTGTAGGTACTCCATAACCTCTATTTCTACTTCTTTAGCCTCTGCATTACTAATCCTCTTTTCTACTTTTCCTCTTTATTTCTTATTTTTTGTCTTGTAAATCTTTCCATATCTGGATGCCTTTGCCTGTATTTCTATTCAAATATCTTTGGTGTTGCTTTTTTGCATTGGTTAGTTTTGCTTTTTCCTTTGCATAAATATTGCACTATATTAAATCTCTTCTTCTTTCCCGTGTCCATATTTCTTCTTCAGATGTCTCCAGCTCCCCTTGCTTCTCCTTACTTTGGGGACTAGTTGTTCGATCATGCTGTGATATGACCTGTGTTAGACTTTCTACACTGAAGCCTTCACTTCACAAATATTCCATAGCTTCAATTTCTATTTTTTAACTTCACTTGACTAATCTTTTGTTTTACATTCCCGCTTTGTGATCTTATTTTTTTATATATTTCTCTTTGAATATCATTGGGGCTGCCTTGTTTGTGATGATTAATTTGGTTTTCTCTTTTACATAAACATTGCACCATACCAGATCTCTCTTTTTTTCCCCGTGTCCATATTTCTTTTTTATACCCTTCAAACATCTCAAAATTTTATTCTTTAAATTCATTCACTTATTTTTTTCAAATGGCACAAGGTTTCTTGGTCTATATAGTGTTTTTCATGGATCTGCTGTATTAATAAACACAAATTTTTATTTGAAGCTTTTGACAATTTTTCTTTAGGAAGTATTTTTCTTTCCTCTAATTTCTCTCTTAATCTTTTTGTATATCTTTCATCTGGACATTCTGGGCTTCTTGAATAATAGTAGGAATGCATAATTTCTTTCTTATACTCAGTAGTCCACTCTATCATCTGTATGGCTCTTTTTGGCCTATCAGTTTTTGTGATTTTTTTGAACTCCTACTTCCTTCTACAAGAGGGGGGCCATCCTCCCCTGGGCCTGGCCTAGCCTCACTGTAGGAATATTGCTGTATTTTGAAGATTCTGCACTGTCATTTTTTTCCAGTCCTGGTACCAGTGCACCTGCCAAGATTAGGCATTTTTTATCTTGGGACTTGTGCACCCAGCCATCTTCTTTATTTTTCAACCTACTTCTGTCCATGATATATGCTATATAAAATACAGTCTATATATCAGTATCACCTTACTGAGATTTTGTGAAAAACAGGGTCCATCTCATGAAGGTACTCACAAAGACTTGAGGATGAATTCAGTTCTATAAATACTTTTCTCCTTTTGCTGATTTTATCACCTCTCCATTCTGATTCCTTAAGTATGAGTCAATGTTACTACAGGGTAAATTAATTTTGTTCATATTACTGTTAGATACTTAGTATCATCCATGAGCAAATGTAAAATTTTATTAGAATACACAGCAGTATCCATTAGAAGAACTCCTGTCCCTTGTCTGGTCTTAAAGCCTAATGCTTTTATCAGCTTTAAGTGACTGTAAAATCATCGTCTCTGCTGCCTTTAATTCACACTATCAAGAGCAAGAATGTCTCATCTACATAAATTCACAAAGGCAGAAATTAGAGAGACATTGGGAGATATAAGTGCACTCCTTTTCTTTAAAGTCCGGGTTGTAGACTTATTATGGTCATTAAAAAAAACAGACAAATTTAATTTCCTAGTATAAAGTTGCAGTTCCAATAATGTGTCCATCATATTAAACCTGGTAACTGCAATGAATGAAAGGCCTCTCCCAAACAAATCAGTTATCTCAATCTTGAAATAGCTGAAGATTTTAAACCCATATTTGACATGAAGATGGCTATGGGTATCATGGCCACACAGTTCATCAGTTATCACCTCTCCTCATCTCTTGGATGTCATATTACCTTTCTTCCTCAAGGTTTGTGGTCAGGGATTTTGTGATATCTGTTCATCCACATTGGATGTATCATCCAGAAAAGGACAAATTACTTGATTCAAATAGGCAGGAGAACCTGATGAAGTGTGTCCAACCTGCTGTACAAAGTTCACACCATTATTGTCCTCCAAGTTGTGCTATAACTGAGAACCATATGAGTTCCATGATGGCTCTAAAGTATAACTAGATTTGGTGGCAAGATATGCAGTCTGCAATCTATAAGCATTGATACCCCATTCAAATTTCTTAAGTTTCCTTGCCTTCAGAGTGAAAATAAGCCATTTGACATGACCAAATATATTGTTATATGACTCCAAATAATGGTCAAACTATAAATCTGTTTTAATACTTGCACCTACACAGTCAACTTGATGTATTAGGCCATCCATCATTTTTAGAATTCTCCCTAATAATTACTTTAAGGAGATCCAGCTCTTGCTTATTAAACATACTTATCAACTCAAAGTAAAGCTCAGAGCCATGGAACACTCCACTAGGAAACCTCCACATCCTTAAATCGTGTGGAACAATCTCCCTGGATAAGCATAGTTGTAAATATGCATTGTCCAGCTGAAGCTTCTGATAACTCAACAACAAATTTTGTAAAACTGATATTTGTTGTGGCAAAGGTACACCTGTTTTGACTGTCTTACCATCAGCTGAATCTCGAGTAAAAGAAATGTGTTTGAGCTAGTCTCTCAAATTACTATGCATGTTTGAAGCTTGACCAGCAGGTACATTACCGTAATTGTTAACAACATGTTCATTGCCTCTAGCATTGTTGGAAAAAAATGTTATTATTACAGTTTAATAAATAATTTGATTTAGCATTATTGAATCCGGCAAACTATTACGAGAAAGATGAAGTGTATGTACAGTAACAGTACCTGCTCTGTTGTGTCCCTTTGTTTGCTGTATAAGTTTGGTCTTGTGCTGATTAATTGGTTGAAAGGCAGGAATGAAGTCTTCCCGTTCAGTTGAAAACATTGAAGTATGGTGGCCGATATTCCCTGCTATCTATGATGAGGATTGCAGCACATTATATGGCTTTTGAGAGAAAATCTGAATGAGAGCTTTGGGAGAGCATTGGAACTATACATTTTTACATGGTTTTAATAATGTACATTGATATAATGCAATGTTTTACATCATGGGTCAGGAACGAGGCTTTTATACAGAGTATGTGAACTTGTTAAAACTGCTTTTAAGGTCTGTGTGGACTTTATTGCTGTAATTACTTTCTTGGTGTTGTGTTTTATATTTATTACTTAATTTTGAATATATAAGAGCTTGCAATTAGTGGAACAATGACAGCTATTATTCAAATAGCATTGTTAGCCATCATTGACTGCATTGTGTTAGATTACAAATTTTAGATGACACTAAGGATAAATGCAACAGGAGCGTTTTAGCCTGATTGGTTGTTCATTTTGTTATGCAGATAGTGTAAGGTTTTTAGAGAGCAGGATGTCAATTTGAAACACTATGGTTCTGAAGAAGTCCGAGTTTAAAGTTTTAGTAGACAAAAGCATTTAACCTTGTTGTTTTATGGTATCTATGTTTTGTTTTGTGGTCTGGCTGTTTGAATAAACAATCATTTTATTGGATTTTGACCCCCTGGTGTAGCCTTTGTTGGCTTTAGTTCGATTTTTGCTGCTGAAGCTTTGTTTTTGTGTGGTTTTGCTTAGCTAAGGGATCTCTTTATCCAGTTTGGAAGATAATTCTGGCAGCATTACAACAAACAGCTCTGGGGATTTTTTTTTACTACAGCTAATTACCAAATATAAGGGCTCTCATTCAGAATTTCACACGAAAGCTGGATAATGTGCAGCAATATTCATCACATATATCAGGGAATAGCAGACACCATTCTCTGATATTTTCAGCTGCAGGGGAATACTCCATTCCTGCCTTTCAAGCAATTAATTAGCACAGGATGAAATTTATACAACAAATGAAGGGACACAACAGAGCACATACTGTGACTGTACATATGCTTCATCTTTCTAGCAATATCTTCTCTGGATCCAATAATGTTGAATCAAATTATTTATTGAACCCTAATAATAATGTTTTTTCCTACAAGCATCAAGGCAGTGACCATGGCGATAACAGTTATGGTAATGCACCTGCTGGTCAAGCCTTGAACTTGCATATTAATTTGAGAGACTGGCTCAGACACTTTTATTTTATTCCAGCTTTGACTAATGGTGAGCCAGTCAAAACAGGCGTACCTTTGCCACAACAAATATCAGTTTTGCAAAATTTGTTGTTGCAGTATCGGAAGCTTCAACTGGACAATGCATATTTAGAACTATGTTTACCCAAGAAGATTGTTCCACAGGTTTATGGATATGGAGGTTTCCCAATGGAGTGTTCCATGGCTCCGAGCTTTACTTTGAGTTGACAAGTATGTTTAATAAGCAAGGGCTGGCTCTCCTTAAAGTAATTATTTGGGAAAATTTTAAAAAGATGGATGTCCTAATGCATCAAATTGACTGTGTGGAAGCCAGTGTTAAGGCAGATTTATTGTTTGGCCTCTATTTGGAGTCATATAACAATGCATTTGGTCATGTCAAAAGGCTTATTTTCACTCTAAAGGCAAGGAAGCTTAAGAAAGTTGAGTGAGATACCAATGCTTATAGACTGTAGACTGCATATCATGCCACCAAAGCTAATTATACCTCAGAACCTTCAAGAAACTCATGTGGTTCTGAGTTCCTGCACGATTTGGGAGGCCATTAATGGTGTGAATTATGTTCAGCAGGTTGGATACAATTCATCAGGTTCCCCTGCCCATTTGGATCAAGTAATTTGTCCTTTTGCAGAAAATTCATCCAATGTGGTGGAACAGAAATCACAAAATCCCCAACCACAAACCTCAAGCAAGAAAGGTCTCATGACTGAACTGTATGGCCATGACGCCCATAGCCATCTGCATGTCAAAGATGGGTTCAAAATCTTCAAATATTCCAAGACTGAGATAACTAGCATAATTTCAATTTGTTTGAGAGAGACTCTTCATTTATACTGGTTACCAGGTTTAATATGGCAGACACATTATTGGAAATGAAACATTACACAAGAAAATTAAATTTGTCAGTCTTTTTTAAAGAACATAATAATGATGACATTATAAGCCATACATTAAAAAAAGGAGTATGTTAATCTTCCCAATTCTGGTTACCAGGTTTAATATGAAGGACACATTATTGGAAATGAAACTTTATACTAGGAAATTAAATTTGTCTGAATTTTTTAATGACCATAATAATGATGAGCCTATACCCCATACATTAAAGAAAGGGAGCATGTTTATTCTTTCCAATGTCCCTCTAATTTCTGCCTTTGAGAATTTATATAGGTGAAATATTATTTCCCTTAATCATGTGTACTACCAACAGAATACTAAATTAAAGACAGCAGGGAAGGGGATTTTACAGTTTCTTAAAGCTGATAAGAGTATTAGGGTTTTAAGACCAGACAAGGGCAAAGGGTTGTTCTAACGGATACTGCTGACTAATCTAACAAATTGTTACATTTGCTCATAGATGATATAAAGTATCTAACAGCATCTTTGAATTAAATTAATTTAGCCTATCATAACATTGATTCATACATAAGGGAACTTTTATTAGATGGCCTGATTTCCCAAGAAACATTTGATTTTTTTATATATACAGCAACCAAGAATACCCATCATCTTTGGCATCCCTATGGTGCACAAAGATGAAAGGAATCTTCCCATGAGACAAATAGTTTCAGCGAAAGGATCAGAAACCTCTCTCTTGGCTGTTTATATTGACAGAAAACTTAAGACCTTTATGAAAGATTATCATTATGTACTTAGGGACTCATGGGACTTTTTTAGGCTTCTGCCAGTGATGAGCCATCTTGATCAATGCATTTTTGTATAGATGCTGTAGATCTGTTTGGGTGTATACCACTTTTCAATTGATTAGAAAGTTTTACTGAGGACCTGTTAAGATGATAGGAGGTTAGCACCTTAGACTTTAAAACTTTGACGTGTCTTATGGAACTAGCACTTGAAAATATTTTTTTTTAGTTTTTGATGGAGAATTTTTGTATCAGATTTAGGAAGTAGCAATGGGTACTGCTTGCAAGCCCATATATGTTAATATAGTAATGTGGACATGGGAGCAGAATGTCTTGTTCTATTCACAATGTAAGAAATGTTGGTTACTCTACACCCAATACAAGGATGATATTTTTGCCATTTGGAATGATAATATTAGCAAATTAGAAGAATTTTAAGCATTCATTAATTCATCTACATCTTTTCTTAAGTTCACTTATTCCTTTTCATTCACATCAGTGAATTATTTGGATGTTACAATATATAAGGAAAATGATAGGCTTCAATCTACCATATATAAGAAGTCTACGTTTTCAAACTTGCATTTGCACTACCATAACCTACATCCCATTTATCAGAAAAATCTTTAGTTAAGGGCTAGTTTGTGTAACCAAGTAAAATGATTTCTGACAATCAGATCTTTTAGAATGAATGCCAGGTATTAACAGCAATGTTTCGGGAGAGAGCTTATCCCAGGAAATTTTATTGATGACATCAGACTAAGTGTTACATCCCTGTGGGCTACAAGATTTAGTCCCATCCTAGGTCAAGCTGAGGATACTGAGAGAATGCCATTAAGGGCTGACCTTATGCAGAGTACAAAAAGTTTAATAGTGAAATATCATCCTCTCAGTTCAGAAGTAAAGAAAATTTAATGGAAGTATTGGTCCATATTTAATTCACACAGGTCCCTAACTTAAGAGTTGGGAGACAAATCATCCTTTGTCTTCAAAATGGGGGAGAAACTTAAAAAACATTTTTGAATTTCAGCGCTCATCAAATAATTTACATTTCATGGGATGAGGAAAGGTGGGTGGTGTAGTCAGTGCCATTATATTTTGGAGGCCTCAGATCTGTGTGTAGGATACCAAAAAAAAATCAAAGTAAAATTGGCCAGTAATTGTAATGGTCTTATAATGCCCATAGTTTCTTTTGCATATTGTGGTGTATGTGATTCCTACTATATAGGGAAAATTGAGAGATCCATTAACAGAAGGATTTCCAAGCATTTAAATGATATACTCAAGATGAATTTGGGTAATGCTGTGTATAAGGATAGGTGAAATTGTCTGAATGGTTAAAAGTTAAATTTGCAATATTTGAAAAAGTTTTTATTGACCCCCAAGGAGGTCCCTGGGAGGCTATATTAAAATCTAAGGAATTGCTATAGCAAATCTGTCTTAACTCCTAGGATCCCCAGGTCTCAATGAGAATATATGATTGTCTAGTATTTTAAAACTAAGAGCTTTTGACTATAACTTTCTACAAAGTTTTAACAATGTTTATTTATATAATGCAATGGTTTTACATCATGGATTAGGAATAAGTATTTTATACAGAGTATGTACTATATGTATATATGAGTGTTTCCACTGCCAATATTTAAATAATACAGATTTGTGGATCTGTTCACATGTATCTGTAACAACTTCTTTCTGTATATTGTTGTATATTGTTGTTTTTGTACTGTTATGTATCTGTAACAAATGAGGTTTGGTAACAAACCCATTTGTACAGGGACATCTTCAGGTTGGAGTTAGGAGAAATAGCAATGGGATTCAAGTGGGTAGGGGAAGAAATCTAGTTGGGAGGATGAAAGGGTTAAATGGCAGTGTTGGTTAGGAGGAAATGAGATAAGTGTAGGAAGGGGCTTAATGGGTTTTATGCAAGTGTAACTGGGTAAAGAATTACATTTTGGTGTGAACTTGCTATCCTGCAACCTTACGTCGAAGACAACCTACAGGTAATTCGGTGGTCAGCTAGGCCTTGGATGGGTGCAGCATATGTTGAGGAAGTGGGTAGTAAATATATCAAAAAAATGTTTTTCTCCTTATCTCTCTTCTTTTATTCTCTGTCTTTGTCTCCCATGGAGGTGTATGCTGGGTGGAGAAGGATGGCATGGTCGTGAGTGGGGTGCTCTGGGGGTTAGGCTGGAATAATAAAAAAAAAAAAATAATAAAAAGATTAGAGCTGAGACTGTGGTTGTGCTTAAGAAGGATAACTTGTACTTATATTTAGCTGATTGGTGTCCTGTATCTGGGTTAAACAGTACTATAAAGGGATCATGGTTAGGATGTGCAAACCGTCTAGAATTTGATAACTGGGATGCTCAAGGAAACATGGGAGTGTTTTATTTATTTATTTTTTGTTTCATTGCTTTATAGGAAGGCAGGTATCGAGTGATCAGGTCTGCTGCGATGCCTGGGGAGTGTCCAGTGACTATGCAGTGTCTGGGGTTTCTGGTGTAGCATGGTCATAGGTGTGTTCATTTTGATATGTGGCAGAAGTCAATATTTGTGTGCTGGTATTGTGCTTGGTTTGGGTGCACAGGAGAGGTTGCATGTGTAGTTTCTGAGTTTGTGTCCTTTGGAGTTGCATGGTGGTGTCACTCCTGCAGTTCTACATGCTTCTGAGGTTGATGAGAGCTGTATTTGGGGTCTGTCCCTGGTTTGGGAGTCAGTGTTGGTCTTGGGCTCCTGGGTTCCTTGCAGCACACGTAGTGATTTTACACAGTGGAGGAAATCCTACAGCTGCCTTTTCGCAGGCTTTAAGGTACCAAGAGTAACATTGTGCATGGAGCATGCACAATAGTCTGTGTGCACTTTTGTTTAACACATTTTACACTGTAAAGTACATTAAGCATCACTTATTTTAAAAAATGTCGAATCTGTGCACAGGTGTTTCTGTATTATGTACGCCTCATCGTACCTTTCAGCGGTACATATTTTCACAGAATGTCCAGACTTTGCCTAATGTTTTGGTTTGGTTTTCATAAGGTTGTGGTTTTCTTGCAAATTAGTGGCAAATCATTGGAGATTGGGGTTAGAGAATGATTACTGGGCATCTAAGTTTCAGGCTTCATGCCTTTGGTGGATTTCTACTTGTCAAAACCTGTTATTCTATCAATTTTCCAAGTTTGTAAGAGCAGTAGTTAAAATTGTCCCTATTTTTGGGCCTTTGTCCCACTTTTGATTGTGGCTTTAGCCAGATTTCTGGGGTTGGGAGATATGCACCTCATATATTTGCAGCTGCTGTTATTAGGATGTGAGCAGAGAATATCGGCAACAGGTTTGCTGTGATTTCAAAAAAAAAAAAACAAACAAAAAAACAACAAACAAAAAACAAAAAAAAAACTGAAGTAGTTTACCAAGGGTTTATAGATGTCTAATGTGTAAAAAAAAAAAAAAAAAAAGATCAGTTATATGTAATTAGGATTACATTACAATTCAACAATTAATCTTCCAGACACTATCAGAAGCATTTTGTAATGGCCAAAGAATACACAAATATATTTTCTGATGTGTATGTAGATGTCTATAAATACATGTGAGGGTGTATATAGTTTCAATATGGTGGGGGGGGGGGTGCAGTGTGAAAGATAACTAATAGCACCTGGGCTGCTTTTTCTAAAGTCAGAGTTAAAGGTAAAAAAAACTCATATTTCGGTACAGTTCATGGTGCAATGCTTTCAAAAGGCAGTATTTCTTTATTTTGTTTAATGTCACTGCAGTAATATATATTAAAAGAAATGTGTATTAATAAAAAGAAAATATTTTGGTGTGGTGTGTTGGAGGGAAGTTCAGGAACATTTTCCTTGTGTTGGGGATGGGGATTGGTTAGCATGGTGCGGTTGAGTGGTTTTCTTGTGGGGCTGCCAGTGGTTGAAGATGTTGGTGACCGTGGTGTGTGGTATGGTTTTCTGGCAAGTCACTGAGGTCCTTGAGTAGTTTTTTTCAGTTTAGTTCAGAGTGCATGTTATTTAGAAGGGTATGCTAACACAAAACCTCTTATTCTGGCATCATTAAGGGTTGCAGCAATGAATCTTATCAATACTTTTGGGTTTCATTGGTGGTGTTTGGTTGGAAGGAGAGGCAGTTTCTGGGGATGTTAATGGTTATGTGTGTTTTCCTTGGTTGCAAGCTGCTGTGAAGAATAGCTGTCAGTCACGCATGCATTGTGTGGCTTTACTGGCTGTGGAGGCGGGTGATGGCAAGGTTTTGGGTCAATGTACTGAGTACAATTTCTATTTTGTAAGTCGTGCAGTGGGAATATTAATTGTTCCTTTTCAGCTTATCTTACCTCTCTGTACAGATTAAAAAAAAAAAAACAATTTAAGTCCAGTTCTGAATTTGATGCTGATGCTGGACCTGTTCTGTCAGCTTTTTGGAATTGTGGGAGCCCTTCTTGAGTTTGTCCCTACTTCAGACATTGTCAGTTGTCCAGCTTTTACCTCATAGTTTGGTCCCATTGGGTCATAGCTTTATTTGGATTTCTTGCTCTAAGAGGATAAGAGGTATATGCAGAATGTCCTGCTGTTTGTGTCATATTTTGGCCCCTTTTCATAAAATCATGGTTATCTGGAAATAGAATGAAAATCTTTAAAACTTGGTTAACAAACAATCAGTTTCAGATTTTCTACCTTTCAGAAAGTTCATATCAATGCAATATTGTCTGTTAATTCTTTCAGTTTGCTAGGGGAGGGGAGAAAAGAAAGGAAAAAAGAAAGAAAAATTGTCCCTGTTTTGAGGCATTGGCCTGCTTTTGCTTATATATTTGTCCAGATTTTGTTGTAGAGTTGAGAAGTATGGTACAGGGCAAGATGTATTCTAGTAACTATAAGCTTGTAATTGTATTATTTATGAATTCTCAGCTTCAATTCGGAAGGTCATATGATAGCTAAAATATGATGACACATATGTATTGAGATACACTCAAGCTTGGAGCTCAGAGCCACGCTGAGGGCTTTATTGTAAGACTCTTGGAATGGTTGGAAGGTGATGGTTTTATTTGGAATAGGTTTTTAATAGAATAGTGATTTGGTTCTGTTTACCATTGATATCAGTTAAATTGTTAGTGTGGAGTGTATGGTGGACTTTTCGATGTGGAGCTTCAAGGAACATGAACTTTGTGACCCAAAATGGGGATCATTCCTTGGGATGGAGGGCACTTGAGAGGTATGGGTATGTTATGGAGGTATTTTTATTCAGTGGTAAACATATTAAGCTCCATTGTGGGGTATGTGTCATGGTTACCACTGCTTGTAGAATAAAGCAACACAGGGAAAAGCTGTCACTGTTGCATTTTCTAACAGAAGACTATGTAGTTTGTTTAAAAACTTTTTAATTTGGGAAAGAATGATTGCACTTGGATACTCCTGTAGCACTTGCATACAGAAATGTCCCCAAGACTGTTCGAAGAAATAAATTAATTTGGCCCATATACTGCTACACAGGTTTCATACAGAAATTGCAAGATGACCCAGCTATATTGATATTTCAATTATCCCTTACATGCACAATGTAGTTGTAACATACTCCAGTTGGTAGTTCACTTTGCATTCTGCATTTTAATAGGTGTCATTTCAATGTAGTATTTCAGTTACTGCCATTGGTGGCATAAGACCGTTTATTGTTGCAGTGTGTTCCTTTGCTGTATGTGAAAGGATTTCATAGGGGATATGGCGGTGGGCCCGCGGCAGTGCCAAATGCTAAGAAATTTTTGGTTTATGTATGTGCAGAGAATTTGCAGTTTTCTTTTCATTTGCAGATGGGAAAGTGCAGAGTGGGCATCAGGTGGTGGCCTGAAAAAAGTGGATTTAAGGTGTGACAGAGTCTGATGGGATGGATGTTCCTGCCGCTGGAGTAGTGCACAATGAGGTGGTACAGGGGTGAGCACATAATGGGCATCAGTCAGTGGCCTGAAGGAAGTGGATTTGAAAGGTGATGGATTCTGCTGGGCTGGATGTGCTGGTCACTGGAGTGATGTGCAATGAGGTTGCTGGTAATTCTACTTTATTAGGTGCTCAAAGGCATGTTAGAGATGGTGCAGTTTGAGAGTAATGTGGAGGCAAGTGAGGCTGAGGTATGTCAGGGGCAGGGTAGATCAGATTTGGGGATTGTTTATGGGGAGTTTGGGGTTGTCTAGAGGTGGGGTGGAGTCACAACAATGTGACATTAGGTCAGATTTCTTGGGCTGCAGTCAAATGGCTTGGCTATGCAAATGGGATAATCAGTGGTAAGTGCTACTTTGAGAGTTTAGCGCTGCTTTTCATTGGATTTGGCATCAGTGGGTAGGCAATCAGAAGGATGTATGTGTTCTGGACCCCCTTTTAAGGCTAGATGAAGGGTCTGACAGAGCATTGCAAGGTATGTGTGTGTATTGGAGATGTGTGAGGAACAGGTTTCCATTTACGCAACATTTTGAAGGTTTAAGTAAGGCATTGTGTTTTTTTGGGGGGTTGTTAGTGGATGTAGGCCATAGCTTGTTCAATTTACCAGATGAGGGAAAAAAAAAAACTTTATGGGTTATAATTTGGGACAACAAGGTTGGAGGTAGCTCTGATTAGTATAGTTGCATAGGTGACAGTGTTATGTGACTTTACTAAATTATGGGCGGTGGTTTGTATATTTGAAGGGCTGGGGTAAGTAGACAGTGGCAAGATTAGCAGACTGAGGCTATTGACAAGATAAATTTTGTTGTGAAGTTGGTGTTGGGGAAATGGAGGTTCATTGGTTTACAATTTGGGGAGTATTGGCTTTATGGATATATTGCAATCATTAAAGTTAGTAGTTAGTTGGTGCCATTCTGGTCATTAGACGTTTTTCTTATAGATAGTGGGTATAGTGGTTGGATTACTATTAAATTGATCTTTCTGAATAGGAAAACTCATTTTGGTCATTATTATAGCCTTTGGGCAGCAAAAGTACACTGCGGCTAAGTAGGATGGCATGCAGTTGGGCTTGCCATATTTTACATGGTGAAAAATAGCCACAAAGAGACGCAGACAGCTGTAAAATCCAAAATAAGGCCTTTACTAAGTGCAAAAAACACAAGCGCTTTCACATTTAAGCTTCATCAGGTGTACTCAAGCACTATTGAAACACACCTTTATACACCCAAGAACATCACATGATACACAGTCACATGACAATAAAATACAAAAATATATAAAAACATTTATTCAAATTAAACATATATAAAAATCATCTACGTAAAGGTCTCATTTTAAGTCTAGGTCTCAAAGGGATACACTCATTCAACCCATGTCCTTCATTGCTCCTCAGTCTAGTAATCCAAATTGCCTCCAAATTCTCTGTTTTATTACATACATCACCAAACCTCAGACTCTCATAAATTAATCCAATCACCCTAAACCTAAAAACATGAGAAGTGTCTGTACTTAGGACATGCTTAGCTAATGCATTGGTCTTAATTCCCTTTCTGATGTTATATGAATGTTCCCTAATCCGGTCCTTGAGGTACCTATCTGTCTTGCCAATGTAGAACTTCGCACAGATACAACAGCAAGCAAGATAAACCACATGTTGACTTTCACAAGTGGCAGAAACCCTAAAAAGATAATCTCTGTCCTGGTCAGGATGATGAAATACCTTATTGCTATCAATATACCCACACCAATTACATCGCCCACAGGGTCTAGTACCACTATAGCCAATATCTGTCCTAGCCTCCTTAGGGTAACATAACCTACTCTTAAGTGATTTGTCATTTCTAAAACTAAACCTAGGAACAGAATCGACAAATCTCGCAATTTCATTATCTGTCATCAGGACTTGCCAATGCTTTTTAATAATATCAATATACTTACTTACATCCGCAGTATACTTCAAAGAAATTTTCAAGTTAGTATGAGTGGATCTCATCATAACTTCACCAGAGGAATCTATCTTCCTAGAAAAGAACGGTTTAGCCTGCTTACCTCTCTTCTCTACCACACTTGGTACATGCTCTGTGAGACATCTTTCATTATATCCTCTGTCCTTTAAAAACATCAAGACCCTATTCAATTAAAAATTAAAATCTTCCTCTCTAACATTCAACCTAGATGCTCTCATTACTTGATTCGTAACAATGTTCTTAAATATATGCGGTGGATGTGCACTACTGCGATGTAAGAGATGATTAACATGGCAATCCTTCCTGTATTGCTTCGTGTACATCTTTCCTTCATGATCACTAATCACAACTACATCTAAAAAATCCATACTCTCACCTGACATCCTATGTGTAAAATGCAAGAAAGGAGTAGTATTATTAACACAAATCATAAAATCAGAAAACTGTTCAGTATTCCCTTCCCACAAAATAAAAACGTCATCCACAAATCTCCGATAAAATATCTGACAACAAAATAAATAAATAATTAAATAAATGCATTCCTTGAATGAGAAGAAGGAATGCGTTACACATCCTGTATGGCTGTATCTGCCCGTTCATAGATTACAGCTGCAGCGGCTATGCTTTTCAGCCAAATTGCACTACGGCAAAGTGCTGCTGCAGCTGTTTGGTTTTGGCGATGTAGCTCGTAGGGAAATGTCTTGCGAGCTACACGCCGGAATCCATTTTTAACATTTACCGATTGCATTGTGTTAGACTACAAATTTTAGATGTGCAAAAGGAACTTTTTTGCCTGATTGGTTGCTCAATTAGTTATGCAAATGTAAAGTTTTTAGAGAGCAAGATGCCAATTTGAAACATTATGGCTCTGAAGAAGTCTACGTTTAAAGTTTTAGTAGACAAAGAAAGAGCTTAACCTTATTATTTTATGGCATTTATATTTTGTATTGTGGTCTAATTGGACTGAATAAAAATTATTTTATTGGATTTTGACTCCCTGCAGCCTTCGTTGGGTTTAGAATGGGTTCCATTTTTGCTGCTGACGCTTTGTTTTTGTATCTTCCAGAATTAGTTACAATGCATTCCTTTAAGTCACTAGAGAGGGCTTTGATTCGATGATTAAGGAATGTAATGGAAAAATGTTTGGAAATGTGTGTGGAATGCTAAATAAATTGAAGATTCTAGGAAGAATTCATTGACAAATTATGAAGCTGCAAAAGGGGCTGAGTACACTATGCAAGGGGTTCTTCATTCATGAGAACTTGCTGTAATGAGTAGCAAGGATTTTCAGAAGAAAATCCAAGAACCAAATGAGCACACTACTCGCTGCTTTCAGAGGAAAGCATAAAAGTAGTAGTCTGTGGGCATGTCCTTTGGTTATTAGGACCTTGGGTAAAATGCTACACTACACCACAAGGATTCTTTAATAGTAAAGCAATTCATAAACTTCTGTGAAGGGCACTAAAGAAAATGCATAAAGATGCAAAGTAATTTATCTTCATGTAGCTATGCATTTCAGTTGTAGAACTTGAGCATGGTAAAGTAGGAATAAGCTTCACCCTGCTGAAATTGCCAAACCAAGTATACAGTACAGTGTAGTGTAGTGTATGTATGTGTGTGTGTGTGTGTGTGTGTGTGTGTGTGTGTGTGTGTGTGTGTGTGTGTGTGTGTGTGTGTGTGCATGTTTATGTGCCCACATTTATGTATGTGCTTGGCAGCTTTTTTGTTTATTTGGCGCATCTTGGCAGACAAATGCAATCAGCTTTGTGTACATGTCATACACTTGCTATGTAAGTAGGATCATATTTATTTTTGGGTATTGCTTGTTGGACCTGCTGTTTCAGGTCAATGTTACCATTGTGCTGTTGTAATTGGTGATCTGCTCTGGTTGCAGTATGCTAAGTGTAGATCAGAGAGTGTGATATACCTTTATGAAACTTTGCATTCAGCAGGCACGTGCATATATATATACTGAGCACATGCAAGCAAGAGTGACATTTTGTAGTGAACAGTCAAGATGTAAGAATGCATGTGTGTACTAGTCAGTCAGTTAGTTAAAGTTTAATGTTCCTGCTATCCATCCTGATGTGTTTGCATGTAATAAAGTACTTAAATGAATATCCAAGCCTCATCATCTTATTCAGATATACAAGAAGAGTGACATGGTGTCAGAATGGGATCCAGAGTCCAAACCATGAACTGGAGGAATATACAGGAGTGGATCATCCAAACTGCTTAAACAACTCACAAACAGGTCAGAAACAAATTCTAGGTACTTAAACTCGCTTAAATGATTTGTTCTCAATGAATATAAAACAAAGCACTCAGAACGCTCAAAATGAATTTCTAATTAAACGAAATGTCTGAAACTGCGACATATTGATAAAAGTATTCAAAACAATTACGAAAATGTTTGAAACAATATCTGAATCACATAAAATGTATACAAAGGGGAAAAATTACCATATTTTTCACTATGTGCTACTTTTCCGCATTAACTAAAGCTATTACAAGTATCCGAAGTGTCCAAAGTTTTGGCAAGTGTGTGCAGTACTACAGTACAGTTATTTTGCAAATTGCAGCCATTTCAAAAAATATTTCACAACTTTTGAAGAGTTTATTGTGCATTTGAATGTTATTACAAGTACCTGGTGTGTGTCCATGTTTGTACATAATTACAAGGACCGTATTTGCATTGTGTTTAAACATAATTTGTTAGCATGGCAGAAGGATTTCACAGGCCAAGTCCGCTTGTGTTTGATAATAATATTGCAGAAATTTGGAGAGTGTTTGAGCAAGAGTACAGTATTTTCATACAGGCTGCTTTTTCTGAACAAAGACATATATATATATATATATATATATATATATATATATATAAAAGCATTCATTCTGCTTAATTTAGCTGGTTCAGAAGCCATTGAGAGGAGCGTTCATTTGTGTATGCACCTGCTGTGTATGCAGTGGAGGGGGAAAACCATCATAAAGTACTACTGAGTGAAACAGGGGAAGATCCTAAGTGTGTAAAAAATTAAGAGAAATGTGTAACCCCAAATGAATATTACAATGGAAAGGCACTTATTTTACACAAGAGTTCAAAAGATGAAACTTTTGCAGCATATATAACTGAGTTGAGAAACAAGGCTAAAACGTGCAGATTTGAGATGAGTTAATAAAAGACAGGCTTGTGTGTATTGTATTAAAGATGATGCAGTGAGAAAGATTTTGCTTCGAGATAGTGATTTAACTTTGAATAAGGACATAGAGATTTGTCAGATATATGATCTCACAGAAAAGCACACAAATATGCTTACAAATGAGAAAAGCATGCTTTCAGAGCCTTCCAGTGCTAATGTAGATAGTATGCAGCACATGGTTAAAACTTACAGATCCAAGGGTGTGGTAGCTTCAATGAAACCCAGAGCCTTTCTAGCAAGTGAAGCAGACATACTCAGTGAAGCACAAGGGTGAGTCAGCTAAATGAAAGAACGTGCCCCCACCTAGCCTCATAGTCAGGTGTTGCAATTGTGGTGGTAATCATAAGCCTAAAAGAGAAAAGTGCTTAGCTTTTTATCAGTAGTGCCACAAATGTAAAAACTGGATTAATTTCAAAAGGTTTTGTAAATCAAAAGAGGTTCATTCTTTTATTAAAAAAGAACCTTCAAAAAGGCAAGTTGATCAATCAGAAAGCTGCGACCCTACTTTTTTTGTTGATGATATGTCTGTGCCTGGTGAAACAGTCAATGCAGTAGATTTGTGGGCAAAGAATGAAGTATTTTGTACTGTTCGGATTAATGGGAGACCTGCAGAGCTCAAAGCTGATACTGATCCAAAGTGTAACGTTCTGTCAGCAGAAATGTTTGCTAGAGTAAAAGTTGGCGAGAAGCTTGATTTGGTGAGGTGTGTGAAGCTTATTGCTTATGATTGTGAAGAAATTCAAACTAAAGGCTCTGTGGTACTTTCTTTTTACTCTGTTGGGAATAGCTATGACTTGCAGTTTTATGTAGTCAAGAGACACAAGCAGTCATTATTAGGTCTTAGAGACAGTTTGAAAATGGGACTGCTTTCATTTAATAAGGAAGTCCATTATGCAAGCTTGAATGATAACAGCTCACATTTCATCCATACTATATTTTCTGATTATGCTGATCATTTCGAAGACAAACTACGCAAACTCCCAGTTGTGTACTCCATGAAGCTAGACCCTGAAGTAAGCCCAGTTATCAGACCAGCATGAAAAGTTTCAGTATCTATGCAGGACAGAGTCAAGGCTAAGCTAGACAGAAAGGTGCAACAAGGAGTAATTTGTCCAGTAGAAGAACCAACTGAATGGGCATCCTCCATGGTGGTAGCTCATAACAGAAGCTCAGATGATATTAGAATATGTATTGATCCATGAGACTTGAACAAAGCACTAAAATGACCTCATCATTCAATGCGTACAGCCAAAGAAGTCATTGCTCTTATGCCAAATGCCACTGTTTTTTTTGTCTTAAATGGGAAAAGTTTATTTTCACAAATTTTGCTTGACCATAAATCTTCATTGCTAACCACATTCAATACACCATTTGAAAGGTACAGATTTCTGAGAATGCCATTTGGGATACATTATGCTAATGAAGTCTTTCAGCATGCAATGGAGCACACTTTTTCAGGCTATCCATGTGCTATTGTAATAGATGATATTCTTGTAGGAGGCAATGGTAAAGTGGAACATTATAGAAACCTCAAAACAGTTTTGGACAGAGCTCATTAAGTAAATCTTAAGTTGAAGCCTCAGAAATATAAATTCAGGCTACAGGAAGTTACTTATATTGGTCATTTGTTTACCAGTTCTAGCTAATGACCAGATCATTTCAAACAAACAGCAATTCTTGAAATGTAAGCTCCAGACAATGTCCATGCCCATTGTTTTCTTGGCATGGTCGACTATCTAGTCAAGTTCATTCCAGACTTTAGCCAACTTTCAGCACCACTAAGAGAGCTGACATGCAAAGATATATCCTGGTCCTGGTCTGATCAACACCATAGAGCATTTGATGTCCTGAAACAGAGAATTGCCAGTCCACCTAGTTTAAGATACTATAATGTTCACAAACCAGTAACTCTTTCCTGTGATGCTTCTAAGTTTGGTCTTAGTGCAGTCATTCTTCCAGAGGGTATACCAGTAGCTTATGCATCAAGAACTCTAACCCAAACTGAAATGCAGTATGCTCAGATAGATAAAGAACTCTTGGCAATTGTGTTTGCATGTTCGAAGTTCCATGATTATATTTATGGCCATGCTATTTAAATTGAGACAGACCACCAACCTCTAGTCACTATTTTGAAAAAGCCAATGCACACAGCTCCTGCTAGATTGCAATGCATGATACTCAAATTGCAAAAGTGCAATTTTAATTTTGTTTACACAAAAGGTAATCTTCTTTTTCTTGCTGATAATTTATCCAGATCACCCAGAAAGACCACTGAACAACATGAAAATGAGAAACCTGATTTCAAAGTTATGAAAGTGAAAAATATTTCTTCCATACATCATGATGAGTTTAGAACTCACACAGCTTCAGATCAAATTCTCCAGAAGCTTAACCACTTCCTCAGTCAAGGGTGGCCGTCTAAGCAGTCTTGTTTACCAATAGAAGTGCAGCAATATTTTCCTCACAGAGATGAGATTTTTGTCTGATAATGGCATCATCATTAAATGTCTGGAAGTGATTGTTCCAAAGTTCTTGCAACTAGAGTACATTAAGATCTTGTATCGTGGCCAACCAGGAACTGATTCTACAAAAAGAATGGCAAGAGGACTAGCATTTTGGCCTTCTATTAAAGAGATATTGAGAAAGTACTCTCATCTTGTTCTGTATATAATAGTACTGAACCGCATCAACAAAAAGAACCGCTTCAGTTAAGCCAGATTCCTGAACTACATTGGTCAACAGTAGCCACAGACATCTTTGAGTGGAATGGTCAACATTACTTGGTATTAGTAGACTCTTATTCAAATTGGTTTGTGACTGACCTACTTTCTAACCTAACGTTCAATACTGTCATCACTAAGTTGAAGAAACATTTTTCTGTCCATGGTAGTCAGCACAAACTCATTTATGACAATGGTGCACAGTTTACAAATCAGCAGTTCAAAAGATTTGCTGAAACATGAGACTTTGTTCATATTATGAGTAGTCCTAAATACCTGCAGTCAAATGGCTTGGCTGAACATGCAGTTCAAAGTGCAAAATAACTGTTACAGAAATCAAAACGAGACAATACTGATGTTTTTCTAAATCTCCTGAATCTGAGAAACATTCCTCACAAAAATCATCTTAGTTTGCCAGCACAGACACTCTTGTTGAGACAAACCAGTATCAGTAGAAATTTGTTAGTTCCATGTGTTAAGAATGGCAAAGCAGTGAAATCTCAACTCCTGCAAAAGCGTTTGTCTCAGAACTCCTATTATGATAAGACCAGCAAACTGGTCAACTCAAAAAGGGGAGATAGTGAGGGTGCAGACAGCAAAAGGTTTTGATCAGATTGGATTTGTGAAAAGTTTGTGTCAAGAACCAACACTGTACATTGTGAGATCACAGGGAATAGAAATAAGGTGGAATCTGAAACATTAATTGCCAGTGTCCAAGCCAATGTTTACAGTATTCTGCCCGTAATAAAGACTCTAGTTTTCAGACTGACTTATCCAATGTTCCAGTTCCAGAGGACATTCCAGCAGATATCCCTATTCCTGAGAATATTCCTGAGAATCCTGAAGCAGAACATTCACTTGTGACTGTCCATGTTGCTAAACCCAGTCCTAACTATTACATTACAAGATCAGGTCGCATTTCCAGACCTAGTTCTAGATACACAGCAAACTGGACATGAATACTGTTTTATTCATTATTGTCTCTATAATTTGCATGCCTATTCAAATGTCATTATCATTGCTGGACAGCTCAATAAAGAGGGAGGATGTAGATCAGAGTATATCACATACTCTGATCTACATCCTCCCTTTTTTACTGAGCTGTCCAGCAATGATAATGACATTTGAATAGGCATGCAAATTATAGAGACAATGTGCCTTTAAGAAGCTATCCAGTCAGTGACCAAGATGTGCTCTGAGTAGCAGCAGTTCTTTTCAGCTCTGTCTCTTCAACATTTTTATGACAGGACTTTTTGACTAAACCTATCCTAAAAGTAAAATTTTTTATACCAATAGATTCTACTAAAGTTAATATAGGATAGTATATAAAAATCTTTAAAGAATTTTATTTTTTCCTGTCAAAAATACTTTGGATAATTGCTTCACTCACCATTGGATTTCAAAATGAGCTTTACTAAAGCTAATCATCAAGAAGCATCTCTTAAAAAAGAACTACAATCCTTACTCTCTAACATCCAGGACTTATCGATAAAAATTGACTAAATGGACTTAAAACTTAACAACTTTAAAGACAAATGCTAAAAAAAAATGGACATTCTACACGATGATCTAATATAACAGAAATCACAAATTTCTTGTATTGAACAAATACTTAATGAACACAGACAGTAGACTACAAGAAGGTGAACATAACAGAATTTTTACTAGAACAAAATACCCTACAACAATCAAAGGTGGTTGACTTAGAAAACAGGTCCCAAATAAATAATATTAGAATTGTGGGATTACCTGATAAATTAAAGACAACTTAGCAAGCATTTTAATCACTTGGCCACATGAAGTCCTGGATCTCCCTCAAGCTTTATCATACAGCATAGAAAGAGCTCACAGATCTCTAGTAATATCTAAAACTGGTAGGAGTAATTAAGTCTGTGAGTGTGAGATTTCTGTCTTCACATGGCAACAAAATGATCCTCAAAAAAGTGTGGGGACCGGTAAGAGTAATTCTTCTAAGTCTGTGATTGTGAGATTTCTGTCTTCACATGACAAAGAAATTATCCTCAAAACAGTGTGGGCTAAGTCTCCCATTAAAATAAAAGACAATACTATTTGTTTGACAATGATTACTCTCCTATTGTTATAGATAAAGGGAAACTTTTTTTGCCTTTAATTAAAGAACTAAAAATGTGTCAAATAAAAACCCACTTATTGTTCCCGGCTGGACTGAGAATTTTTCTACAGGATGGTACAAAAATATTTAAAGATTTGGATACTGCTCTTTCATTCATTAGGACAAATAAAATTCTTGATAAAATTGAAGAAATTGAGTGGGCAAACACAAGCTGGGAAAGAATAGCTGAAAATGGTTCTTGAAAAACCTCAGAAAAGAAAAAGAAGCTGAAAAATGAATAATTGACTCTTAACCTTATATATCATTTAATTTGTGTATTGAAATTTATAAATAACAAATATATTATACTTCCCAAAGAATTAATTCTGGTCTTGTACTCAGGTGAGCAACATATATTATTCTGCTATTAGATACTGAATGGAACTTTTTTTTCTCTTTTTTTAAAAAAAAAAAGAAATGAGTGTGGTGTGGGGAGGGAAGGGATGCTAATATGTGCAATGGTGTTTATGTGCTATTATTGACAGAGGTTTGCTTGGTTTAATGTTCAAACTGGAAAACATTTAATGTATTTAGGAGTGGAATGATGTATGATCTGGTCATGTGTCTCTCAGACTGTTTTACTAATGTTTTTTGTGTTTTAAAAAAATGGACTCTTTTCCTGCATTGTGTTGTGTCATGAGACACTTCTGTATACAAAAGAGTTTAATTTACTCACAGATTCCCGCTGAAGGTCCTGTTCTTCTCTTTTCTTCATTGGGAGCTCAAGAAAACAGTTCTCCAGCTATCGGGAGGCTGGATTGCTTCACAGGAGAATCATAAGCGAGCGACATGTCGCACAATAAACTTTGAACTCTGATCTGAGGTTGCATATGCAGGAATGAATATTACAATGCCGAAGGGAATGTTAAAAGTATCTACATCACATTTAAATAGAAATAAGCATCTTTACTATTTGGACAGTGTTGTTTAACTAAAGAATCAAAGAAGTGAGTTACTGAACTTATAAAATGACACTTTTGGATATTTTTTTTTTTCAAATCTGATGTTTCCTGGTCTGTAAGACCAAGTATATTTCCCAAGATTACCCGAGATTAATTTTGGTTGCAAAAATGGCAAAAAAAACAGTATTTGTTTTACATAATATGCTGATTATACTCTAGTAACAAAGTAATGATAAATGTCTGGGCATTCAATCAACATTTATTTACTATTGAATATACTGTTTCTAAATAATAGGACATTTTGACATTTCTGTTACTGCATACAAGCTTTTATACTGCTGAATTATTTATAAGCAGTATTTTAGAGTAGACAAACCTTTGAATCTTGCTTAAAACCTGCTGTAGCAGCTGAAAGAAAGTGACTTCTAACCAAAATGTATATCTTCAGTAAAACTCACAGATTTTGTTATATCCAGTTTCAAAAAAATTACAATTTGTATCGAGCTAAAGTATTTGTCAATAGCATGTATGGTTATGCAACAACTCAATGGAACATAGTTTAATTATATATGAAGGCTTGACAAATAAGTGCTTAATGATACTTGTTACAAAGCTTTTTTTTTTAAATATTATTAATATTGGTGGTTTGTTTACGTTAAATCTATCAGAGTCCTTCTATTCATTCATAGTGCTTTCTCCCCCACTGAAAATACTGTTATATTCAGTTTGATGCCAAAGTTGATGACTATTCATTAAGACATATTTCTATAATATTATCAAACTGCAGTTTCACTTAATAACGTCAATTCATTCTTATTGTTTAGTAAATTGCTTCTTTAGATATCAATACTGAAACATTTGCAAATGATTAAAATCTATAACTGAATTTGATTTAAAATTACTAATGTTTTTGGTTAGGAACCATCAATAATGATATCTCAAACATTTTATTCAGATTTATTTAATCTCTATCTGTATATTTGATTAACTACTAAACCTTGGTGTTACAGTTTATATGGTTAGTTCACTGTAAATATTGATGAGTTCTTTTAATATATAAATATATATAAATATAATCAAGAAAATAGTTATGCTGACAGTAGCTGATTAGCTGCTGATATCTGGCAGATGGTTAATTTGGATGGTTAATGCTACTCAAATTAGGAGTTTTAAACTTGAGAAAGGGTTTGGGTGAATATAATTTTGAACATTTATTTTATTTATTTTTTTATTTTTGCAAATAGAATGTTTATAACATCTATTACAGACGTTCATTAAATCAATATAATTAAAAATAATACTGGTTGTTATTATCTGAATTGTTGTTTTCTAATATTTATAAGGTTACTGATAGAATTTCTTATACATCTTTATTGACACAAAACATTAATGGTCAGTTTATATTTAATTCAAATAAATATGTCTTATACATCTTTATAGACACAAAACATTAATGGTCAGTTTATATTCAATTCAAATAAATAACCATGCATGTTTCTTTTAAAATATATCTCGATTAATATTAATGGCTTAAATAAACCTAACAAGAGAGGGAGCATATTTAAATACCTAAAATTACATAAATCATATTTAATTTTCTTACAAGAAACACACTTAATATCAGAAGATATAGCCAAGCTTGATACTAAATCTTAAAAAAAGAGGAGTAGCCATATATGGAACATTACAGTACCCCTTCCCAAGATATTAGAAGTATACAAAGATGATACATAATGTTCTGTTCTGCTACAACTGAAATGAATAAGAAAATATTTACACTTATAAACATTTATTGGTTACTAGGTATAGGGGCAGACACAGTTAAATAACATTTAAATAAGATTGTCAATTTATCTAAAGGCAATATTATAATAGCTGGTGACTTTAACTGTATATTAGATGACAGAGAGACTAATACTAGAGGTAAAAGGAGGATTTCTGCTTTAGCTAAAGGATTTTACTGACATATCTTTTGAATGATATTAATAATGTTGCTGAATCTAATTCATTACCCTATACCTTCTACTCACACAGATATAATATTCATTCTAGAATAGAGTTTTTATTTCTAAAAAACTGACTAGTTGTCTATCTAAAACAAAAGTCATTTCATTCCCCTTAGATGATAACTCTATAAAATATGAGATCATAATTAATACAACTCACAGCATTCAGATTAAAACAATACCTGCTTATATCACAAAATTAAAAGACTTTAAAAATTTTCTTTCATCAGAAATACAAAATGTTATCATTGTAAATACTACAGAAGACATATCTGATATTTGCATATTGTATGCTTTAAAAGTTTACCTATATGGGGAAATTCTTACTTGGTACGATAAAAAAATAAATTATAGAACAAGGAATTACAAGACATTCAACACAAACTAGATAATTTAAAACTTAATAACAAAGGAGATAAGGATAGTAGTGAGAAAAAAAGAAGAAATCATCTCACTAAATAATAAGTACATGGACATTTTGAACCATAAAACAATTATTAGCATGGAGAAGTTTAAATGTATAAAATTTTCTATCAATCCTAGATCCCTAAATTGATTGGCCAATAAAACCAAATGACTTCATAAGCTGAATCATATTAATGAAATGCATTCCCCCCAGAAAGGAATGATGGTCTCTGATTTACAGAATATACTGACAGAATTTAGATAACATGTTCTCAATATTAATCAAAAATCTCAGACAAAAGATTCAAAAGAAGAGATTAAAACATTTATTACAAAATATACTAAAAATAGATTATCAGAAGAGCAATCAGCAGTTATAGATAAACCCATATGCTTTATAGACCTTCAAAATCAAATGAGCAGATTAAAACAAAATAAAGCACATGGAAATGATGGTATTATTCTTGAAATATATAAAATTATGCCTAAAACAGCTTTAAATTTACTCCATAAAGTTTATACTATTTCTCAAAACAACTTTATTATCCCACCTTCTTGGAAATATACCTTTATATCTCCAATAGTGAAACATAATAAAGATCCCACAAAATGTTCTTCATATAGGCTAATCTCACTACTGAATATTGATTATAAAATGTTTATGTCTATATATGCAGATAGGTTAAAGACATTTCTCCCATCTTTAGTGGATGAAGATCAGACAGGCTTTATTGTATATAGAGATACAAATGATAATGTAAAAATAACTATTACATTGATTGAATCTGCAAAAAATTTAAACAAAAGCCTAACATTAATAAGTCTAGATATAAACTATGACTTTGACTCAGTTAACTGGGATTATTTAGTTTCACTTATGGAGTAGTTACATTTTCAAATAGCTTTATAAACCTTATCACATATTTATATAAAGATAGTCAAGTTTATATTAAATTGGTACTAATATTTCACAACAAAATTCCTATAACCAAAGGAACTAAGCAAGGATGTCCTTTATCACAGCTACTTTTTACATTAATAAAGGAACCCTGGGCATATTTAATTAAGATAGATAAAGAAATTGAAGGTTTTAAGTTAGCGCCTAATGTCTCTTCCAAAATACAACTTTTTGCAGATAATATACCTATAACTTTGGTTGGAAATAATCTATAACAGCAGTTTTTAATAATATGAGGAAATGTCAAAATAAGTCAGGATTAACTTTTAATCAAATCAAAACAAAAGTTCTTCCTATTTATCTAAATAATTACATATTGGATAATAAAAACATAAAATATTTAGCACAAGCAAATCAAATCACATACTTGGAAATAATAATTACCAATAATTAATAACATTAACAAGTCTAGATATAAACTGTGCCTTTGATTCAGTTAACTGGGATTATTTAGTTTCACTTATGGAATAGTTAACAATTTCAAATAGCTTTATAAACCTTATCACATATTTATATAAAGATAGTCAAGTTTATATTAACATTGGTACTAATACTTCACAAAACAATTCCTATAACCAAAGGAACTAAGCAAGGATGTCCTTTATCAAAACTACTTTTTACATTATAAGGGAACCCTGGGCAAATTTAATTAGGATAGATAAAGAAATTGAGGATTTTAAGTTAGCCCCTAATGTCTCTTCCAAAATACAACTTTTTGCAGACAATATACTTATAACTTTGGGAGGAAATAATTAATCTATAACAGGAGTTTTTAATAATATGAGGAAATTTCAAATTAAGTCAGGATTAACTTTTAATCATAACAAAACAAAAGTTATTCCTATTTATCTAAATAATGACATATTGGATAATAATAACATAAAATAGTTAGCACAAGCAAATCAAATCACATACTTGGAAATAATAATTACCAATAATAGTAAATATATCATCCAGCTAAAATATAATAATTGTCTATCAGCAACAGATGATCTTATAAGTAAATGGAAAAAAAGTTACCTTTTACCATGGAAGAAAAACTTTCAAGTATAAAAATGACTATATTACCTAAAGTAGTTTATACTATTCAATCAATTTCTATACCCCCCGAAACCAATAATTAAAAAATTTAATTCATTGGCCCTAAAATTCCTTTGGTCTCCAAATAAACCCAGAATATCCCTAACCTACCACATGAGGGACTGGTCAAATGGAGGTATAGGATTTCCTAACTTAGAATTATATTCAATTTCTTCTGTGATTAAAACTACAGCTCTTCTCATAGATAATGAATATAGTGCAAAATGGAAAAAAAAGTACTATCCTGTGATCCATATAATAACCCTAATTCCCCAAAACTATCAACAGTGAACAATTCATTCATATGGTTATTAAAAGATTATTTTTTACAAACACCCATCTTATACGTAAATCTAACTATGTTTTACTTCTCCTAAGAACATTCAGATATTATATAAATATATACATATATATATATATATATATATATATATATATATATATATATATCTACAGGGAGTAAGGCTTGTTTTTTTAATTATGTTCTAAAACTAAAAATTTCAGATGCTGAGTCAGGCATTTCTTTCTTTCTGAGTTTATAAACAAGAATGACTTGTAATTAAAAAAATATATATTTTTACTAATATTTGGACTGGATTTGTCTACAAACTTATGAAAAGTAAAAGAAGCAGTAAAATGATTAATGCTAAAGAGTATCAGTTAATAAAAGTTTTCACTTTCATGGTAGCTGCTGCAAGTCAAAGATCATTTACATGTAGTTATGGTTTACATGCTACAGTGGGGGCTGAATCACTCCAGATAAAATACTAATTAACATACGGCAGTACTTCTTCAGTGTCTGAGACAAGTGAAGACTTTAAAGACATGAATATACCTGAAATATGACTTGCACTATAATTGCTTACAGAATACATCTGCTTATTTATGTTATTTATTTATTGGTGTCAGAAAAATATGTATTAATGTGTGTATTAGTAATATGCTTAGTGCATTTAGAGCTTGAAATGGGTTAACACATTTATTCTATTTCATACTGCATAAATCTGTACAAACTGCAGATGCTTTCTGACCTTGTATTGTCAGCTAAAATCTTTGTTTATGTGTGGAAATTTACTGAGAGGCAGATGATTTCTGCCTGTGTTAGGAAAATAATGAATAGAACAATACTACTTGTATAAATGTTATGAAACTTAGACAAGAAGTTCCGCTTGTGCTGTGAGAAAATACACAGCTGTAGAAGCTATAGATAATTAGAACAAAGCCTGCTTGAAAATATGAACTGCAATCAGTATCTGCTTGTATCTGAGTTAGAAAATTACCTTGAAATGTAACACTGTACAATAGAAGCCTGTAACGGGTTAGTGCCCACCATGGCCAGGTTGTTTTTCTCAAAAGTTTCTCACAAATCTAGTCGTGTCAGCAGAAAATCTGAGTAACATCTGCTGTAGAACAATACTGAAAGTTGTGTTTGATTACGTCAGCCATAGAAGGCTATGTCTTGTAAAACAGTATAAGAATAGCATGCTTCCTGTTAGTAGTTAGGCAAAATCTTGTATTTGCATGTTTTTGTCTCCTTGCAGCAAGTTATTAAATGTGCCTTAACTGAACCTTACGTGTATTGGTCTTTGAAGTTTTTTCCTTTGACAATTGGCATTTATTTACTAAAAAGCAAATAAATGTGGACAAAAAGCTATACTATAATAACTTTCAGAATAATACTAAACACAACCCTAAAATATTTTGGACATCCATTAAAGAAATCTTACAACCCGGACAAAAATTCAGTCCAAACCCCTCTCCCAATAACTCACCACTCAAAACTGCAATACAGTTCAATTCTTATTTTGTGGATAGTATAGCATCTCTAACCAAGGATTCCTCACCATTTAATCCAAGCCTTGCCCAACAGCCACATATTACCATATCCACGTTCACCTTCAAACCTGTACCCACATTCTATATAAAACTGCTCTTAAACAAACTTAAGCCATGCTCTTCTTCAGCTACTGACCTTCCAAGCGAGTACCTAAAAACAGCAGTCAGTAGCAATGCCCATCCTGATGCAATCCTTATAAATAGATCACTCCAGGAATCCTACTTTCCCTCTCTTTGGAAAAAGTCATGTTATCCCTCTGCACAAAAGAAGAAATTCAACAGACATTAGTAACTTCAGTCCTATAGTTATCCTATCTCCTCTCAGCAAAATACTTACAACATGTATTCAAAAACAATTGCTAGACTACCTTATGCAGGAAGAACTCCTATTCCCTACACAACATGACATCTGTCCTTCCCACAGTACTAGCACTGCCATTCTCACTTGTATAGATATTGTCATTAAAGCTATATATAATGGCAAACTACTCTCTTCTTTATTTCTAGACTGTCCTAAAGCCTTCTAAACAGTTTATCATAGCAAACTTCTACATCAAATGTCCTCACTAGGGCTATCTCAGCCTACCCTTCTATGGCTCAAAAGCTGCATGTCCAATAGGTATCAGTCAGAAAAATGGCACTCCATACTATCTCCTTACCTCCCAGTCACCACCACTGTACCAAAAGGCTTTATCCTTGGTCCCCTCTTCCTTAACATTTTCACTGACCGCCTCTAAACATCCAGAAAATAGGCCATCCTAATACAACATACAGATGGTTTTACTGTCATTTGCACATCTGACAATGTGGTACACCTCTGAAAAATTACTCAGAAAGCTTTAACAGCCACTAAAACATGACTTGAAACACAACACAACTCGTGCTCAAAACAAAAAAGATCAAACTGCTACTTTTTCCCGAAATCCCTCTGTCATGAAAAAACAAAATTTAAAGCCCTGTCTCTTGATAATACAGCCATTGAATTCACTTCTCATGGTAAAGTATTAGAGATGATAGTGGATAATAATCTTACATTCAACCTGCATATACAAAATTACACAAGAAACATTCATCAGAATCTAGGGATGCTTTACAGAGCCAAAAACTTTCTCACTGACGCAATTAAAACTACATTTGCCACTACTTATTTCCTCCCTAAACTTCCTTATGGTACTCCCATCCTCACTAACCTCCAGGCTTCACAAAAAGTAAAAACTTGAACAATGCTATAACAGTGGTGCTAAATTTGCAGCAAATGCCACTTTTAGAACCCACCACTGTATAGCACTAAAAAGCCTAAATTAAATAGAATTGCCTCTTCACTAAACATTTATACATTTTCTTACCACCTATAAAATTATCCAGCATCCTTCTGCCTTTCCAGCACTAAAAAACATTCAACACAACTATGTTCCCAGTCAATCATTATGATCCAGTGACCAAAAGCTCCTGTCTGTCTATAAACATGTCAAATCTGCTGGGCATTGTCTGCACTCATACAAGGTTGTCAAGGCCTGGAACTCCTTACCTGTATCCATCAGATCAATATGCTCCCTCCTATCTTTCAAAACCACTCTGAAAGACCTCCTAGCTAAAATTTGGCTCTGTTCTTGCTCAAATCTAGTATAAACAATATCCATAAATGTGAACAAGTACCTTTTCAATTCTTATACATTCTTAACCTCCCTTCTTCCTTCTTCACTTACTTCCTTACTTCTATCAAATTGTCTTCCCTGACTTTCTCTCTAAAAATATCATAAGGCCTGTTTCTTTTTCCTGACTTTATATTGCAGCTCCTGTTTGTAATAGACTAACTTGCCTTTGATTTCTCTACCAACTGTCTAAATTTTTCCATTAAATGATTATCATATAACTTGTATTGATTCTTAACCAATGTTTTTATGTTATTTCTTTTTTTTTTTAATTATTTAGACTGCAGATATTTTTGTTTTATTTTTGAAGATTGTAGAATGATTGTTCTTAAAATATTTTGTAATAATTTGGAGCTTTTCTCCCTGGGCCGCCACTAAAAGTGGGGTTCTACCTAGTCAGACTTTCCCAGTAATCATATGTAAATAAATAAACAAACAAATAAATAAATAAATAATAAACAAATATTCCAGATTATTTTTTTTTAAGATGAGTATGCTTTTCTTTGAACATGATCAATTCCATAAACAATTAAGGTCCTTATACAAGACTTTCTGGACTAATTTGGGGGTATTACCTGATTTCAGAAAGATATTTTCAGAGTGCAAGGTGACCTATTTTCTTTTTCTTGTTTTTTTTTTTCTTGCATATCATGAGTCAGATCATTGAGGAAAATGAGAAAAATCTTAAACTGAGTCTTAAGAGACATCTGTTTTACTGTAGCCTTTGTCACAGTGTCTGATGCCAGAAATTACCTGAAAAGTACAGTCTGTGAGACAGTGCTGAAAACATTCAAAGAGGTCTTCTCAGACACTGTTGTGTTTAAGTCTGGTGAGGAACAGTAGGTAATCTATCAATGCAAACACAGTTATATGTCATTAAATGAAACCAATCAGTTAGAATCCTTCTGTCCATGACTGAGTATATAACCCACAAAATGTTAAAATATTTCCTAAGGCTGGACATGGGGCAAATGTCCATACATCAAAACATACTGGACAGCCTGCTAATAGACATATCACTTCAAGAGTTTGCTTGGAGGACATAGGCTGGCAATAGGGCACTAATCATAGAGAAAGGATGATGTGAAAACATTAGTTATGGGTAGAATGATTGTGCACTTGAAGGCTGGGATGAAAAGAGCTATAATAAGGAACAGTTTAAAAATATGAACAAGAGACACAGCTATAAATAAGTCAGCCATCCTAAGGAAGAAAGGCTGGATTATGCACATTCAGTTAAACTAGATTATTAATTTCAGTAATAGTCTTGTGTAATGAATAAAAGAATATTATTCTGAAATAGAAAGGAAAAGTAGAATACAAGTATGTTAAATTAGATGCTAAAGAATTACATAAATCCAGAATCAACATACAGGCCATGCTTTTACTAAGGTAATGTGGTCCTTAATTCTGTTTACAATAAAGTGGTCAGGATCACTGTATTATGAGCTTTCATTTCTGTACTCAGCCTTGTTGTAAACCTTCTGAGAAAACCTTTGGAGGCCTTGCAAGTAGGAATTTTACATTTTAATGAATGCTAGTCTTGCTGTATTAATGACATTTGTACATTAGCTTTTAAAGGTTAAACACCTATTAATGTTCTTGTCTGCTGAAGTATACTAGTGAGACTTATTGCATCTTAGCCATTTAACCTTCATCAGGTAAGATCCTAGTCTGCCATGGGTGGGCAAGTTAAAAACTGTTGAGGGTAGTTATTTGGTGTTTGCTTTACTTAATTTTGGAGTATACACTAGCCCACATTATCTTTCTCAAGAATAAAAGCTGTATCTTTGATCTCAGGAAAGGATCATCATGATATCTAAACTGCTTCCACCTCAGGCCTTTTAAATGACTATTATATGATTATTGGAAAGTAGTTAATCAGTGTACTGGCTTAGACTTTCCTACTCTGGTATCTGTGGTTCAAATTAGTTAAGACCACATCTACCAGTGAACTAGTACCTGCAATGGGAATTGGCCATGTGGAGACAGAGACAATCTGTGTGATATTTTGTAAGAACAGCATGCTCTTTAGATGGGCTTCATTGAGACCTCACCAGTTTAAGTGAAACTCATTAAATTATTTATCAGAATAAAGTTATTGTTTGACAATTCTGGTAATTGATGAGAAGAAGCACTTCAAATAGCATCACTGGGAGAGTGGGAATCAAACCATGTCTCAAACAAAGTTGGTGCGATTTCCATTTATAGGTTGCGGTGGCATCCAGTTTAGTAGCTGATCATCCTTTGAGCTGTTTTTTTTTAAATAGCTTTGTTTGAAAATTGGTTCACTTTAAATTAGATGAAGGATCCCTTCATCTGCCATATGATCTGACCAATTTCAAAAAATAGTGAAAGTTTTGATGGATAAAGCATAATAAACAGATTTCTTTTAAGATCTATGATTTATTTTTGCCAAAATATCTGGCTCTTCCTAAAGTAAACAGGACCCTAACAATAACCAATATATTGGCACAGTCTTCAACCAGCTTCAAACTACTTCAAGCAGGGGAGAGTTTAGGCAAATTAAGAGAAAATGGATGTGGATTTCTTTCAACATCAACCACACCATATGCAAAGCTCAGCCAGCTGAGCTGCCTATGAACAAGGACAGGAAATATCCAATCAAGATGTCAACATTATGGTTCAGTGAACAAATTGCAGTTCATTTGAGGAGGTGGTAACAGCAAAAAAGACAATTCTCAACCCCTGTAGTATCTCCTTCATATTTCCTATAAAACCTAAATATTATGTGACATTGTTTCATGAGAGGTGTAACTAGCCTTATGCCATCCCCAAGCTGGCATCTCCCTTGCTGTGTTAAGTTCAGGAAAAAAAATATATATATATGTATGTGTGTGTGTGTGTGAGTGTGTGTGTGTGTGTGTGTGTGTGTGTGTGTGTGTGTGTGTGTGTGTGTGTGTGTGTGTGTGTGTGTGTGTGTATAAAGTTGGCTCTCCTCCTTTTAATCTGTAGCAAATTTCTTGCTCTATTTGTAGCAAGCAGCTACTACAGTTTATGCCACACACACAGAGATCTAAAGCTCTTCAGCTCAGACAACAAATGAAATGCTGGCATTCATTTTTGAATTTCAGTAATGCACAGAAGATGACTGGAATCTGCTGATTGTGCCCCTAACACTTTGTAAGTGGCGTATTTGGCCCCTTCATGTCATCCTAGCTAGGCTTCCAGTTTCACCATACATTTGGTCCTTTGTCAGTCTCTTAAACCATATATTAAAAATCAAAATATATCATAAAGAAATAGTAAGATAAATCCCATTGTAATGGAAATGCATCAAAACTATATAGCATATTCAAAAGAATTCTGCACTGAATGTATTTCCTTCATATCAAACGCACCTTAATAATATGTGTGCACTCACAGTGAAAGCCCCCATACCCCATGCTAATTATAAATACCGACTATGAGATTGCAAAACAGCAACACAAGGGTAAATTCCCACTTCCGACTATTCCATTACCTCCCACAAAATAACACCAGCAGAAGAGATCAATTAAGTACTTGATTACTTCTGCTGGTGGTAAAAACGTGATATTATGAATATTCACTTATACATGGAGTGTTTCCACATACATATGCAAACCAAAGGTTAAAATGTAAATTTAGTAAAATTACAAGAAAGATACAACCAATGTAAAGTCTTCATTGCATAGCACCTTAAACATCCTGTAGTAGAGATTTATATGATGCATGCAAATGAGCCCTTAAGGACATATTTTGGCAAATGCTGCATGACTTCTAAATGCTTATACGCTTTTTTCCAGAGCAGAAAACAGAAAACTGCAAATGGTAAGCAGATGCCTCAAGAAGTTGTAGAGAACATGCAGACTTTTTACTGTACATTCAAACCAATAAAGCCAAACCTGACTAGCTGCAGATATGCCATACTTCACCCCTTTTTTCTGAGCTTACAAGCACAGCATAAGTGTTCTATTTGGCTGCACTTTGGAAACACATAACTTTAAAAACAAGTTTGATGTCCATAAATGTTAGGGTGCTTGCAAATTACCACAATTAACTTTCCAGCCAAAGGGTAAAAAGGTTGCAGAAACAAATCATTTAGTAAAAGATATATGAATGACCCAGCCTAGCTAGTTTTTGCTGTTTAATATCTTATACCTCTTGTAGTGGAGGTCCATGGGATGCATGCAAATGACACTTTAATCCATACCAGTTTTGCAGCTGCATAGCTTCTGAATGCCCATGGCATGATATTTTATTTAAATGTACCATAAATACTTAAAAAAAGTAACAAAAAAATTGTATGAATAGGCAAGATTTGGGGACACAGACACACAATTAAGCTGTGACTCTTTAAAATTATTCATAGTCTTTGAAGTAGAATGAGGAAGGTAGGTTGAGCTACCCCCAAATAGAATCTAGATTCATGCCAGCTATTTTCATGGTGGAAGATTCATAAAGAAAGGACAGAGCATATATCTAGCTTTATCTGTCCATAACTTTAGAGTGATAGTAAAGAACAGAATATTCAGAGTGAAAAGGAAGTGTTATATGCCTAATCAGTAATAACAGTGGATGGAAAGCAAGTGTGAATGTATTTACAAGGACTGAAACCTTAGAGCAGAACACAAGTGTTATTTATACCTACAGGATCAGGAGTTATGGTCTTAGTTAAGATGGGCAGTTTTAACAAAACTGGTAAGGATGTTTTGAATTATTCATAAGAAAGTGAAAGACTGTACCAGAAGCAGCAATTGACCAACAGTAGATGAGAGTGGGAGATGTTATAACCAAAGAATGACAAAGAATGGCCCTAATGCAGTTAATTCAAAGGAGTGAATGACAAAGAATGGCCCTAATGAAGTTAATTCAAAGGAGTGGGGAATGTATATCTGCCTAGCAACACTGCTACTATATCATTAAGACACAATAAAATTGCAATTAAACATTTTTGAGCTCCAAGGAAAATAAAATAATAGCATTGCTGACCAGTGCAGTAGTATGCAAATATCTGTTATCTAATTAATTAAGTCAGCAAGAATACTCAGTAATGGTAAAGCATAAATCAATATTGTTGTATAACTACACAACTACAATAATTTAATCTCATAAACAACATAGCATAACAGAGTTACAAATATGCTGTAGAACTCTATGGCACTAGTTGCATGAACCACATATAAAGTGAAACACTGGGAAAAATAGGTGCCGCTAAAAATCTGAAGGTTCACTTGTCAACTCAAACCAAGCAGGCTGTAATAATATCAGTAATGATGAATACGAGTAGATACCACCACAATCATCCAATAAACTAAACTGTAGAATTCTATGACATTTATTAAAATGCAAATAAAAATACAAATAAAAAACAAAAAAGATGAGCGCTTTCGCGTACTAACAGGTACGTTTCATCAGATCTTAAAATACTTCCATTTGAAACTTCCTTTTATACAAAAGGTATAATCCTTTCATATCAAACAAAGTAATAAATCAGCCAATCAATTGTTTAAAGTCACAATTACCTAAATGCACTTAGTAATTACCCTACACTCTAATCACAGTTAGAAATCTACAGAAATGCTACGCATCAACAAATGCTCAAGCACAGTAACAATTCATAAACATTTCTATCACCGCAATGAATCTGTAAGCATATTCATCTTACAAATGAAATGTAAAAAACATTCTGCAAGATAGGCATTTGTAAACCATAATAATACATAGCTTAAAATACATAGCTTAAAATACAAAACCCAGGAGACTTATACGTCTCTAATGTAGAACATATAAACAGAGCCTACACATCACATAAATGACTTACTGTAAAACTCTGTCACTAGAGTCATAATGAAGCATGAACTAAATCATATTAGTAAATTCTAAAAATTAATAATAATAATAATAAATAAATAAATAAATAAATATTTATTCTAAGATTCCATAATAATAAAAATATATAAAAATATATTGATGAATAATATAAAAAACATATAAAATGTGCCATCATTTATTACTGAGTGCTTCAAGTATAGGCTTAATGATTATGGATTGGTTAAGACCAGGCACCTGATGCACTCGTAACTTAAAGTGAAACACGTGCTTAAAAAAAAAAAACTTTAACCAGTTATTCTGTATTTGCAGAAACATCATACAGAAGAAATGTAAACACTGTTATATTAGCAGCACAGGAAAAGTAAAAGCCTGATATGAGGAGGTGGGGACACAAAGGTTGACTATGAAGTTTGAGTGAGCAGAGACATTTTGTTAGCTTAGTAGTACACACAGCAGTAGCTCATAGAGACTTTATTTCTATTTCCTTTACCCAGAACAGCATCTGGTTTATTGGTAATAACATTTCCTTACCATTTCCATAGGCATTGTGACTTATATTAGCTCCATTACAAATGTAAGACACTAGAGCTAGCAGTCAGAGCACTGGCTTGAATATCTTGTCTAAGAAAGGGAAAAGCACCATGATAACTTAATGGAATGAATGAAAAAAGTCAAGGTGTTTGCTGAAAGTTTGAAGAGTGCCACCAGTTTTGATTTGGTGAAAATGTAGGACACATAAGCTACACTGTAAAGTGGAACAACTGTGAAATAAAGATTTGAAAAATGTTCTTATTCCGCTTTGCTGAACAGAATGGATGATTAATACTGGTTGATAGAAAAAGGCACACCTCTTTTATAATGCAAAGGAAGGGTAATAAAAGCATATGTTGTTAGAGGTGCTTCTGTCTTTAAAAATTAAATTTCAGCTTTGAGAAGAATGCACCCCAAACTTCAGAACAGAAAACAGAAAACTGCAAATGGTACGCAGATGCCTCAAGAAGCTGAAGAGGTCAGACAGACCTCTTACAGTACTGGCACACCAGAATTTTCTTAGGTAGCGGATGTCTGCTAAGGGGGAATGAATGGTCTGAATTCTCTGATTAGTTGCTGGAAAAACACTGTTTCCAGTTTAGCAGAGGCAATAAAACTGCAATTTAATATTTTTGAACTGCAAGGGAAAAAAAGTTTAGTTGAATCACTTGCCCAAGGAGTCCTGGTTATGGGTACTAATCCAGAGCATATCTAACCAATCCTACCTTGATTTGTGGTTTACCGTAGAGTTGACTGGTAAGAGAAGTTTTATGTGAATTTATATTTTATTTATTATCACTGTTTTTCACTGTTTGTAGGTAGGAAAGGATAGATTGTTAACAAGATTTACTTTGATTCATATTTTGTTGTTTTACCTTTAATTTCACTGTTGTTTGTTAGAAAGGGAAAGGTATTAGACAGGCAAGCTCTAGCCATCCCAAGGGGCCAAGACAGTTTTAAATTCACACAGACTGCAGCGAGGAAAATCCAGAGCATGTCTGAACAATCCTACCTTGGTTTGTGATTTATTGATCTTTACTGTTAAAAAAGAAGTTCAACTCTGAGCGATAGTGAGCAGAAGTTACTGTGCACATGATGTTAAGGAATTAGAGCTTTTGTTTGGCCTGCAGAACTTGTACGGTCAGAGCAACTTTACTGTACTTACTTTAGTATTTAGTTGTATATTGTTTGTGTGATTTTTATCATAAAAGTAGATTTAAGTTCTCTTTGAATTCTGCAGTTACTGAGTTTGATTATTTTATACTATTTTATTCGATTGAAGCTGAATATGGATTCCTTAAATGAGTATCCAATTAATGATTTGCTAATGCAAAAATATCTTGTACAGTGTAATAAATGCTATACATATTTAAAGGTAACAGCTGATAACTCCGGTGATCTGCGTTCCTCATGTCAAAAGTTGGATGATTTGCTTACCATTGTTGAAGTAAATCTAGACATAATGATGATGATTGCACTTGTGCAGTATAATGGCTTGGACAACTGTTTTTTTATATATTAATGACTGGACTGGTGAGATAAATAATGTTAGGTAAAGAACAGATAGAACAGATTTAGGAAATGATGCATCTATTGTCTGCAAAGATCATTCAACCCCTTTGGAACAAGATGATGCCCCTGACAATTTTGGAATTCTGGATGCAAGTATTCAGCAATCTGTGGATCCAGTTTGTTTAGAAAGATCAAAAAGAAGAAAGAAAGGAAAAATTCAGAACAAATAATAAGGAAGAAAAAGAAACTGACTAATGACTGTAAAGGAAAGAGAATACGTAGTAAAAAGGATTCTGCTTTGTTATGTAACACACTGGTGACAGGGAATGAAGATATCTGTAGATCAGTTGGTTTAATGATCTGGTTATGCTATGTATGTGTTGGTTGGCCATAGCAACTGCAGGTGGGCGTGTTCTACTCACTGCAGTTAACACAGCATTGTAACATTCCAGTGGCAGTTAATAAAGAAGCTGTTAAACTGAAAACAGGTCTCCTCGCTCATTTCAACATGGTGTCAGAAGTTGCTCGCCAATGAGCATTTTTTCATAATTTTTCCTCGTTCAAGAAGAAAAAAAAAAAAAAGAGGTACGCGTTACAAGTGGCTAATGGGCTAACAGAGCACGGCGGAAGGATTTCGCAGATCAGACCCACTCATCTTCGATGGAGACGTTGCTGAAAATTGGCGCGTATTTGAAAGGGAGTATGACATCTTTATTGAGGCGGCCCACTCAGATAAACCAGACAAAACGAAAGCTTATATCCTCCTCAATCTAGCAGGGGCAGAAGCCATCGAAAGGGAATGCTTGTTTGTCTATGCCGCAGAGATTAGGGTGCCACCCGCAAGAGATGGGCAGGACGGAACCATTATTCATCCAGCAGAGTCCAGAGAGGACCCCAACTGTTTAAAAAAGAAATTTTGGGAAATGTGCAACCCACAATATAATAAAATAATGGAGAGACACAAGTTTCATTCCCGAAATCAGAGACAAGGTGAGACCATTGAATCTTTTATTAGTGATTTAAAGATTAAAGCCAAAAGTTGTCATTTAGAAGATTTAACAGATGAGTTAATCTGTGACAGGATTGTTTGTGGCATAAATAATGACAGTATAAGAAGGCTCTTTTACGTGACAGTGAATTGACCCTATCCAAAGCCATTTCTATCTGTCGTGTTTATGAAATGACTGAGGAGAATACTAGGGCTCTTGCCAAACAGCCGGCCGCAACGGTGGATGCACTGCAGCCAGGCTCCACCAGATGGCGACCCAGGGCAAATTATAAGCCTGTAAGTGGGCAGGATGTAAAATTCATCAGGAACTGCAACAATTGTGGAGACAACCACGCTGCACAGCGAGACAAATGTCCTGCGTTTGGCCAGCAATGCCACAAATGTCAAAAATGGAACCACTACAAAAAATGTTGCAGATCCAAGCCTCAACATGAACATCCTAAAAGGAAAAGTTTTGTTAAAGAATACCATAACAAACAACCCGTGCATCAGCTAGAGCTGGAGCCGCCGGACATCAACACTGATGACACATTCTATGTAGATGGTGTCGAGCCCATTGCAGTTGTGGACAATGTAAATACCCAAGTAGCGTACCAGGATGAAGGATTTGTCACCCTGTATGTACGAGATAAGCCTATTAAAATGAAAATTGATATGGGGCAAAATGTAATGTGATGGCAAAAAGCACTTTTCTTCAGCTGTATGAGGGACAGATTTTGACATGCAATAAAACAATAAACCTAGTGGCCTACGGAGGCAGCAAGATCGAAACAGCCGGTTCTGCTACACTTTCTCTGTCACTGGATGGACAACAACACTTACTACCGTTCTTCCTTGTGGATCGTGATGTTGTGCCACTGCTGGGGTTTCAAGCATGTGTACATCTAAGACTTGTCACACTGAGCCCTCATGTCCACCAGGTCAGTACAGAGCCTGACATTGATTTTACAAAAAATGTCTGTGAACAGTATGATGATGTGTTCAACGACGAGCTTGGAGAACTTCCAATAATATATTCCATGACTCTAGATCCTGAGGTGCAGCCCGTCATCCGGCCAGCGCACCGCATTCCTATAGCTATGCAAGCCCGAGTTAAGTCAGAACTTAAAAACATGGCCAGCAAAGGAGTCATTACAGCGGTCTCTGAGCCCACAGACTGGGTTTCATCAATGGTGGTAGCACACAAGAAAGACAAAGAGGAGATAAGGTTGTGCATTAATCCTAAAGACTTAAACATGGCTTTAAAGAGACCCCATTACCCAATGCGCAGTGTTGAGGAAGTTGCCACCGAAATGGCGGGTGTGACTCTGTTCTCAGTGCTTGATGCGAAGAGCTTGTTTTGGCAGATAAAGCTCGACCACAAGTCATCAATGCTAACTACATTTAGCACACCCTTTGGGCGCTACAGGTTTCTACGTATGCCTTTTGGCATCAATTCAGCAAGTGAGGTTTTCCAGCGCTCAATGGAGCAACTATTCGCTGGCTACCCTTGTGTCATCATAGTTGACGACATCATTGTGGGAGGTCGTGATGCTGCAGAACACGACATGAACCTAAAGAAGGTACTTGACCGTGCACGAGAGATCAGACTCCGACTAAACCCCCACAAATGTAAGTTCCGTCTGGATCAAGTTTGTTAAGTGGGACACATGTTCATAAAAGAAGGTCTCAGGGCCGACCCCACAAAGACGGAAGCTATCACAAATATGCCAGTTCCCCAAAATTCCCTGGCTGTACAGCGTTTCCTTGGTATGGTAAATTACCTGGGAAAATTTATCCCAAATCTCAGCAGCATTGCAGCACCGCTCAGGCACCTAATACACAAGGATACCGTCTGGTGTTGGCTCCCACAACATCAACAAGCATTTGAACACCTCAAATCATGCCCAGCCAGCTCACCAGTCCTATAGTATTTTGATGTAAAGAAGACAGTGACATTAACCTGTGATGCTTCATGTTACGGACTGGGTGCTGCATGTCTGCAAAGTGGTAAGCCAGTAGCATACGCATCTCGCATGCTCACCAATACCGAGACACGCTACGCACAAATCGAGAAAGAATTGTTGTCAGTTGTGTTTGCGTGTACCAAGTTTAGAGATTACATATATGGAAAACCCACGGTAGTTGAAACAGACCATCAGCCCCTTGTTACAATCCTAAAGAAGCCAATCCACACTGCCCCAGCTCACCTACAGAGGATGTTACTGCAATTACAAGCTTATGACCTAAAGCTTGTTTACAAGAGGGGTAAGCACATGTACCTTGTGGATACTCTGTCACTTCTCCGTCCACAGTGTACCTCACACCCTGATTTCTGACAATGCAAGACAATACACCATTCAGCGTTTTAAAGTGTTTGCCCAGTGGTGGGACTTTGTCCACATAACCAGCAGCCCAGAGTACCCCCAGTCCAAAGGATTGGCTGAAAGGGCTGTCCGCAGTGCCAAGCTACTGATGGAAAGGTCTCACAGAGACGGGACAGATGTTTTCCTCAACCTACTGAACATCAGAAATGTCCTGCGTGACAAAACGCTGGGATCACCCGCAGAATGTCTAATGTCCAGGCAGACTCGCTCAACTTTTCCTGTCAGCACCCGTCTGCTGGAACCGGCCCCAAAGGACGTGCAACAGGTCAATGTGCAACTTAAAAAGAAAAGGCTCATTCAGAAGCAGTACTACGACTCAACAAGCCGCCCATTATCACCACTCAGAGAGGGTCAAGTGGTCAGGTTGCAGGCAATTAAGGGACACGACCGCCTGGGCACAGTGAAGGAGGTATGCAGTGAGCCACGCTCATACGTCATCGAATCTAATGGTGGCATCTACAGGAGAAATCGTCGCCACATCCTACCTGTTGGTGAACCACCACCATCTTGACAGATCGATCCTGCCGATGGTTGTTCCCATCCAGCTGACCCTGCCACACCGGACACTCCTTCCCTCGCTCCACAGCCCCGGCAGGCACTTCAACCAATGCCTGCACATACTCAGCATTCCAGTGTGCAGCAAGTTCCTGTAGCTTGCTCTCCCACTAAGAAGACACACAGTGATACCCCCAATGTGACACGTTCAGGTCGCATTTGTAAGCCTAACCCCAAATACTGTTCTTAAAAAAAAAAAAAAAAAAAAAAAAAAAAAAGGGATGTGATGTATTAATGGATTGTATTTTGGTTCTTACTTATCTAGTATTCAGTTGCCATGTTAGATAGCCAGTGGTGAAAGCTGAACGTGTTGTTCCATACCATCTGTTTTACTAGCTCATCATTCATTATTTAAATTTGAGTCATTGTGGTTCAACTTTGCAATACACAGCATGAGTTGGTTTTCATACAAAGGAGTAACTAAAAGGAGAGGATGTAGATCAGTTGGTTTAATGATCTGGTTATGCTATATATGTGTTGGTTGGCCATAGCAACTCCAGGTGGGCGTGTTCTACTCAATGCAGTTAACACAGCGTTGTAACATTCCAGTGGCAGTTAATAAAGAAGCTGTTAACCTGAAAACAGGTCTCCTCGCTCATTTCAACAATATCTGTCTATCAGAAAACCCTCAGTCTACGGAAAAAGGCATCACCTTTCCAATGGAAAAGGTAGAAAAAAGAGGCAAGGGGCAGGTGAAAAGGAAGAAATCAAAACTGAACGTGGAAGGATTGAAGAACATTACTGTAAGAAAAAAGAAGAGAAAGACAGATGTTGACTACATGGCTGAAGCTGTGGATTTACAATGCCAGCTGGATGAGAATTTAATACACAATGAAAACACTGGGAAAGTTTGAGAAATCATTTTATGCTCAACTCCTGAGAGACTTGCTTGGCTACAAACATCTGCATTAGAAGCTGAAGCTAAGTAAAACTTGAAGCAGTGCATTTAATATTCTGTTAAGTACAAACTTGCAGTTTTAAAAGTACTGTATTTTCATTTTTTCTGTTTCCTAATTGTGTGTTTCTGAACAGTGTGCTCTGTGTCTCTCTGCAGTTAGTTTCCCACCCTCTCTCCCTGTTCTTGTGATGGTATTGGTGTTGCTGGCTCTGGAATTGCCCGACCCTCCTGTAAGTCTGTATGAGAATACTCCTCCTGGGTCCATCTCATTTGCTCACTTAGCCAAGTACAGTGAGATTATATTCTGAGTCTAGTGTTCACTCTACTTAATACAGAGAGTAGATTTGAGAAGGCCCAAAAAAATACATTTAATTTGCTTTTACTGTATTTGTCTTTCCTCCTACTTTATTTTGCTTTTCGTAAAAGTATTCAGTTTTATTTAGTCTGCTGCATTTATTACTGCTTGGTAGTAGCCTGATTAAATTGTACCTGTTATTCTAAGTCTTTTGTTTTAAGCACTTGGGCTTCATACAGGCTGTTTTACATTAAGAAGATTTGTGGTCTGCACTGTTGTGGCAGAACAGGTAGCTTACATCCTTCTAAGCTGGGAATTGCTGATTGAAGGACCAGTGTCTGCTATTCTAAAAGTGTATTAGTTCTGGTTTAAGCACTTGGGCTTCAGGCCAGTTATTCTACATTAAAAAGTTTTGTGGTCTGACTATTGTGGGAGGAGAGGCTGGATTCTGCCCTTCTGAGCTGGGAATATCTGGTTACAGGCTTATTGTGCCTGCTTATTTGAACTGTTTCTGAAATTGGTGCAGCTTGTTGCTGTAGCATAGACCAGATTCAGGCCTGCTGAATCTAGCTTTGTTTGTATAACTTGAGCACGTATCCAGGCCATCATTTTTGGAGAAGGTTCCCCTGCACTCTGGTAAGCAGGGGTGTGAAGTTAGAACTTGTCTGAATGAAGGCTTCTGGAACAGGGCTCATTTTTGAGCTGTTTTTCTGGTTAATTGGGTAACTTGTTTAAATCAGTTTGTTCATTTTCTATTGTTTCATATATATATATATATATATATATATATATATATATATATATTGCACTTTATTCATCTGCTTTTACTGTATTTGTGTTTCTTCCTACTTTATTACTAGTGGCATTGACTACAACTCTGATCTGCAATATATAACAATAAGTATCATTTTCTGTGCATTTAAAGTGTTTTTTGAGTGTATCTGCTTTATTTTCTAAAAAAATAAAAATAAATATATGTATATATATATATATATATATATATATATATATATATATATATATATATATATATATACTTGTTTCCCACCTTTCTAAGCTAGTATAGTCCAGTTTTCAGGTTAGTGCTGAATTCAGGGCTGTGTTACAAATCTCTGTGTTTGCCCATACCTTACTTGGATAGAAGGAAGTTCTCTGTTCACCTGTGAGAGAGGGGAGCTTTGAGCAGCCTGTCTGTCCTTGGAGGAGTGGTTTCAGCCCAGAAATTATAATTTATTGGCCATTTTGGGCTAATTTCTATCTCTTTCATTTCCCTGATATAAATTCCGTATTTGCCCAGTTTTGCACACCGAGCAGCGCCGGTAAACTAGGGTAAAACTATTCCCGGCTCCACAAAGTCTCCTCTTTAATTTTTCCCTTGGAACTAGACAAACTTTCAACTTAAGCACTCAAGCCACTCATTTCTCAGCCTGGCACTTACTCAAAACTAATAGCAAGCACTTATAAACCCTAGCACTAGACCCTCCTGTACTGTACAGAAGGACAAGGCTCTCTATTCGACCTTACCAGCCATCCAGTAAAACAGTTCACTGTACCTATCCAGGCATGTCCAAAGGGCAGTTTCAGGTGTACTCTCCAGTCCAACTGGTGATTATGGGCATTTTGAGGCAATGTTACAAGTGCCTCATGTACACAGACAACCCCCTCCTCCTACCACCAAACACTAATATATGCGAGAGATGCAATTATACAGCCAAACTGGAGGCTAAGCTCTCTCAGCCCAAGACTGGATCAGACAGTCAAGAGGAGAAGGGAAATACTTGCATCACACCACCAGTCTCACATAAACCCATTAAAGCAGCACTGGAAAAAAACACACATAAATACATGAAAACATGCTCGGAGGCTCTAAATAAAAATCTGCAAAACCAACAGAGATCTCCAAAGCAAACATCCAAGAAACCTCCACCCCCCAACACAAACCATGAAACACATACTTCACAAAACCAGTGTGCCATGCAATCATAGCCCTTAAGGCAAAATAACATACCGCCATACTAGTAATAGGTGACTCTATAATCAAGCACATTGACGTCCCACTCACTAGGCTGAATAAGGAGAAGGTTACTGTTAGCTGCCAGTCAGGCGCCAGGATCCATCACATAACACAAGCACTCAGGTCACTACAGAACAAGTACAAATATGACTCTGTCATTGTCCATGTTGGTGTGAATGACCTGAGCCGTACCTCTCTGGACTACATGAAAAGAGACATGGAAGAGCTCTCTGATCATGTAGCCCAGGCCGGTATGACCCTGACCCTGAGTAGCATCCTGCCCTCACCAACAATGATACCACTGTATAAAGAAAAAAGTCTCAATTTCAACAATTGTCTAAGTTTCTGGTGTCATTCAAAGGGGATCCAGTGTCTGTCCACCTGAGATGACATGCTCGACAAGCCATGCTGCTTCACTAGAGACAGCATGCACCTGTCACCCTTAGGCTTTCGAATACTGGCCAAGGCTCTTGCCAGCCCCATAGTGCCTTTTTTAGGCAAGGCTCAAAAGACAAACCTACCGCCGTAAATAACACAAGCAACAAAAAACTGAGGGTAGTGCTACTCAATCCCAAAAGTCTGAACCTCAAAATGCATGCACTCGAGGCACTCCTCAGTATGGAGAAAATCGATATATGTGCAGTAACAGAAACCTGGTTTATGGCTCCAGAGAGCACCCCAGCACTACCAGGCTACAACTCATACCATACATTTTGGCCACAGAACCCAAACCGAAATACAAAAGCCGGAGGCGTATCCATATTCATCAAGGATACCCACACCTCCAGGTTAGTGGCACAGCACAATGCTTCAGAGATTTTCCATGTGCAACTAACAATGGGCAAAACTGCAATTCAAATTGTAGCTTGCTACAGATCACCCACCATGTCCCAGGACCCCCATTCTGCATTCCTGGAAACACGGGGAAACATAAAGGTCCTACCAAACACCCTAATATTGGGTGATTTCAATTATCCAAACATTAACTGGGAGAATTACTCAAGTACTAACTCCCTTGCCCAACATTTCCTAGAATTTATAAACTCAAATTCCCTGGTTCAACTAGTCAACACTCCCACCAGAGGTGACAACATATTGGACCTGGTCATCACCAACATGGGGAACCGGTGTTCCACACCGGAGGACAACCCCTCGCTGGTTAGATCTGACCATAAACAAATCACTTTGGATATCCACATTCTGCCCCCACCCCTGGACAAGAAAACCACTGTGAAAAACTTTTCAAAAGCAAACTTCACGTTACTTAAGACCGAGGTGGAAAATTTCAAAGCCCGCATGCTGAAGGATAACACTGTCCAAGCTGCAAAATTCTTTACTAATGCATTCTACGGGCACCTACAAGAATGCATGGATCATGCCATCCCAAGCAAAACCATGACTCACTCCTCCAAGAAAAGGAAACCAGTCTGGTGGACTCCTGCCATAAACAAGCTATACAATAGAAGGAGGAAACTAGTACAGAAAAGAGTAAAATCCCAAGAAGGGAAGACATCCGTGATCAGTATCAGCACAAAACTACAATACCTCATAAAATCATCCAAGGCGAGCTTTGAAAGAAATATTGCCAAGGACTCCAAAGATAACCACAAGACATTCTTTAGCTATGTCAAGGATCTAAGTGGCAATGCTCAGATCTGCTCGGAGTTAGTGCAGAATGGCACAAAATACACTGAACCGACTGATATCGCCAACATCCTGGCAGACAGATTCAGTCAAACTTCACCCTCTCTCATCCCCAAGAGGGCCCATAACCATACCAGAAGAATGTAGAGTCCCTGAAATCACAGACACTCAGGTTAAAACAGCCCTCTCCAAAGCCAAAAACACAGCATCAATAGGACCGGACGGTGTCCCAGTCTGCGTCCTACACAAGCTCAAAGATGAACTAACCTCTCACCTAAAAACACTGTTCAAACTCAGCCTCTCCAGAGGCTACATACCCATAGAGTGGCGCACAGCAGCGGTTATTCCACTCCACAAAGGTGGAGCCACAACAGACCCTGGTAACTATCGCCCTATAAGCCTGAATAGCTTGGTCTGCAAGGCTATGGAGTGCATCATCATGGAACTCATTAACAGAGACATTGGGAACCTCCAAACACTGGTCCCTACCCAGTTCGGCTTTCTTAAGGGCAGATCATGCCTCCTAAACCTGGTGGACTTCTTAGAGACAGTTACCAAGGCTATAGATGAGGGAAATGTGGTACACACAGCCTACATAGACCTCGCAAATGCCTTCAACACCATTTCCCATTCTGGTATTATAGTCAAGCTCACCAGCCTGAACATAAACCCCTATGTCACAAGATGGGTTACCAACTGATTCACAGACAGAACCCACATGGTGAGAGTTGCGGGAGCTAGGTCTGACTGTAAATCGGTTACAAGTGGATTTCCCCAGGGCTCAGTCCTAGGACCCCTATATATTTCTCAGAGGTACAAGCAAGCACAGGACTATGGTTGACCAAGTTCGCAGACATCTGCAAACTAGGGACTATAACTGACTCTCCATCTGACACAGACATCCTCCAAAAGGGTCTCACAGAGACGGATACCTTGTGTCAAAATCATGGCCTCAAGCTAAATGCCAAAAAGTGCATAGTCATCCCCTTTGGAAAAAACAAAGTACCCACAAACTACCACATAGGTGGTAGTCCCCTAAATACGGAAGATGTAATAAGGGATCTGGGGATCCAAGTAGATAGTAATCTTACCTTTGATAATCACATTGCCAAAGTGGTTAGAAAATGCTTCTACATGGCCCACCTAATCACAAAAGGGTTTGCATCCAGATCAAAAGAGGTCATTGTGCCCCTCTACTCATCACTCATCAGACCCATCATAGAGTACAACGCCCCATTTGGGATGTACCTTACAAGACACCTGCAACAGCTGGAAAGACAACAGAAGTACCTCACCAAGAGGATCACTGGCCTCAAACAGATGAGCTATGCAGCTCGACTGAAGAAATTACAGCTGTACTCGGTTGCATACCGCCTACTCAGAAGTGATCTCTGCCTGACATACAAGGCCATGTCCAACCCAGAATTGATGGACATGGTCCACCTAAAGAAAACCTTATTCCCGCGAGCCACATGCTCTAGGGATCTAAACCTCACCACAACAATAAATAGGACGTGCTGGAGGGATAGATTCCTGTCCCAGAGACTTCCCATGCTTTGGAACAAGGTCCCAATCTACATTAGGCAGAGCTCCTCGCTAACACTCTTCAAAAGAAATCTTGATGAGTGGATGGGAAACAGAAAGTTTACCTCAGGGATCACTTTAGTGGATCTGCTGGACAGAGGCACAAGGAACTAATCTAAGGGGGTGGCGAAAGCCAACACATTCTGGCTAGGCTTATAAATGCCTTCAGGCAGATAGCCTAGTACCTACCTGTGAACTTATGAACCTATGATTAATAAGACTAATGGTGATGAAGATCTAGCCTTTTTATTAACTGACAGAGCAGATATTATTGTATTACAAGTTGAAGATTCTTCAGACCTGCTCAGCAAAAATATTCTTGTAATTGGAGTTTCAATTATTAGAGGAATCGATACTTATATTTGCAGAGAAGATAATGAACATTGAATAATGTTATGCTTGCCAGGGACTAAAATATTAGATGTAAGACAAGCCTTGGAACACTTTAAAGTAAGGAAGTATGGATCTGTTTTTATTCATGTCGGTTCAAATGATCTCATCCACAAGGATTCTGTGACTGTTAGTAGGGAACTGACAGCCACCTTAGATAGTATTGCTTGTACTGGTGTTAGGATGTATTTTTCACAAATCACGTATAGAAAGAATAGTCAGGTCACAGCGAATGAAAAGATTTTTTGGGTAAATACTTGCATGGAAAAATGTCCTGTTTTAAAAACTGGAAATGTATAGAGCATCCAAGCCTAGTTTTGGGCACACGTGTTCAGACAGGATGGCATGCATTTGTTAAGATCAGGGAAGAGAATTTTTGCAGCAGATATTTTGCAATGTTTGACAAACACTAGGCAGGATTTTTCCCAGGTCAAACATTTAACAGTTCACAGATAGCATTAGCAGTTCACAGATAACAACATTTTATGCATCTCTGAAGGTTGCTAATGTTAGGAGCATTACTAATGAAGTTTTTTTATTGGAAAATTTGCTACATTTTCACAAGATTGATGTTATTGTTTATGAGACATGGTTAAAGAACAATGACTGAAATCCAGTTCTGTCGGGTATAAATGTTTTTACTGTAACAGACATCCTAACAAAAAATCAGGTGGAGGTGTTATGATAGGGATTAAACATAGTTATGTGACCTGTGATTATTACATGTTCAGTGATAACACCAATACCATAGACTGTGTAACAGTGACAATAAAGACAACCCTGGAACATATAATGATTGTTAGAGTGTATAGACCACCAAAGTCAAATGCAGATGATCTAGAGGAATTCATACATTTCTTGTATGAAACACAAAAGGGAAGTATAATATATATCAGCTGGGGACTTAAATTTACCAGAAACAGACTGGAATAATATTGATTCAACAACATTTATAAGGAAATTATACACAATGTATATTCAGGAACAACAATTGCTTCAGATTGTAAAAAAAAAAAAAAAAAAAAAAAAAAACTACCTGTAGACAGAACATATTAGACAACATATGTGTTCCTAAAGAAGTTATTGTTACTTCATGGGAAGTTTTATCACAACTGATGTGCAGTGATCATGGGGTTATAAAGGTTGATTTGTTACTAGATAATTCTGCCAAACTGAAATCTAAACCAATGCACAGAAGGTTAATTACAGATTATATAAAAGCAAAATAGTCTCTATGTAAAAGTAATGAAGTGAGGTGTTCAGTGGAAAAACTGCAGCTGGCAAATGAAAAGTTTTGAAAGAGAAATTGAGTGCAAAATATAAAAAAAATATTTTAACATCAGGATCTAGGCATACAACATCAGGGGGACATATTTCCACAAGAATAAGATATTAAGATTAAGGTGAGAGACAAAAAATATAAGAACTGGAAGAGAGGTCAAACTACAACTTTAAAAACTGAAATAAACAAGCTGGAAAAACAGATTAAGCATAATGTGAGACAAGATCAAGAAAAAATTGAAGAAAATTTATATAAAGCTATTGAGCATAATAGGAAACCTTTTATAGATACATAAGATGCGGAAAGAGTAAGACATGCGAATTTATAAACTGTGTGCAGATTCTAAAATTTATTCTGAGACACAACAGATTATAGATATATTTAGAAAATCTTATGCAAAACAGTTTGGATCCACAAAAGGGGTGATAAGTTGTCCTAGTGACATCCAGGTAACCACAGATACTGGAATCAAATTAGATTATACTGAAAAAGAACTGTGCAAACTGGTTCCAAACAAAGCACAGGAGGGAGATGAAATTAGTAACAATGACCCAGGAACACATCAGCAAGAACTTACTGTACCATTATATTCATGATTCATTAAGTCATATAAATATGGGGAGTCCTCAAGATTGGAGACATGCACTTATTAAATCTGCCTTTAAGGGAAAGGGGAATAGGACAAATCCAGAGTCATATAGACCCTTAACTCTACTTTCATGTTGTGGAAACATAATGGAGAAAGTAATACTGGATAAGTTATTGTCAGAATTGGATAGGTTGGGACTTGAAACCATATATCAGCATACATATGTTGAAAATAGATCTATTACCATCTGTAACATGATGTTCTATAACAATATAATAACAGCTATGAATGAAAAATTGTGCTGTGATGTAATTTATATAGGTTTAACTTCAGCATTTGACAAGATCGTACACAAAACACTGATCAATAAATTAGAACAACTAGTCATTGATGTACTCTTTATAAGATGGATAGTTGCATGGATTACAAATAGGGCATGGCAAGTATCATATAGCAACTGGACAGTTGAAATCCTTGGTTACAATCAAGATGTCCCACAGGGCTCTGTCCTAGGCCCTTACGTGTTTATATTGTATCTTTTATACCTTTTTTATTTGAGGTATTCTACAGTCTATGTGCAGACAACCTGAACTTGGGTGAACTGATTACATGTGTTACAGAGAAGGCATGTCTGCAAAATAACTTGACTAAATTGACCATTTGTGCACAGGAGAATAATATGCTGATAAATACACCAAAAACTAAGCATATGAGATTTGGGAAACATAAATTAAAAGGTGAATATTTAATACAGCATGCAGTGATTGAAACTGTAGACTCATTTAAGGACCTGGGTATATAGGTGGATCCAGCTAAGACTTTTTCTAATCATATCACCAGTCGGTTAATGATAGTTATAGAACTATAGGCTGTGTAAAAAGATTTATAAAGTCTAGGAAATCAAAAATGACGAAGTCATTGTTTCTTTGTTACATTAGACCAAAACCTGAGTATGGAATAACAATATGGACACCCTATAAGAAAACCATTATTTATTTATTTAACATTTGTTAACCGGGTTGGTCCAACTGAGCCAAGGGCCCAATTTCAGTGGAGACCCGAGGAGAAAAACTTCAATTGACATACAAACATACAATAAACATACAATAACATAACAGTCCAAAGTACATTCCCATAGCCCAAGGAGACAAGCTCCAGTCTACATGCAAAAGCACAAAACTCAATAATCCAGTGAAAATTCTCATTACAAATGTATACAATATAAAAGAGGTACAATCAGTTATTTAACAAAGGAGACATGGCAGAGGTATAAGTTCCATCTGTAAGATGCAAGAGTGTAAAAACACTGTAGTACATGTCAGGGAGTAAAAGAAGTAGGAGATAATTAAGGTTTCCACATTTCGCACATTGGTACACTCGGTTATGGCTTTCCAAGTCGATATTACTGCATTTCATACTTATGATAGTAAACCATCTGAGGGGGATGTAGTAAGATACCAGGTGGGAGAGGGAAGGGCTGGAAGAGGGTTTGTAGAGAACAGAATGTGTGATATGTAACTGAGGAAGTACAAGTTGATGAGAGAATTCAGGTCATTTTAGCTTCTTTAGAGTGAGACAATGATGAGAATTGTAAGGAAGGCTTGTGGCAAATCTGGCTATTTTATTGTATATTTGGTCAAGTTTGGAAAAAAGAGTAGATTGAATGTTTCTAAGGATAGTGGCAGTGTAAAGTAGACATGTTAATAGGAGTGACTGTGCCAGAGAAAGTTTGGAGGTAGGTGTATGGAATTTCTGATGTCAATAAAGTAGTCCAAGTTTCTGTTTTTTTTATATATTATTGGATGTGTAGGTTGAATTCTAGTTCATCGTCGATTATGATGCCAAGTAGTTGGGTATGAGGTTCAGCTTTAATGATGGTATTATTGAGGGAGCTGATGACAAAGGAGGATTTGTGTTCTGCCAGTGTTCTAGGAGAGAAGAGAAGGAGATTTGTTTTTTTTAGGATTTAATACTAGCTGATTATCGGAGAGTCATGTTTCTACAGATGAGAAGGTGTTCTGAGTGAGTATTAAGAGGTTAGGAATACTATGGGCAGTGGAGATAAGTATGTAATCATGGGCACATTGGAATAGAGTAGAGTGTTTGCAAGCAGAATGTAGTTTGTGAAAATACTTAACAAGGGGGAGCCTAGCATTGATCTTTGAGGAACTCCTGTTTTGAGTAGAAGGAAGGGGGACAAGACAGTTTTCCAGCGAACAGATTGTATCCCATAGGAGGGGTAGCTGGAAAACCAGTTTATTGAGGAGCTGAAGAGGTTGAGGTCTGAGAGTTTATTTGAAACAGTATCAAAAGCTTTTGAGAGATCGAGAAATAAGCAGGAAATGAGCATGTCGTTATCACAGGTCTTGGCTACTGTGTGAGTGAAAGAAAGTAATGCAGTGGATGTACTGTGGGGGGTGAAACTGTGTTGGGTGGAGGTTAGCAGGTTATTGTCTAGCAGAAGTTTGAGTAACAAGCATGAGTAAACTGGAATGAGTATAGCAGAAATATACCAAGGGCATCCATGGATGTGAAAATTTAAGTTATTATAAAAGACTAAAATATCTGAACTTGTACAGTGTCTCTTACAGATATTTAAGAGGAGATCTTATTCAGGTATATAGGGCATTTAGAGGCAACTACATCTGGCAATGTTTGGGGTTATCTAAAAGTACTATAGAACCACCAGACAACCTATGTAGAAGATTGTATAGGAATGAGAAGTGCATTAATTGGTTCTCTGACAGAGTAGCTGATGCATGGAACAGACTTCCTAATTACATTAAAGTAAGAACTAGTTTAGATATTTTTAAGAACAGCCTGGACACTTATTATTGGAACGAGTGTTTTGGTATATTGACAAGCTAGAAGGTCGTTAATGCCCATGCTTGAAATATTTGTATGTATGTATGTATCATCTTCCTATTCCAGAATGACTGGTTTAAATAATTTTATCTCTTTAAAGGTCAAAGGCACATGCAAGACAGACCAAGTTGTGGTGCTACTTTCAACTGCAGAATGCCTTTCCATAATTTAATTAGCTAATTGGCTAGGCTGATACACTACAAATGCAAGGGGTTGAAGCTGAGACTCAGAGTTCCTTGGCATGTGAGGTGGGCTAACTAGAACTTATGTTTTACAGATATCTTTATAGATATCCCATGGACACTGAGGCTAATGGCCATCCTTGCCTTGCTAATACTCATCCTTAGCACCTCATTTCCCCAGTAGGGCCATGCTCCTTAATTCTGAATTAAATTTGTGGATACCCATCAAGTCATCTAGGGTATGATTACTAGACTATACTGACTCACACTGCTTAACAGACAGGAAAAGGTTTTCCCAGAAGTTTCAGAGGCACTGGGATATAAACCTGTCCTGTCAATTTGTTTTGTTTATCTGTTCATAAATATTTAGATATCGTGTTCTAGCACTGGTAAAGATATTGGACTCCATTCAGATTTTACTTGGTTTAATTTCTGCACTCATCCTTTTACCTGTTTTTCTGTATATTCAGTTTGCATTATTTTATTTATTTAGCATTTGTTTACAAAGAAAGTTCAGATGGCATGAAAAGCATCCCCTTTTCATCAGAAGCCTGGGGAGAAACGCTTCTCAAAAGTACAATATAATATACAAAGTTACACTGAAAATACATATAAAATGTTGTTGTATCTTTCAGCTTTTCCCGGTTAGGGGTCGCCACAGTGGAACTCCGGTCCGCTCATGATTGGCAGTAGATTTTTACGTACTGAGTTGCCAGCCCTGATGCACAACCTACAACGAAGGTACGCCCATTCATGTATGTCTACACACAGAAGACGCTTTAGCTGAGAATCGAACAGGACAACGTCTTACTGTGAGGCGACAACGCTACCGCAGCACCAAAAATCTTCAAAATTATCAAATTTTATTTGAAATGTCTTTCACAGCTATTATTTAAGGTTCATCATTCTGCATTTTGATAGAAACTGCACCAGAAGGAAATGCTGGTTAAACTTTTGGAATGTAAAAATAATAGAACAAAAGCATATGTTACAGCATATCCTGCTTTTAGTTGAATCACCTGCCTAAGGAGTCCTGGTTATGAGAATTCACCTGCACTAATTTGTCAAGAGAAAAATTTTTATTTTATTTTATTTTACATTTGTTGACCGGGCTAGTCCAGCTGGATATATGTCCATTTTCAGTGGAGGCCCGGGGAGAAAAGCTCCACAAATTACAACAACATAAAAGGTCAAGACAAAGACAATAACAGTATAATTTGGTACATAAGTTTTAACAATTATAGCACAAGCCTAAGACATTGTAGACCTTCCCTTTCACTCTTTTCCTCTTATCTGGCAGCTCCATCCTTAACATCCTTTTCCCTCTTCAAGAAGTAACACAGCTGACGTCACTGTAAACACTATATTAGTAAAAAATTATGAAATAAACTGCAGTTTGTGCTTGGAGTGGTTACTCTGTTTCATCTGCAAATGTATGCTCCTGAAGAAAGAAATAAACTTTTTTTTAGGAAACATTCCATTGTAGGACAAAAATGCACTGGCTTACACACACACACATGCACACACACGCACACACACGCACGCACACACACACACACACACACACACACACACACACACACACACACACACACACACACACACACACACACACACACACACACACACACACACACACACACAAAACTAGGAATAATGTTTGGAATTTGCAGTTGGTTTACCCACATGCATTTGAGATATGAAAATAAACTAGACTCTCCATTTGAAACTCTTGTAGCCTGACAGAAAATGTGCAAAGTGCATAAAACCATCACCTATCCTGGAAATGAAAAAGAAAACCTAGCAGCTAAAACCAATAAAATGCCGTGCAAGAACTATTTATGAGATGAGAAAGTTCACTACATACTGATAGACTTTTTTGTACCACGGGTTAGTAAAATAAATAAAATTATATTAAATTCTTAGCAGCCACTTGAAAGAATTATTTCATTATGACTATAGTTTACCAATGTAAATTCTATGGTCATGGTTTACCAAAGTAATATTCACTAACATGTCAGAATTCAATTAGCTGGAAAACAAAAGGAAGTGAACCATATAATTTTTCATTGCTTTTCTTTCTGACACTAGATGTTTGCAGATGACATTGTGATCTGTAATGAGAGTAGGGACCAGGTTGAGGAGACCCTGGAAAGGTGGAGATATGCTCTAGAGAGGAGAGGAATGAAGATCAGCAGGACTAAGACAGAATATATGTGTCTGATTGAAAGGGAGGATAGAGGAATGGTGAGGATGCAGGGAGTAGAGCTGGCGTAGGTGGATGAGTTTAAGTACTTGGGATCAACAGTTCAGAGTAATGGTGAGTGTGGAAGAGAGGTGAAGAAGAGAGTACAGGCAGGGTGGAATGGGTGGAGAAGAGTGTCAGGAGTGATTTGTGACAGATGAGTACCAGTAAGAGTGAAAGGGAAGGTCTACAAGAGGGTAGTGCGACCAGCTATGTTGTATGGGTTGGAGATGGTGGCATTGACAAAAAGGCAGGAGTCAAAGCTGGATGTGGCAGAGTTAAAGATGTTAAGATTTGCACTGGATGTGACAAGGATGAACAGGATTAGGAATCAGTATATTAGAGAGTCAACTCAGGTTGGACGGTTTGGAGACAAAGTCAGAGAGGCGAGATTGTGTTGGTTTGGACATGTGCTGAGGAGGGATGCTGGGTATATTGGGAAAAGGATGTTAAGGATGGAGCTGCCAGATAAGAGGAAAAGAGGAAGGCCTAAGATAAGGTTTATGGATGTGGTGAGAGCAGACAAGCAGGTGGTTGGTGTGACAGAGCAAAATGCAGATGACAAGAAGAAATGGAAACAGATGATCCACTGTGGCGACCCCTAATGGGAACAGCCGAAAGAGAAGAAGAAGAAGAAGACGACGACTAGATGAAAATCATTAAATTAATATGTGAAAAAGTAATGGTTAAAAAGTCATGACAAATTTTAAACACTGATATGACTTTACTTCCTCATTCACTTTAATAATGAATTTTTAAAAAAGGAGTTATCTGATGTGCAAGAGCAAACTGGAATCTACAGGCTTGTCTTGACTACATTGATGCAGTTTATTTATTTTATTTATTTAACATTTGTTTACCAGGAAAAGTCTGACTTGGAACAGAGCCAATTGTCAGCGGAGGCCCAGGGAGAAATGCTCGAGACGCATGTCTCTGTAATGTTGTCATTTAATGTCATTATTTTGATACTTCCACAGCTGATATAAATAAAGCACAGCCTTCATGCAGTGACTGAGACATTTTATTGAATTTGTCTGTATTTCAAATTGCGAAGCTGTCTTTATCATATATTTTTTATGGAATATACACATGTTCAAGTGTATTGCCCTGATTATTATCAGCCTGCTGTGGAATGTTCCATTCTCACATGTGCAACTTTCTATTTCATATAAACGTGATGGAATGTATACACACACATGGGCATTCTCCCTTATTATTAATGACAGTCTTATCTCTTTTATCATGGGCCTTTCAGACTGATTAAGGTTTTTTATCATCTCAATGCCTTTTATTTTAGAATGTCAGTTTTAATAGACAGTAGTGAGAGCAATCCACTGATCTAACAGAAGAAAACTCATCTTGGAAATTGCATTGTAACCAAGTGTCAACTTCTGACAAAGTGACAGCTCTCTCATTTAAAATACCTACAGAGAATTATAATTGACATGAACCATGTGCAAGTAAATATACTTTAAAGGAAAATGTCGTATTGATTTGGGCTTAAACCAGTACTACTGAAATGGTATGAAATGAAATGAATCAACATGTCACAAGTAAATACTAATAAAAAAATGATAGTTGTTGCATGAATGCTCGCTGCATAAAGAGAAAAGCCTCATTACCTCAAATTATAAAGTCATGTCTTTCGCCATCATAATTATTTCTGTTACCATATTGTATAGTAATAGTAATAATAATAATAATGTTTTTCTGCAGAAATGTTACTATCTCATCAATTAAATACACTGAATTTACTTAAAACCTGAATTTAGACAAGTTGTGGAGAATGTTATAATGGTGAAAATTTCTCTGTAATTATTCTGCTAAAGCATTATCGTGAACACCTGTGCAAGTATATGTGACCATTTATTTATACACATTCATTTGCAGGTACATGTGGACATGTGCGTGTACATGTGTGTGTTTGTGTGTGCGCGTATATGCATTTGCACGTGTGTGTTTGTGTGTGTGTGTGTGTGTGTGTGTGTGTGTGTGTGTGTGTGTGTGTGTGTATTTGTGTCAGAAAGAAACATTAGTTCTATGTGTATCTCTGCATAAACATTTGTCTCCTGACTACATATCTGCCATTGCCTGTGTCAAATAATCATTTGATCCCAATTCATTTGTTATATGTGCTATGACAGCACTACTTATTTTGCAGGAAAGAATATACATATCAGTTTGGTATCAATAAGTCTTACTACATATTGCCATTTTAGATACATAGAAACATCCTCATTGATTTTTAGGGACTATGAAAAATATTCTATTACCACAATAGTTAACTGCCAAAATATATTTACTCCATGTTTAAGCTGAGCAATTGTACCTCTTTGTAAAGCTGGGCAATTGTACCTCTCTGTAATAGTGTCTTGGGGTGGGCATATTTTTTGAAACTCCTAGCAAAGTTTTGCTGAGTAATGACAAAACATCCTGCATACTAATGTCAAGTTTCAGTCTGTCCAAGTAATTGTGTTCCTGTACAAAGCAAATGCAACAATATACATTTTTAGTGGTGCAGAGAAAAGGTAGAAGATCTAATCACAATCCATTTGTGCACAATTCATTATAACTCACCTAACACAAGTACTACTGTGTGCGTGGAATGTTCCTCATCAAACATTCAATCAGTCTTTAGCAAATCTGGCTTTTGTGCCTTGTGAAATAATATCATTACCCATGAAAATCAGGTTCAGTTAATGCATACATGTCTTCCAGGCAAGTTTTCAGATATGATTTCCTGAGCATTAGTAATACCACAGTGTATGTCACATAGAGCTGTGTCTCTGTATAAAACACTTCCGCTTGAATTCCTTTGAGCCCTGCTATCCATAAAAATACATAACTCAAGTATTTGTGCAACAGGTAAACAGGGAATGCATAATTACCTTCTTAAATGCTTTCCATGGCAGGTCATTAAGCAGGTGCTGACAGTCATGAAGGTATTACATTATATTAGTTTACCCTTATTTTATATACTGCTGCGGTGGTACGGCGGTAGCGTTGTTATCTCTCAGCAAGAGGTTCTCCCGTTCGATTCTCGGCATGGCTTGGGAGTGCCTTCTGTGTGGAGTCTGCATGTCCTCCCTGCGATTGGGTAATGCTCGAAAGACATGCATGCGTAAATGGGTGTGCTTTTGTTGAAGGTTGGGTGCCGAGCTGGCACCTTGGCGTTTTGTAAAAATCTACTGCCAATCATTAGCGGACCGGAGTTCTGCCGTGGCGATCCCTTACCGGGAAAAAGACAAACAACTTATTTTATTTGTCTTTGTAGATCAGGAAAGTCCAAGTGGGTAAAGTCCAGTTTCAGCAGACACCTGGGGAGAAAAGCACTAGCAGATATTTCCTTTAGACATATGCATTACATTTCAATTACACACATCTTCAGGATATTACATTATTATTACATAGAAGAAAAATATTTTTATACAAATGTATATTCCAAGAAAAAGTTGTTTTGGCAGTTTTTCTGTAGATGTACATGTCAGAAAAAATAATGAAAAAATTAATTTTATTTCATAAACACTAGTGTGGGTACATATATATATATATATGTGTGTCTGTGTGTCTGTGTGTGTGTGTGTGTGTGTGTGTGTGTGTGTGTGTGTGTGTGTGTGTGTGTGTGTGTGTGTGTGTGTGTGTGTGTGTGTGTGCGTGTGTCTATAAAGTTGGCTCTCCTCCTTTTAATCTGTAGCAAATTTCTTGCTCTGTTTGTAGCAAGCAGCTACTACGGTTTATGCCACACACACAGAGATCTAAAGCTCTTCAGCTCAGACAACAAATGAAATGCTGGCATTCATTTTTGAATTCCAGTAATGCACAGAAAATGACTGGAATCTGCTGATTGTGCCCCTAACACTTTGTAAGTGGCGTATTTATATATTCCAAGAAAAAGGTGTTTTGGCAGTTTTTCTGTAGATGTACGTCAGAAAAAATAATGAAAAAATAAATGTTATTTCATAAACACTAGTGTGTGTACATATATATACATGTGTGTGTGTGTGTGTGTGTGTGTGTGTGTGTGTGTGTGTGTGTGTGTGTGTATATATATATATATATATATATATATATATATATATATATATATATATATATGGATTCACTTTATATCCTCAAAATACCGAAATGTCAAAATTCAGTCTTTCGAAGCTATAAAGTCGAATTTTTAAAACATAGAAAACTCAGAAGCGCGAAATTCAAAATCTCGCACACCAGAGATTTTGAATTTTGCATTACTACTACACACACACCTACACACACACACACACACACACACACACACACACACACACACACACACACACACCATCCTCACCACACACAAACACAAGGTTTCTACTACATAAAAGCAGGAGGGCAAGCCCCCTGCAAACCCCACACCCCCCTACTTAAATATTCTAAATCCGGGGTCGCACTACACATAAACACAGACACAACACCACCACACAAGCTACATTCTGCTCGCGCACACACATCACAGCAACAAAACACACTAATACACACCACAGACCCTACCCAAAACCCTTAATGCACACACATATTTACCTGAATCCATAACCACAGCAGAACCTCAGAAGTGCAAAATTCAAAACCTCCGGTATTCGAGGTTTTGAAATTCACACTTCTGTGCTTTCCCTCTTTTCAGGATTCCACTTTTTGGGCTCGAAATACTGAATTTCGACATTTCAGTATTTCGAGCTTCTAAAGTGAATCCATATATATATATATATATATATATATATATATATATATATATATATATAGTCAAACAATTAGAGTTTCTTGCATGGGTTAAACAGGGGCTAGCTATTTACAAGGGTCAGTCATACTGAGAACTGGGTGAATATAGATTTGCAGTTAAGGGAAGGCAAAAGGTTAGCAGGGAGGGAAAGATTTTAGTTCATTTGAGAATATGAAAGTAATTCATCTTATGGCTATAAGGAAATGAGAGAGAGAGACAGAGAGTGCAATATAGTTACTTCTCGAAGAGAGGGAATGATCAGTAGTTTCATTTTCTGTAACTGATAATAAGAAGAAGACTGATGGGGAGAGAAGGGGTTGAGATGAAGGCCTCAGCTCTGTGAGGAGCATGTGCACAAGTAAGACTGTTTTAGATATTGTATGAGTAATTGCTTAAAATTGGAATGTTATGATGTCAAATGCTTGAGATAAGTCAAAGAATAGGTTTGACTTAAGGTTGCTATAATACCTGTGTTGCTGAAATCTAAGAGAGTGGTTATTGTGCTATGGTAGAGTCTGAAATCTTATTGAGTTTTGAAGTGAAGGTTGTTTGAGTTAAGGTATTACATACGTTGTGTATGTATACATTTTTTAGAATTTTTGACAATTGGGATAGAATTGCAATAGGTCTATATTTATCAAGTTCTTTAGATGTGCCACCATTGTGTAATGGTATAGTGTATAATGTCTTCGAAATGAAGGGGACATACTTTTCAAGAATACACTGCCTTTTCAGGATGGATACAAGAAATGCTAGGGCATCAGCAGATGATTTTTAAGTAGTTGATTGGGTGCTAAGACATTGGCTTTAGTTTAGATGGGATTTTTTTTATAACAAAGGTAGAAAAAAATGAGGAAATTAAAAGGTTGTGATTGGTCAGGCTAGGCTGGGGGAGAAAATGGGGGAAGTTTTGTTATTCTTAGTAGGGATATTACTGTTACTGTAAAGGAGTTGAACTGAGAAGGAATTGGATATGTTGTGTTTGTTGTTGAGGAAGAAGATGTGGTAGTTTGACTGGGATGTAATGGCGTCTTTAAAGATGACCGGAATAGCTTTGGACTGTTATAATGCTTGGGTTGGAGGTTGGTATAATAGGTTTGTTTAGCTAGTTTGAAGATGTACTTTGTGATATTTCTGAGATGCCTGAAATTGTGCAGGATGGTTTGTTCTTTCCATTTATATTATGTTTCTACCATTCTTTCCAGGCTTTATGTCTTTGAATCATAAGCTGTTTTATTTTCTTAGACAGCCAATGTGCAGGGTTTCATTTATCCTTTTTTATATGCACCGGAGCAAGAATGTTGATAGCATTCAGTAATATCTTATCCAAGTATAATACAGCAGCATCTAGTAGAATGTTTTTTAGTATGTCTCAATTAGACTGGGTTAGGATTTTGATATAAGTTTTTCTTTGTCAGATCTGGTTGTGTTATATAATTGATTGCAAATGATTTGCCTGGACTGACTGTAGAACCTTTTAATTGCAAAGGTGGGAAGGTTGTCACTGGTAGTGTCTGGCAGGCATCCTTATGTCTGAAATTTGTTTGGATTGTTGGTTAAGACTCAGTCTAAATTTAAGTACCTACTGGTACTTTTGTTGACTCTTTCAGTGATAATGAATTGCTGAGTAAAGCCATATAAGTTAATTGATACTTTGGGATTGGCAGGACTGATAAGCTGCCAGTCATCTTTCATAATAGCTTCTTTGTGTATATGGTGAGACATCTAATGGAGGACATTTTCAGCAGCAGTAATGTTATTACTTGATGGACTATATATAGCTGCAATACATAGCATCTTTCTGTTATTAAATTTGAAGTAGGAGGTAATGATTTAGAATTTTGGCATTGTTGAATGCTGGTATTTCTAGAACACACGTATACCAAGGGAGGTTTATAGAAGATGGCAGTATCACCTGTCAGTTTATTTTTCAATTTGAACTTGTCTAGTAAACTTAGGAATTATTAGCTCATTATCAGCTATTTTTAACCAAGTTTCTGTAGCTATGAGTATATTAGTGGTGTAGGTAGTAAGATATGCATGAATTTCTTAGATTTTTGTTACACATACTTCTAAGAGTCATATTTAGGAGGAGGAGATGGTTGGATTTAAAGACTCCAGTAAAACTATTGGCTAATGCACTCAGTATTTTATTGTTTGAGATGTTGGTGTATAGTTGAATGGGACCAGGATTATGGCAAATGTCACCACTGCTTATGAGGGTGTACATACCTTACAATCTCTTTGGATGAAGTCATAAATAAAAGTAGGACAAAGGCCCAAAAATAGGGACAATTTTTAAATATTGCTCTTATAAACTTAGAAAGTTGATAGAATAACAGGTTTTGCATTTGCATGAATTTTCCTTAAGGGAATGAAGTCTGAAACTCAAATGTCTACTATTATTTTCTAACTTCAGTCTTTAAGAATTTCCTACTAATTTGCCAGAAAAACACAATTTTATGAAAAACAAACCAAAATGTTAGGCAACAATCTGCACAGTCTGCGAAAATCTGTACAGTTGAGAGGTATGCCCAATGGGTGTAAAGTTGAATGGCCAGTTGCATTTTAATTTGGGTTTTATTGAAATGTTGGTCATTATTGAATTAAACTTAATATATCAGTAATGAATAGGTCAGTCTAAGTAGACTGATAGAGATAGGGTGGTACATTATCAAAGAGACGAGGAATATTTTGCTGTGGTGATAATGGATCAGTTGTGGTGGTGTTTATGAGTAAGGGAGATATAGGTTCATAGGTTCATAGGTAAGTACTAGGCTATCTGCCCAAGGGCATTTATAAGCCTAGCCAGAATGTGTTGGCTTTCACCACCACCTTAGATTAGTTCCCTGTGCCTCTGTCCTGCAGAGCCATTAGTTCCCTGCGTCACTGTCCAGCAGAGCCACTGCAGTGATCCCGGGTTAAATTTTCTGATCCCCATCCACCCGTCAAGATTTCTCTTGAAGAGTGTTAGTGACGGGCTCTGCCTGATGTATATTGGAAATCTGTTCCAAAGTTTCTGGGACAGGAATCTATCCCTCCAGCATGTCCTATTTATCGTTGTGGTGAGATTTATATCTCTAGAGCGTGTGGCTCTCCGGGATTTTTTTTTTTTTAGTTGGAGCATGTCCATCAATTCTGGGTTGGACATGGCCTTGTATGTCAGGTAGAGATCACCTCTGAGTAAGCGATATGCAACTGAGTACAACTGAAGTTTCTTGAGTCGGGCTGCATAGGGCATCTGTTTGAGGCCAATAATCCTCTTGTTGAGGTACATTTGTGGTCTTTCCAGCTGTTGCAGGTGTCTTGTAAGGTACATCCCAAATGGGGCATTGTATTCTATGATGGGTCTAATGACTGATAAGTAGAGAAGCGCAATAACCTCTTTTGTTCTAGATGCAAACCCTTTTGTGATTAGGTGGGCCACATAGAAGGATTTTCTAACCACCTTGGCAATATGATTATCAAAAGAGAGAGTACTATCTACTTGGGTTCCCAGATCCCTTATTACATTTTCTGTATTTAGGGGACTACTTCGCGGGTACTTTGTTTTTTCCAAAGGGGATGACTATGCACATTTTGGCATTTAGCTTGAGGCCATGATTTTTACACCAGGTATCCGTCTCAGTTGAGACTCATCTGGAGAGTGTCTGTATTAGCTGTCAAATCAATTATGGCCCCTAGTTTGCAGTCGTCTGTGAACTTGGTCAGCCATAGTCCTCCTATGCTTGCATGTACCTCTAAGAAGTATATACCGAACAGGAGGGGTCTTAGGACTGAGCTCTGGGGGATGCCACTTGTAACCAGTTTAGAGTCGGATGTAGAGCCTGCAACTCTCACCATGTGGGTTCTATCCATGAGCCAGTTGACAACCCATCTCGTGACATAGGAGTTTATGTTCAAGCTGGTGAGCTTGTCTATAATACTAGAATGGGGAATGGTGTTGAAAGCCTTTGCGAGGTCTAGGTAGACTGTGTGGACCTCCTTTCCCTCATCTAATGCCTTGGTAACTGTCTCAAAGAAGTCCACCAGGTTTGGGAGGCATGATCTGCCCTTAACAAAGTCAAACTGGGTAGGGTCCATGGTTTGGAGGTTCCCAATGTCTCTGTTAATGAGTTCCATGATGATGCGTTCCATAGCCTTGCAGACCAGGCTAGTCAGGCTTATAGGGCGATAGTTCCCGGGGTTCGTTGTGGCTCCACCTTTGTGGAGCAGGGTAACTGTTGCTGTGTGCCACTCTGTGGGTATGTAGCCTGTAGAGAGGCTGACTTTGAACAGTGTGTTTAGGTGAGGGGTTAGTTCATTTTGGAGCTCTTGTAAGACACAGCCTGGGACACCATCCGGTCCCATTGAAGCTGTGTTTTTGGCTTTGGATAGGGCTGTTTTAACCTGTGTGTCGGTGACTGACGGGGCCCTATATTCTTCTGGTATGGTTATGGGCCCTTTAGGAGATGAGAGGGGGATGAAGTTTGCACTAAACCTGTCTGCCAGAATGTTGGCAATATCAGTCAGTTCAGTGTATTTTGTGCCATTCTGCGCTAACTCAGAGCAGATCTGAGAGTTTCCACTTAGGTTCTTGACATAGCTAGAGAATGCTTTGTGGTTATCTTTGGAGTCATTGGCAATTTTACTTTCGAAACTAGCCATGGATGATATAATGAGGGATCGCAGTTTCTTGCATATTCTGATCAGGGGTGTCTTTCCTTCTTGGGATTTTACTCTTTTCTGTACTAGTTTCTTCCTTCTGTTGTATAGCTTGTTTATGGCAGGGGTCCACCAGACTGGTTTCCTTTTCTTGAAGGAGTGAGTCTTGGTTTTACTTGGGATAGCATGATCCATGCATTCCTGCAGATGTTAATAGGGTGCCTTTGTAATGGTTTCAGTAGCTTGGACAGCATTGTTCTTTAGCATGGGGGCTGTGAACCTTTCCACCTTGGTCTGAAGTAACATGAAGTTTGCTTTTGAAAAGTTTTTCATGGTGGTTTCCTTGATTGGGGGTGGGGGCAGAATGTGAGTATCCAGAGTGATTAGTCTATGGTCTGATCTAACCAGAGAGGGATTAACCCCCAGTGTGGAACACCGGTCGTCCATGTTGGTGATGACCAGGTCCAATATGTCATTCCCTCTGGTGGTGGTGTTGACCAGTTGATCCAGGGCATTCAAGTTAATAAATTCTAGGAAGCGTTGGGCAAGGGAGTTAGTACTTGAGTAGTTCTCCCAGTTTATGTTTGGGTAATTGAAATCACCCAGTATTAGGGTGCTTGGTAGGACCTTCATATTTCCCAGTTTCTCCAGAAATGTGGAATGGGGGTCCTGGGCCATGGTGGGTGATCTGTAGCAAGCTACAATTTGGATTGCAGTTTTGCCCATTGTTAGTTGCACATGGATGATCTCTGAGGCATTGTGCTGCACCACTAACCTAGAGGTGTGGGTATCCTTGATGAATATGGATACACCCCTGCCTTTTGTGTTTCTGTCCTGGTTCTGTGGCTGAAAGGTATGGTATGAGTTATGGCCTAGTAGTGCTGGGGTGCTCTCAGGAGCCTTAAACCAGGTTTCTGTTACTGCACAGATGTTGATGTTCTCCATACTGAGGAGTGCCTCGAGTGCGTGCAATTTGAGGTTTAGACTTCTGGCACTGAGTAGCATTACCCTCAGTTTTTGGTTACTTGTGCTATTTATGGTGGTGGGTTTGTCTTTTGAGCCTTGCCTAAAAAAAGCACTATGGGGGCAGCAAGAGCCTTGGCCAGTATTCGAAAGCCTAAGGGTGACAGGTGCAAGCCATCTCTTGTGAAGCAATGTGGCTTGTCAAGCATGTCATCCTAGGCGGGCAGATACTGGATCCCCTTTGAATGACACCAGAAACTTAGTCAATTGTTGAACTTGATCATTTTGTCTTTATACTGTGGCATCATTCTTGGTGAGGGCAGGATGCTACTCAGGGTCAGGGTCATACCGGCCTGGGCTACATGATCAGACAGCTCTTCCATGTCTCTTTTCATGTAGCTCAGGGAGGTACATCTCAGGTCATTCACACCGACATGAACAATGACAGAGTTGTATTTGTACTTGTTTTGGAGTGACCTGAGTGCTTGTGTTATGTGGCGGATCCTGGCACCTGACAGGTAGCTATCTGTAACCTTTTCCTTGTCCAGCCTAGTTAGTGGGACATCAGTGTGCCTGACTATAGAGTCGCCTATTACTAGTGTGCTGGGTATGTTATTTTGCATTAAGGGCTGTGATTGTGTGGCACACTGATTATGTGAAATATGTGTTTCATGGTTGGTGATGGGATGTGGAGGTTGCCTGTATGTCTGCTTTGGAGGTCTCTGTTGCTTTTGCAGACTTTTATTTAGAGCCTCCGAGTATGTTTTCATGTATTCATGTGTGTTATTTGCCAGTGTTGGTTTATTAGGTCTATGTGAGACTGGTAGTGTGTTGCAAGTATTACCCTTCTCCTCTTGACTGTCAGTTCCAGTCTTGGGTTGAGAGAGCTTTGCCACCAGTTTGGCTGTATAATTGCTTCTCTCGCATATATTAGTGTTTGGTGGTAGGAGGAGAGGGTTGTCTGTGTGCATGAGGCAGTTGTAACATTGCCTCAAAATGCCCAGATTCACCAGTTGGACTGGAGAGTACACCGGAAACTGCCCTTTGGACAGGCTTGAATAGGTAGAGTAGCTGTTTTTCTGATTGGCTGGTGGGGATGAATGGTGAGCCTTGTCCTTCAGGACAGTATAGGGGGGTCTAGTGCTAGGGTTAATTAGTGCTTGCTATGAGTTTTAAGCAAGTGCTTGACTGTAAAATGAATGGTTTGAGTGCTAAAGTTGAAGGTTTGTCTAGTTCCAAGGAAAAAATTGAAGAGTAGACTCTAACTAATGGTGCTGACCAGTGCGCAAAACCGCACAAATGCATTTTTTATAGTAGGGAAGTGAAAGAGATAGAAATTAGCGCAAAATGGCCGATAAACTACTAAATTCTGGGCTGAAACCACTCTTCCAGGGACAGATAGGCTGCTCAAAGCTCCCCTCTCTCACAGGTGAACAGAGAAACTTCCTTCTATCCAAGTAAGGTATGGGCAACACAGAAACTTGTAACAGAGCCCTGGATTCAGCAATAACCTGAAAACTGGACTATACTAGTTCAGAAAGGCATGAAAAAGTATATATATATGTATATATTTTTTGTTTTGTATTTTTTTTTTAGAAAACATAGCAGATACAATCAAAATTAGCCGAAAAATGGCCAATAAACTACTAACTTCTGGGCTGAAACCACTCCTCCAGGGACAGATAGGCTGCTCAAAGCTCCCCTCTCTCACAGGTGAACAGAGAATCTTCCTTCTATCCAAGTAAGGTACAGGCAACACAGAAACTTGTAACTCAGTCCTGGATTCAGCAATAACCTGAAAACTGGACTATATTAGTTCAGAAAGGCGGGTAACAAGTATTTTTTTTTTTTTTTTTTTTAGAAAATTGAGTAGATGCAATCAAAACAACACTTTAAATGCACAGAAAAGGCTATCACACTTTAGTGTGTAGCCTACAACAGTTAGATTATTTAAACACAAAAATGGCTTAATTCAAGTGCAGGCGGCAAATAAGTACAATATGTAGCAATAACAAACTTTTTAAATCACATATATAGCATCTCGTAAGATGGACCAGTATGGAGAGGAGATAAGGTAATAGAGAATAAATAAGAACCATTGAGTAGATGTACTTAGTAAAACTGAATCGAGACAGTAGTGAAATTTAGTTGATGGTAGCTAAAAAATAGTGATAGGTTATAATATTAAAGGGAAAAAACGGGGACTACAGTTAATGGAGGTACTGTTTATATGGCACATATAACTGTTAATAGGCTATCTAGGCTTAGGGAAATGTACTAATACAGGTGATACTGCAAGTACTGTGTTATATGAGAGTTATATGTTGTTAAGATGTCATACTTGGGGTGAGTGGGAAGAAAATATTGGAGTCAGAGATGGCACATGGAAGAAAAGGTATTAGGATGTGGGTAAGGTGTTATGGGTTTGTAGAATGTAGATTTATGGTGGAGATGTTTTAAAAGCAAAGCATAGTTGGTCAAATGAATGCAGATTTTTATATAGTTTACTGATGCAATAAAAACATGACATATTTATGTTATTCTGAAATATAAGAAGTATTGGTTTTCTCAAGTGAAGTTAGAAAACTTATTTGCACTAAAATAAGTATCCTTAGATATGGATTAATAATTTGAGAGTAGATGTCTGGGAGAAACTTACTGTGTAGGTAGCAAGGCTTATATTGCAAAAATATCATGGCTAGCTAATTGCAGTGAGTATTATTTTAGGAATAACCCATGAGTGGTTGTAGATATTACAGGATTTATCCACAGGTGGTGTGGTTTCATCACGAGAGTAAAGCCCAAGTAACCAAACAAAGCCAGTAATGGGTAAATCCTTTTATAATCACACCCAGTTGTGAATTTTTGCTATTATAAAATGACATTATTTAACTCATTACATCCGAGTGACTCCTGCAGGTGCATCTGCAGTTAACTTCTACTGATGCCTCTAGGTGTCAGATATTGCTTGTTCGTATTTGCAACAATAATTCCAAAACCATGCTATGTTCAAGGTTTTCTAAGATTTCATCTTAAAGCTTATACAATGGCAAACTCAACTGCATTCATATTTTCCCCCTGTCTAGTGCAGGTAAATAGATATTAACTGTTGTTTTCATGATATTAATTTATATAGACATCATTTTCACATTTTTCTAAATAACTCAACAACCAAGTAACACAGACAGAACTCTTTAGCCTCACATGAAAGCTCTCAGCTAGATGAATAAAATGCTGCTAAAAATATGGGTGTAACTTGACTGACTGCTGACATATTTATTGTAAGTTGTTTACAAAATATTAAAAATGTAATAGTTACTGTGTTTATTGTGACTTGTAAAATTTAGTTTAAGACCTAAAACCTAAAGGTTACTACCACTATAAAAATAATTTCTGCTGAAGAGTTTGCCATTAATATTTTTTCATAACTCCTATGGTTCCAGAGATACAAATATTTGTTTGAAATGTGAGGACATAATTTGATTCTGTCTAAAGGCTTAGGCTCCACCTATTGGAAGTCGCAGTAAAAACGTCCGGTACTTGCATATTATCGCAACCACATTCGCAGTGACTAAACTCACCACCAACGTTTTCTGGCAGCCTTTCAAGCTATCATTTTGCTTGGGAAGGAAATTCAACTTTTTTTTACGTTGTAATGTTTGTAACACAAATTATATGGATATTGAGAACATAATCATGTTTTAAAATGTGATGTTACTGACAATACAAGTATGATCATTATATTTCCTACTGAAAATCCTGTTCATATTCAACTTTGCTTTCAGTTTAGTTACTGTTTCACGTGTTCTGTGACATCCACTGATTACGACAATCTTTTAATTGTTGTTACCCCTGGTGTACTTAATCATCATTTATAACAAAATATAAAAGGTACTTCTTAAAAAAGAAAGAAAGATGCTGGTAGATCCCCTAACGGTAATGCCATCAGGAACTACAACTTCAATGAGCTACATTTCAAATATTTCCTGTTTTTGCTGAACAACAGTATGTTTCATAACATTGGTACACATACCTTAAAAGCTCTGAATTCAAGAAATCTGAAGAAAAACATAAATAATGGTGCAGGAGAGGGTAGATGATCAAAAATCAACAACAGATGTACTTCACTTACAAACAAAATCTAAAAAAAAAAAACAGAACGAAGAAGAAGCATACAGATTAAAATGTGTTTTCAGAAGCCTGCTGGTATCCCAAACACAATGATAGCTTGAAGGACTGGTAGAATATATCAGCAGTGAGTCACTGAGAATGTGGTTGCGATAATACGTTAAGTGCCAAAATTCCTGAGCTCCATTGAAGTCAATGAGTTAAGAAAGAAGTAATTTAGCTTTCTCAAATAATGTCATTGCATGATGGGAATGTTGTTGGGATAAGGGGCAGAGGAGGTGTCAAAGCTTAACCAGAATATAGTGCCCATCCCTGAGAAGCAACTGATGCCATTAAAATCTTTGTTTTCTCCTTAATTGTTCTATCAAAATGAAACAGAAGACTAAATATATTCTTCTTCTGCTCCTGTTTCACTGGATAGTAGTTTATCAAGTCTGGACTGGGGTCTTGTATGTGCTGTTGACCCTTCTTATCTGGTCGTGTTTGGTAATAGAAAAATAATTCTTCTTTTCCTGAAGAGATTCAAGAAATTGAATCTGAAGTGGAATGTGACTGCCAAATACAGATTTACTCCTCAGAATTCTGATTCAGAGTCAGAGGAGATCATGTTATCTGAATATTCCTGTCAAGGATTCTTTTTCTCTGATACTATTTCCAGAATGTGCCAGTGTTTTCAGTGGAGAGCACTGATGTTTCTTACTCCTTAAGTAAGTACTATAAAATGTTACAGATGGAATTCCCAGAACCTCCTTTTATCTCCCCATTGCTGACTGCATCGGAGGATGTGTTTATCACTCTCTGTGGTTTCCCAGATAGCCATCCTGCCTGCTGCACCTAAGAAAGCAGATCAAATGTACAAAGTTCATCAGTCTTTCAAGTGTTTATACAATCATCTGAGACCAGATGCAACAGCTATAACTTAATCAGCCCAGCTGCTGGCCAAATGATTTGTAAACTCTAATCTTTTGCCATCCAACAAGGATGATAAACCAGTTGATATGCATGGGAAAAGGTGTTAGCTCCTGCAAATTAATTTTTAGAATTTTGAATCATCAGGCTAATATGTTAAAGTTTATTCTGAGTAATTATACACATGTGGAATTTTTTGTATCTGCTTCATATGACAAAAATTGGCTTGGTGTGTTTCAGATGTTCTTCGTGTTTCACAGTTGCAGTCATCACATTTGGGTTATCTGCCTGCAGGGAGCCCTCAACTGGCCTGAATACCAGACACTTCAGATTTCTGCTTCGGATGCTGTCACTTCTTCCATGACGTCAGGTTGTCAGGGGTATAAAACATGTAGCCGACACCATTACATCAGTCTTTCTTGCTGTGAGGTGCCTGAAGCAGAAGCAGTTTGCAAGTGCTGGTCGTCTGGCTCCTGAAATTTTCATTTTTGAGTTTCAGACCAGAAGCCTTCAAAAAGATAAGTACCCCATTGGGGATCCTTTTTTCTTTCTCTAACCAATGTCAGAAAAAATTAACAATTGCCTTGCCTGTGGAAAGCAAATACCTCATAGAGATTTTCATTCTTATTGCGCCACCTGTTTAGGCCCAGACTACGATGTCCCTTGCTGTCAGTTTTGTGCCTTGTTCAACACCCGAACTGTTCATTGTCGGGCTATTTTTGTAGCTAAATACTTTCGTTCTCAATCTCCGTACTCCAAAATGGCTTCCTTTAGTCATCTGACTACTGATCTTCTGAAAAAATGCAAGGATAAAGACAGAGACAGACCACTTATTTCCAAAACTGCCGACGACGCTACCGTTAAGTTAGTCACCAATCTGCCAGTACTCAGTGAGGCACTTTCGCAGCCCCTGATACCCACTACTACTGATTCGCAGGCCTCTACTGAGACCCATTTGGAGTCCAGTATGCCGTTAGATGCTTCTTCAACTATGGAACCTGTGGATGTCTGTACCTTGGATGGGTCCAGAGCCGCTGTGTAGGCACCGGATTCTGAGGGTGTATTCAGGCCTACCAATTTTCATATTAAACCGACGACTTCATTTCAAGCTAAGAATTCCGAATTTCTCAGGCCTAAAGCTCGTACTAAGCCTAGAAAACTGACTACCAAAGTGCATTCTCAGGCCCATATGCCTCAAAAACAAATGATTAGAATGGCTGAAGACCTTATTACCTTAATTAGGGGAAGCCAGCCTTCCCCCTCTAAGAGACCTAGAACTGATTTTCTTTCTGATTCTTCTGATCAGGAATCTGATATCTCTTCTCCTTCTGACTACCAGGATTTACCCTTGTCTACTTATGAGGATGCTGATGCAAAGAATTCCATTCCCTCTGCTTCCCCTCCAGAAGATTTTTCTTTTGGTGAAACCTTGCATACTCTTAGGGAGCATTTCCTCTGGGAAAGCCAGGACTTTTCACAGTCCAAAAGAGACTTAGGGAATTTTTAAATCTGCCTCAACACAGGCCTCTAGCTATCCCTCTTGTTCTTGAGATTGTAGATGACGTTTTCTTGGAATCCAGCCTTACCCCAGACACTTTGCCTCATGCTCCCAGGAAACCTGACAGGTACTACTGAGTACCTGACTCTCACAAATTCCTGTTCAAGAATCCTACTGCAGATCCAGAGACCATTTCCCAAGGACCAAAAGGCATTAAGGCTACAACTGCCAAAAATCCTACCCCTTCTGATAGGGATTCTAGAGCTTTAGACAGATGAGGTAAGGAGGTATATACTTCTGCTACTTTGACCATTAGGGACTTAAATTGCCAGCTTCATTTATTAAAGTATCAGCAGCATATTATGAGATTAATTAAACAGAAAATGATGTTGCTTCCTGACTGTGCTGAACACAAAGATTTACAAGAGTTAATGCATTCTGCTGACCAAGTAGGTAAACATACTTTGCAATGTGGTTTTGATGCTTTAGAAGCATCTTGCAGGGCTGCAGTTACTGGCTCTGTACTTAGAAGGCATGCTTGGCTTAAGGAACAAAACTTGCCTGATCATGTTAAAGCTAAATAAATGGATGCACCCTTAAACCAAGAGAACCTTTTTGGCAACAAAGCAGAAGAAGTCCTCAAAAGGATGGAGGAAAAAGCTAAATCTATGCAAACTGTTAAAGATTTCTTACAAGTACAGCTACCTAGATTCAGTAGACATTGGCCTTCAAAGAACTGGTTCTTTCCAGTCCATTCCAGGCCTTCTCAGTCCAAACCCAGGTGCAGCAGACCACCAAGACTTCAGTCTCAGGCTATGCACAGATCTAAGCAGTGGGGGCCCCCACTTCCAAAGCAGGGAATAGTAAGCCACCCCCCTATGGAAAAAATGGCACAATGACTTATCCTTAACTCTTCCAAGCCTTGCTCAACTACTTGCTCCCTTAGGAGGAAAGCTCGCTCTACATGCAAAAATCTGGGAACTCATTACCCAGGACAAATGGGTTTTAAACATAGTTTACCAAGGATATAGATTCCACTTCCACTCACTCCCAACCCCAAGTGGATGGCCAGACCTCTCCCCAAACCAGTGGGTGGAGGCCCAAAAACAAGTACGCTCTCTTTTCAGTATCAGGGCTATTCAACCTGTCCCAGCAGAACAAAGGGGACAAGGTTTTTATTCAAGACTGTTCCTGGTTCCCATAAAAGAGAACTCCTGGTGTCCTATCCTGGACCTTTCTATTCTCAACACCTTTCTGGTGGTACCAAAATTCAAAATGCTAACTCTTCAACAGCTTCTTCCTATGCTAGTCAAGGATGCCTGGCTGGCAACTCTAGACATAAAAGAAGCTTACCTGCACATCCCAATAGGGGAATCCTGCAGAAAATACCTACGCTTCAGGGCAGGATCCATGCATTATCAGTTTTCTGCACTTCCCTTTGGCTTATCTACTGCGCCCAGGATATTCACAAAGTGCCTAGCTCCAGCCATTGCATTTTGCAGGCAGAGAATTATTCAGATTTACCCATAATTGGATGATTGCCTGATTCAGGCAGAGAGTCAGGACTTGCTATTACAACACCTGGCATTTGTAAAGATACTTCTATCTTCTCTGGCGTACACCATCAATGAGAACAAATCACACCTATTACCCTGCCAATAGATTGTATTCCTGGGAGCAAGCATGTACACAACTTCCCAGATGGCATTCCTCACTCCAGGCGAACAAGTTCATTTGGCAACCTACTTCAAACTACTGGCCACAAAAACCCAGCTATCTGCAAGGAAAATCCTGCAAGCCCTGGGATTCATGGCCTCTTGCATTCTGATAATTCCAAATGCAAGACTGCATATGAGCATATGAGGAAACTTCAATGTTATCTAAATAGTCTATGGTGTTAACATTCTCAGGACCTGGAAACAATGATTCCTATCATTCCTTGTCTAAGGGCATAGTTCCTTTGGTGGGCAGAGGCCTGCTACCATGACAAGGGACTCCCTTTCACTCTATCCCCTGCCACCCAAGCCCTAACAGCAGACTCATCAGACTATGCATGGGGGGCTGAAATGGCAGGGAAGTGCATGCAGGGCAAATGGAACCCAAAACAGATGCACTGGCATATCAATCAAAAAGAAATGTTAGCTGTACAGAATGCTCTGACAGCCTTCAAATACCTTGTTCTTCCAGGACAACTATTGGTAAAGACATACAACACCACGGTTATGTGGTACATAAACAAGCAGGGGGGAATCCATTCCTACCCACTCTGCAGACTAGCCATGGCTCTGTGGAACACAGCCTTGAGCTACCAAGTGAACCTACAAGCTCAATTCCTGCCAGGCAAACTAAATTCACTGGCAGACAACTTAAGTAGAAATCTCATGGACCCGTATGAATGGAAACTGGAACCCAAAATATTCAAGCTCTTGAGGAGCAAATGGGGGACACCACAGGTAGACCTGTTTGCCTCTCCTCAGAGCTACCAATTGAAAAAAATTCTGCAACAGACCTCCCCACAGTCAAGCTTGGAAGGTGGATGCTCTGTCCTTTTCCTGGGAAAGCCTCTCAGTTTATGACCTTACCCCTTTGACTCTCCTCTCGAAGGTTCTACTAAAGATCAAACAGAACAAGCCAAGGGCAATACTGATTGCACCAGACTGGCCACACCAGCACTGATTCCCCCTTCTGCACAGTCTGTCAGTGCTACAACCTTGGCACCTGCCTCAGACGCCTTCCCTGCTGTCCCAGCAGGTGGGCCAGAATCTGTACCCTCAGCTTTAAACCCTGAACCTTGCAACCTGGCTAATTCCTTGAGCTCTCTTCCAGCAACCCTCAGTAAGCAGGTGTTGGATGTCATTCTTGATGCAAGGAGGCCTAGTACTAGAAAATCCTATTCAGAAAAGTGGAAACAATACTGTTCCTGGAGCCAGTCTCATGGGATGGGAACTACGGTGCCCAGCTTACCTCATATTCTAGATTATTTAACAGAAATGCTCCACAAGGGCCTATCCTTCTCTTCAATTAAGATCCATGCCTCTGCCATATAAGCACATTATAATACTGAGCCACCCCTCTTCTCTCATCCCCTGCTAAAACAATTCCTTAGATGGGCCAAAAATTTAAGACCCCCCAGGAGATCTCCCACTCCAGCCTGGGACCTTAACTTTGTATTGGAAAAACTCACTCTTCACCCATTTGAACCAGCTGCTACAGCAGAGTTGAAATTCCTTTCTTGGAAAACAGCTTTACTTCTAGCCCTCACTTCAGCAAGAAGAATGTCTGAACTGCAGGCCCTCATGGCAGTGGAACCCTTCATTATCTTCCATGCGGACAGGGGTTCCCTCAGGACTAATCCATCCTTTATGCCCAAGGTGGTGTCTAGTTTGGCTCTAAACCAGTCCATTCATTTGCCTACTTTTTCCCTAATCCTCAGAATACAAGGGAAAGGATACTGCATTCTCTGGATATACACATACAGCTTAGATTCTATTTGGACAGGACTAAGCCTCTCATAAAATCTGACCAGCTGCTAGTTAGCTTTGCTGCAGGGGCAGGGGGAAAGGCCACTTCAAAGCAAACCATAGCACATTGCATCAATTTCTACTACAATCACCATGGAAAACCTCCCCTAAGGGGATAAGAACACATTCCACCAGGGCTGCATCTACCTCTACTGCATTTCTCAGAGGAGTCCCTACCAGGGGCATCCTGGAAGCTGCAACCTGGAGCTCTGTACATACTTTCACCAAGCATTACCACCCGCCTATCTTTTCTAAATCCAGAGCTGGATTTGCCACAGCAGTCTTACAGGGCCTTATTGCTAGCCCTAATGCTCTTTAACTACCTCCACCCTTCCTTAGCTTTGGGAATCAACACAAATGTGCTGACTGCAACAGTGAAACACGAAGAACATAGTATAGTTGTGTACACTTACCATAAATGTATATGTTCGAGTGTATTCACTGTTGCAGTCCTGGTAACCCTCCCTCCATCCCCCTCACTTCTCGACTTTTACCTTTCCTCTTTGTTTGGCATATACTATATCATGTGTATTTGCTTTTTGCTGGGGGTGTTCCATACCATATAATTGCTTCCTATTGTGGGGGCACCTGACATCTGAGAAAAGAAAAACTGATGTAATGGTGTCGGCTGCTTGTTTTATACCCCTGACGACCTGATGTCATGGAAGAAGCTACAGCATCCGACACAGAAATCCAAAGACTCTGGTATTCAGGTCGGCTGAGGGCTACCTGCAGGCAGATAACCCAAATATGATGACTGCAACAGTGAATACACTTGAACATCTACATTTATGGTAAGTGTACACAACTGTACTTTTCTTGTATTTCTCCGGTCACTACATATTATTTAAAGTGTGTTTATAACTCTGTGGATACTGCACCCAGTGTTGCTGCCACTGGTACTGTGCTCAGAATGTTGGCTGGCTGCACTCTGAGAAGCCCTCAGAGGATATAAACAATGAGATTTTAAATTCACTGCTGGATAGAGATTTAGTTATTCACCCTCTGCTGCAGATGTTATCAAAAAAATGTCATGAGATGGGTAAACTGATTTAGAGAATCTCTGAGATTTTTCAGTTTTTTCAGCCCTTTTCCAGTTTATTAGCCCTTCTTCTCTAAAATTTCCAAGGATTTTTCCTGCTTCCTCATCCAGCTTTGGCAAGAAACAAAATAAACATTCTCAGCAAAATGCAGGTAAGCAGACATTTAAAAAATGGCAAGGAGGTTCTAAAACAAGCAGCCCCTCCCCCAAAAAACAAAAACAAAGGACAGTAAAAAAAGTCAGAATGATTATGTAAGGGATCTTGTATCCCCCTCCCTCTCCTACTCCGGAAGTCTCTTATCCATTGCAGAAACTCTAAATACCCACCTGTCTCCCTCTTTGGCACAGAATGTTTCAGACAAATGGGCTGTGAGACTGATTCAGCAGGGGTACAGATGGCAGTAAGACGAAATCCCTCCTTTCTGTTCCACATCCAGCAGACAAATCCTCTCTGTTCCTTCCTGTTATACAGCACTTGCTTTCTCAGGGGGTAACAGAAACTGTTCCTCATTCCTAGTGAGGAAGAGGTTTTTATTCAAGAATGTTCCTTGTGCAAAAGAAAAATAAACCTGTAGACCAGTTGTGGAAACTTTCTTTCCTAAAAAAGTATGTGATAGCGCCCTAGTTCAAAATTCTTTCACTACACAATTGCTTATCCCTTCTTCCTCATTTGAGTTTGTTGATAATATTAGATTTGAAAGATGTTCATCATTGCATTCCTATTCATCAAAACATCAGATGTTTCTAAGAGTTTTATGTGTCTAGATCACATTATCAGTTCTCTCTCTTACCCTTAGGGCTATCCACTGCTCCAAGGGTGTTCACAATGTGTCTAGGTTCAATTATAGCACATTGCAGGCTACAAGGTATCCACATTTTCCCATATTTAGGTGATTTGCTTATCTTTGCGGTCTTTATCAAAGTGTCAGGAATCTTTCATTTAGGTGAAATATCTCCTGTCCAGGCTGGGATTTACAGTGCTACTTGACATCTTCACATTGGATTATCTTCCCAGGTGCCTGCTAGGCACCTCAGTACAAAGAGATTTTCTTCCATAGGAAAAAAAAATAACAGAGCTGCATTTAAATCCATTCTGGGGTTTCCACTCAGACTTTAGTCACTGCAAAGGAATACCTTAAGATTCTGGGCCTCATGGTATATATGATTCTCACAATACCTCTGGCAAGAATCCACATGACAAAGATTCAATAGTATCTAAGATCTCTTTGGTTCCAGAGCCAATACCCATTATCGTTTTAGATTCCAGTTCTGCGATTTGTGAGAAGAGACTCACTTGATGGAGACGTCAAATATTCCTGAGCCCAGGTCTTCAGTTCCCTCTCCTGCTGTAAAGATGTCAGTCACCACAGATGTGTCGGACTTTGCTTTTAAAGCAGTGTCAAGGGGGGATCAAAGTGCACAATACAGCAGTGAAGTAGTACATAAACAAATAAGGGAGTAGCACATCTCATCCCCTGTGCAGACTAGCTATGTTAGCATTTGATAAAGCTTTACTGCACAATCTAACACTACAGGCTTCCTATATTCTATCAGAATAAAAATATATGGCAGACAAGCAGAGTAGAACAAAGGCAGACCAGGCAGACCCACATAAATGGAAACTAGATCAGGGAGTCTCCATGTTTTGATCCATCTGTGGGGAGTTCCTCAAGTAGATCTTTTTACCTCCTTGCTGAACAATCTATTGATGCAATTCTGCTCCAGGACTCCATGAAAGAAGGCATAAAAATGAGATGCCATTTCTTTTCTTTTCAGTAGACAGGGATGTTTCCGTATGCTTTACCACCCTTTCCACTGATATCCAGAGTACTTCTGAAGAGTCAGAGGGAATCCCCAAAGATCAGTTTTGTGACTCCCTTTTGGCTCAGGTAACAACAGTTCTCCCTTCTTTTGAAATTGACCTGGGGCAATTACCACAGGCTTCCTCACTGACTGGATCTACTCACACAAGAACAGGGAAGTTTGATAAGTCCTGACCCAAAACAGCTTCAGCTGACAATGTGGTTGATAGGATCTCAATATGTTTTAGACACCTGTTTAGTAAGGAGGGGTAACAAGTATTAATGAGGGCAAGAAAGCCTGCTGTAAGAAAATCTTTTCGTAAATGGAAAAGGTTTTCCTAGCTTGTGCCAACAACATAAATATCACCCAGTCAGTGCTAGTGTTTCTCTGGTTTTGCAATAATTCTGAGTTACTTTCATATGGCTTGTCATACATTTCTGTCAAGGTTAATTTCTCAGTCACTTCCTTATGTCTGCCCATAGAGCCCCATCTTTCAAGGCATTTCTATGTCAAAATGTTTTTGAAAGGAGTTTTGCATAGGAGACCTCCAAGAAAAACAGTGTTTCCTCCTTTGGATCTTAATTTTATGTTAAAAGAAGCTAATACTTCCTCTATTTGAACCAGTTCATCTCACTGACTTGAGGTTCTTAACATGGAAAACAGTTTTACTAGTTGCTTGACCTCTCTAAGAAGGGTACCTGAGTTTCAAGCTGTTATGATGGGTCAATCCTATCTCATTTTCCACAGAGACAGGGTTTTCTTGAGAACTAAACCTTCTTTTATGCCTAAAGTTTTATCAAAGTTTACCTTAAGCTAAATCCTATCCACCTCTGTGTGTTCTTCCCTGAACACCCAAATTAGGGGGGGAAAGGATACTGCATACGTTAGGTGTCCACAGACAACTTAGGTACTATCTCGACAGAATAACATCTTTCAGAACTTCTGATCAGTTGTTCATTTTTCTGTGACTGTAAGAAGGGGCATTCTCTGTCAAAGCAGACTATTTCCAAATAGTTGGCATGGGCTATTACCTTTTGTTATTCCTACTATAACAAAACTATCCCATGCATTGTCAAGGCACATTCTACCATGAACTAAGTTTCATCTATGGCTTTTTGGAAAAAGTTGGACTCTAGAAGTATTGTAGAAATATTAACTTGGTCCTCTATACACCTTTTTACAAAAGTCTACAAAGTAATTTCCTTCTCCAGGTGTATGTCAAGCATTGCTAGGACCATTCTCCAGGGGCCCCTGGACCCCTCTCTTTCTACCTCCCAGTTATTCTAAGCCATAGTAATCTACCATATAATGAAGGTACTACAGCAGTGATCAATATAACGACCGCCACCAGTACTGTTGGTAAACAGGGTGCTGGCAGAAATTGGGCTACTGTTGGCCGAAGGAGGAGAAGATAGGGAAGGCATGCCCGAAGGCAGGTAAGTGCTAGGACTGTGGTAGTGAGGGTTGGAACTTTGAATGTTGGCAGTATGACTGGTATAGTGAGAGAGCTAGTTGATATGGACAGAAGGAAGGTTGGTATATTGTGTGTGCAAGAGACCAAATGGAAGGGGAGCAAGGCTAGGTGTATCGGAGGCAGGTTCAAATTGTTTTATCATGGTGCGGATGGGAGGAGAAATGCGTAGGGGTTATCCTGAAGGAACAGTATGCTAAGAGTGTTTTGGAGGTGAAAAGAGTGTCAGATAGAGTGATGTTTATGAAGCTGGAAATTGATGTTGTAATTATGACTGTTGTTATTGCATATGCGCCACAAGTTGGGTGTGTAATGGATGAGAACGAAACATTTTGGAGTGAGTTGGATGAAGTGGTGATGACTGTACCTAAGGGTGAGGGAATGTTGATTGGAGCAGATTTCAATGGGCATGTTGGTGAAGGGAACAGAGGGGATGAGGAAGTGATGGGTAGGTATGGTGTTAAGCAAAGGAATGCAGAAGGTCAGATAGTAGTGGATTTTGCGAAAAGGATGTACATGGCTGTGGTGAATACATATTTTAACAAGAGGGAGGAGCATAGGGTGACATACAATAGTGGAGGAAGATGCACACAGGTGGATTTTATCTTATGTAGAAGGGCCAGTCTGAATGAGACTGGAGAATGTAAAGTGGTGGCAGGGGAAAGTGTAGTTAGGGAGCATAGGATGGTGGTTTGTAGGATGACATTGGTGATCAAGAAAAGGAGGAGGAGTGTGAGGGCAGCACCAAGGATCAAATGGTGGAAATTGAAAAAGGGTAATTGTGAGATGGAGTTCAGGGAAGAGTTAAGACAGGCACTAGGTGGCAGTGAAGAGTTGCTGAATAGCTGGGTAATTACAGCAGACCTGGTGGTGGAATGAAGAAGTACAGAAGAGTATACAGAGAAAGAGGTTGGCGAAGAAGAAGTGGGATTGTCAGAGAGATGAAGAAAGTAGGCAGGAGTATAAGGAGATGAGGTGCATTGCAAAGAGAGAGGTGGCGAAGGCTAAGGATAAGGCATATGAAGAGTTGTATGAAAGGCTGAACCCTAAGGAGGGAGAAAAGGACCTGTACCAGTTGGCTAGACAGAGGGACCGAGCTAGGAAAGATGTGCAGCAGGTAAAGGTGATAAAGGATAATGAGGAAAACATACTCACAAGCAAGGATAGTGTGTTGAGCAGATGAAAAGAATACTTTGAGGGGGTGATGAATGAAGAGAATGAGAGGGAGAGAAGGTTGGATGATGTGGGGATAGTGAATCATGAAGTGCAGTGGATTAGCATGGAGGAAGTAAGTATAGCTATGAAGAGGATGAAAAATGGAAAGGCTGTTGGTCCAGATGACATACCTGTGGAAGCATGGAGGTGTTTAGGTGAAATGGCAGTGGAGTTTTTTACTAGATTGTTTAAATGAAATCTTGGAAAGTGAGATGATGCCTGAGGAATGGAGAAAAAGTGTTTTGGTACTGATTTTTAAGAATAAGGGTGATGCGCAGAGCTGTAGTAACTACAGAGGGATTAAATTGATCAGTCACAACATGAAGTTATGGGAAAGACTAGTGAAAGCTAGGTTAAGAAGGGAGGTGATGATTAGTGAACAGCAGTATGGTTTCATGCCAGTAAAGAGCACTGCAGATGCAATGTTTGCTCTGAGAGTGTTGATGGAGAAGTACAGAGAAGGTCAGAAGGAGCTGCATTGTGTCTTTGTGGACTTAGAGAAAGCATATGACAGGGGTGCCTAGAGAGAAGTTGTGGTATTGTATGAGGAAGTCAGGAGTGTCAGAGAAGTATGTAAGAGTGGTATAGGATATGTATGAGGGTAGTGTGACAGCAGTGAGGTCTGCAGTGGGAGTGACAGATGTGTTTAGGGTGGAGGTGGGATTACATCAAGGATCAACTCTGAGCCATTTCTTATTTGCAATGATGATGGACAGGTTGACAGACGAGATCAGACAGGAGTCCCCGTGGACTATGACGTTTTCAGATGACATTGTGATCTATACTGAGAGTAGGGAACAGGTGGAGGAGACCCTGGAGAGGTGGATATATGCTCTAAAGAGAAGAGGGATGAAGGTCAACAGGACTAAGACAGAATATATGTATGTGAATGAGATGGAGGATAGAGGAATGGTGAGGATGCAGGGAGTAGAGGTGGCAAAGGTGGGTGAGTTTAAATACTTGGGATCAATAGTTCAAAATAATGGTGAGTGTGGAAGAGAGGTGAAGAAGAGAGTACAGGCAGGATGGAGTGGGTGAGAAGAATGTCAGGAGTGATTTGTGACAGACGAGTACCAGTAAGCGTGAAAGCGAAGGACTAGAGGAGGGTAGTGAGACCAGCTATGTTATATGGGATGGAGACAGTGGCATTGACAAAATGGCAGGAGTCAGAGCTGGACGTGGCAGAGTTAAAGATGTTAAGATTTGCACTGGGTGTGACGAAGGTGGACAGGATTAGGAAAAATCATATTAGAGGGTCAGCCCAGGTTGGAAGGTTTGGAGACAAAGCCAGAGAGGGAAGACTATATTGGTTTGTGCATGTGCTGAGGAGGGATGCAGAGTATATTGGGAAAAAGATGCTAAGGATGAAGCTACCAGGTAACAGGAAAAGAGGAAGGCCTAAGATAAGGTTTATGGATGTGGTGAGAGAGGACATGCAGGTGGTTGGTGTGACAGAGCAAGATGCAGAGGACAGGAAGAAATGGAAACAGATAATCCACTGTGATGACCCCTAATGGGAGCAGCTGAAAGAAGAAGAAGAAGAAGAAGAAGAAGAAGAAGAAGAAGAAGAAGAAGAAGAAGAAGAGGAGCAAAGTTGGGTAGATAAACTTTTTTCCAAGACTGTAGATTTTCAGATGATCACTCCATCAGTGTTTGGTCCCTCTCTCTATCCTGCTTGTTTTGTGAGTTCTTTTTTTTTTTTGCCAGGGTGTGGGCATTTAGTTTTTTGTTGCTCCTAACAATATTCTCTGAGTCACTCTTCCTCTCTCAGTTGGCATGAAATCTCTTCATGGCTTCATGACCAAACCTATCTTTTTCGTCAGCTCAGCTTGTATTGACTAGCAGATTTGGCATGCAGAAGATACATTGAAGCTTTGGAATCTGGCCTATACTTATATCCTATGCTGGATATAACCCATATAGCTTAGGCTCTTGCAGCAGTGATTTGAACGTCTACTGTTATATTACTTATACAGCTATACATTTAAAACAGTGAGGGCAGTAGGAGGGCTGGAAGTAATGATAAGATCAAAAATGGGGCATTAAAAATTGAGTATGGAGTACATACAGAGATTAGTTAAGAAGTAACGGTTTGCCTGAATCAAGAGTGATGGATCAAGGCAAAAATCATGTCACTACTGAAGGGCAAGGATTAGACTTTGGGAGTCAGAATGTGAATGATAATGAAACTGGGGTAGTTAGACTTGTCAGGTAGCAGATGTCAACAACAATAGAGGAGTATGAAAAGAAATAAAAATAAATGACATTATTGGCCGAGTTGTACACAGTAGACAAAACATAAGGCTAGAGAGCACGCACAAGTATTATGACAGAAGGAAATGAATTTACCAGAGGACTGAGAGTCAATAGGGAAATAAGAGAAAGTGAAGTAAGTAACGATAACATTAAAACCTGTTGGGAATTACCTTAGGAACAACTTGAAGGACTAAAATTTCAAGTATAGTTAGTTATTATCGTATGTTTGAGGGGGAAATAAATATGTTTGTATGTGTGAATGGGTAAAGTCATCATGTTGATACAAAAGCATGCAGTTAGGCATAGGAGTCTTTCCCAGTCATTTTATTGCATTTAAATAATTGAAAACTAGGCCTGTCTGCTGCTGTGTGAGTGTATCTATGTGTGTGTGTGTGTGTGTGTGTGTGTGTGTGTGTGTGTGTGTGTGTGTGTGTGTGTGTGTGTGTGTGTGTGCGTGCATGTGTGGGTGAGCGTGCAGGAGGCACACGAATATAGGTGAGTGTGTCAGTATCCATGTGTGTGTGTGTGTGTGTGTGTGTGTGTGTGTGTGTGTGTGTGTGTGTGTGTGTGTGTGTGTGTGTGTGCATGTGTGCGTGTGTGTGTGTGTGTGTGTGTGTGTGTGTGTGTGTGTGTGTGTGTGTGTCTGTGTGTGTGTCTGTGTGCATGTGTGCGCGTGCACATGTGTGTGTGTGTGTGTGTGTGTGTGTGTGCACATATGCATGCATGTGTCTAAAGTTTGCAGAAATTTATTGCTGTGGTATGTATTTTTTTGATTATAGTCAAAAATATAGTATGGCAGCAGTTATCTGTAAACAATTTGTGCTGATTTTTGACAGATCAATGGTATGCATCCTTTCAGAAGGAACATTCTGTACAGGGACAGTGTGTGTGTGTAAATATCTGAAATTATTACTTGGTGATATTTTTGTAATAAAAAGAAAAAAAAGGATGACACAACCTATGTTTTAGCTTTCAAGTTTATTGCTTTATCACTGTAATTTCGAAAATACCATTGCAGTTATTTGTCCTTCAGAATCTCAAAACCTGAAGTTGATCATTAGGATTAGGTCACAACAAACATACGTTTTCATACAGGTGGTAAATATAGAATTCATCCAAATCATAAACAGATTGTTTTATTATAATATCAGGAATAACATAATTGTGTGCTGTAAAACCGATTTTCTCAAAACATTTGAAATGGCCATATATTAAAAAAAAATCACCAATTGCAAATTGATATTAAGAATGTCAAGATGATACTGTTTTACTATATTTGCTTCTAAAAGAACAACATAAGCATGTTTATAATTGAGTATCTAAACAAGTTGCCATAAAGATTTTATTACGAATGTTACAGTGTAGAGTTATAAAGCCATTAACTGAAAAGTTAAACTGCTCCATGCTACCAAGTTGCAACATATTCAGTTTCAGTAAGTTGTAGGTGCGCAGGGTTTCTTGGAACTGAATATACAAAACATATGTTTTTTTTAAAGCTGAAATACATTTTTGGCCAGCTTCATTAACAGCCACACTAAATGTGCACTAAGTGTACACTGTTCTGAGTGAACAGACAATACAAACATAACTCACACCTTCTTCCTTTTTTTTAGTTTTTAGTCCATTTTAGTTTTCCTACTGATTTTCTTGCAGCCTTAAATACTAAGGGGGCTTCATAAAGGTTAGTGTATTTTCTCTGAGTGACTAGAAAACACAAGCAATGTGATAAGGATGTTCTTGAATACAGAACATGTACACTTTGTGTATTCTTAGTATACAGTTGGTGCTAATGAATCTAACCTTTGGTTTGTATATCTCACATTAATGTCAACAACATTTTCTTGCTACGGGAAATTTCTGGCTACCAGTAAAAATTTCCTATTTTGCAAAGTCAAAGTATTCAACCAAATTTATCAATGAGCTGTATGTGACTTTCCAGTGGTGGAAATAAAGGTTGTAGTACAGTAGGCAGCTGAGAATAAGACCATAATTACCTATGCGTTGGCAAGTCACTGTGATAGTTCACTATGTGTTGCATATTTGATTTCTGTAAGGAGCACTGTATCACTTTTTTCAGGGTAGGGAAAGAAATACTTGTACTGGCTATGCTTTTCTTTAATAGACAGCATACCTGAAATAAAAGTATTATATATTTCTTGATTACTGGAAATGTATCTCAACCAAATACTCTTATACTTAGGCAAAATGCCTTAGCAAAATTCAGACTTGCTGCTTTTTAATTTCCAATAGAAGGAATCACTTCCTTAACTGGTGTATTTACAAGTGCATCTGTAACTGCAAAACAGTTACAGTGTGTTGACATTTCAGTGTTAACCATTGAAATGTTGGGAAACAAAATGGCATGTCCTAAACATGGAAGACAGAATGTCCAAAAATCCAGACTTAAATGTGTAAGTCTGAGACTGCCATGCTTTTGGAATATTCCTTTTTGTCTAAGGTATGACAGTCTCAGAGTTAACATATATAAGTTCAGAAGTGCAGGTTCAATCAACCCCCCCTTTGAAAAACAAGTTTAAAGGATAAGGGTGGTGTTCAATATTTACACTTCTCCAGTATCTTCCATCTTTATCTTTCATCATTTTGGGACATGGAAATGTGAGCCCTGACATCGCAATTGGGAGTTAGATATTTCAATTCTTTATAGAGGAAGAAATGTAATATATGTCTAGAAAAATGTAACTGCACTGACAGCATTAGAAATCATGTATATATTTCCAAAAGTGGCATGTTTTGTCATTGAATGGGTGTCAACACAGATTTCCTTGCTGATACATGAAAAATAGCTTACTTTGCACAGTGATGAAACCTGCAAAATATTTACTGACAAATGCAAAATAGGTTAGCAAATGTAAATTTTGAACTGTATGTAAGTCCATAATTGTGGCACATCACTGCTAGCAGAAGTATTATATTTGGTATTCAACTATAGTTCCCTGAAACTTCCTTTAAATCTGGAAAAAAACTGTGAAATGATATCATTAATACATAGCCACAAGTACAGATTTGCAATGACATATCAGTTCACCTGTCTGCAGCGCTGAATTTATTTATGGTTTCACTTTAAAGTATGAATGCTGTACATGTCCATATCATACTCCTACTGAATTGGTATTATACCAAATTTAAAAATAATGTAATTATCCACAAAAATAGCACAATGTGTTATCAAAATAATGACACTGGACAAATATTTGTTGTTATACGATGAAGTGGCAAATATAGATTTGACTTTCAGCTTCATGTATATCCTAAACGTAGTATGGCCATCTTATAAGTGCTGTGTACTTTGTAGATGGCAATCACAATATAATTCTCCTAAATTTTAACTAAAAACTTGAGAAGGTGATTGAGATATTCCCCCGGATTTACTAATCTTCTGTGCAGGACTAGCTTAGTCCTGCATGGAAGCGACTGTTTAGGAGCAGGATGGCAGCGCGCCATGCATATTAATGATGCTTGCTGCCCAAGCTCCTAGGCTTACACTGAGAGCGTAAGAGTATAGAGGGGACATGTCTGAGAGCAGAAGTCTCATTATAAACATGCCCCTGCAATGTAGAACAGCAGAAAGGAGAATGCAATGAGCGAGACCGCTCACAGGTGACCGCATATCCCCATCAACAGTCACCCTTGTGTATAATGGCAACAGAATATAGAAATAAAATGAAGAAACCTTTTTTTTTAAACATCCGATTACACCTAACCGTAGGTGCACGGGTGTGCCTTTCGCTTAGCTATGGTTAAAGCAGCTTAAAAGGCTGAAGAGGATAACAAGGAAGACATATGCAAATGAAGTAGCAGAGCAATAGTGTAGTGGGCAGAGCATTCGCTTTATGAGCAGGCATTCCCGGTTCGAATGCCACTGCAGCATATACAATTTTACATGACAAAGCAAGTTATGACCAATATTTTTGTTGCATAACCCACTAAATAACATATATTTTTGAACTGGAGTACTGCAGTAAATGCACATGTGAGGTGCAAGTGTCATAATGAATAAGGCACTAGTAAGCAGGTCTACACACCAAAAAGCAATAGTAAGCATATTTAAGCACTAATAAGTGAGTGTAATCCTGTTTGAGTGGTGGTAAGCAATGCCTACACTGGCTAAACAATTCTCAAGCTAGCTCTTTGTAAGCAGATGTAATGGCAGGCTAGGAATGCTTACCATTGCACAAACCCGCTTACAACTGCCCAAAAGTGCCTTAATCACTCTGTATCCAATGGCCCTTGTTCTGCCCATCAACAAAATAAACAGCCATGCAGGTCTCAAACCCAGGACTATATACACCATAGCCCTAGTAGTTATCCACCAAGCCATCACAGAAGTACAGAAGAATGAGGTAGTAGCAAACAAGTCCTCACCATAGTATAACCAAACTGAACCTGTGAAAGGCATCAGTATACAGTCATATGTGTCATAACCCACTACATTACATAAATATGTGAAATGGAGTACAGCAGTAAGTCAAGAAGTGAGGTGTAATTGTAATAGAGTGTTGAAGTCCCAAATAAAACACAAGGACTCCACAGAGTGTATGTACACATCAATCAGGGATACCAGGCATACATATAAGGTGTAATGAATAACACAATGCCAGAAAGGCATTATAATGAAAGTCTAATGTAAGCAATGTTAAGCATTGCACAGGCCAGCTTAGGAGGTGTGAGCAATGTGTAGACCAGCTAACTCATTGTGCCCAGTGGTATACCCGTTTAAACGATGTCAATCTTAGGTAAGCATGATTGACCATAGCTTGGCCTTTTCAAAACTGGACAATCATGGAAAAGTGCAGGAAATCGTCCCTACTTAAACCCATAAGACGGGAATACATCTCATAACTGGTTGTAGCTTCCCCTTGCAGGCACTATGGCAGTAAGGGGAGAAGGTGTGTGCTTTCGGGCGCAGCTCTGGTGCATCCAGTAGTACAAGGTCATGGCAGGACTCCTAGTTAAAGACCATGCACAGTGACTGCTGCAGGGCCAGTGGCAGGGCTCCCAATATAAGGCAGAAGCCTGGGACAATCTCGCCTATTACCTCATCAGTACCACTGGCATACCTCAAACTGGTGAGCAGGTCAGGCACCACTATGCCAACCTGAAGCAGCTGAAGGGGGACCTCTTGGAGGAGTGGCTCCAAGAGGTTACAGCATCAGGGTATGTGCCAGACATGTGTAAGTATCACCCCAGTATGTGTGTACTAATTGCCAGCTCAGATATATTATGGATAGATATGGCTGAATATTCCACTTATGTCCCCCACAGATGCAACAGAGTGAGCCATGAACCAGGAGGCCCACATCAGCCACCTGGCAAGGTTGCAATGCGAAGTAAGTCAGTAATACTCATGCTTTTACTGTCATAGAAAATAAAAATAAAAGTAGTAGTAAATTAATTTCTAGTATAAAACCTGTATTGTTCAAGGCGAGTACTGCATACACTAGAGAATATGACAGCAAGAGTCTCATATTGTTTGTATATCAATAAAAGTGTAATATCCTGACAAAATAGGTCTAACTGCTGGACTGCATGTGTATATTCTGGTATCATATGGTAATGTAGATTTGTAATCATGTAAATGTACTATTGTATTAAGCACTGTTAAATACACCATGCACCATAAATTGAATGTGTAGGAATGCCTGTATATGAAAGGTGTAATTCCCAAAGGCCATTTAGTACAAATGAGAGACACATAGACAGTAAACAGGATAAATGCAGACAACAAAAACTGAATAGCACATGCAACTGAGATGTAAACTGTTGTTTATTTAGCACACACTGCCACTGTTTGAATCCTGCCAGTACCCCACAACTGTACAGATATGTCCAGAATGTCTATTAAAGTGGCCCATATCTATTGCCTATCAACCTGTCCCCCTGGGAACTCAGTGAAATGATCCCAGACGTATAGGCAGTAAACAGGAAATACAACTGATTGACACACATCTATGACAACAAACCTGGCACACTAACAACTCCCTAATACCTTATGTGACTAAGAAGCCACGTATGTTCCATTTACTCCCCAACTTGTTAAGCTGTGGTCAGAGTGTGTACAGTAACAGTGTGAGATGTATGTGCATAAAAGTAATGTGGAACCTGGTACTGTGTGTGGGAACATTCAGGTAGTGCTAATAAACATTCCTCCCACAGGTCTGTCAGATACCAGCACTGTGCCAGAAATACAAGAATGATATGCAGTTGCTCTGAATAATGAGGTATTACACATCACTGACACCCACACTGTCCTACAACATATAACTGTCTAGGAAATCTGTATAAGAGTGTTGTTATACATGGTCAGAATGCATAAGCACAGGGGATTAATAAGACAGAAAGCATATTGGAGATATACAGCAATATCACTATAGCAGACACAACTGTGATGGACAGTGTTTAAGTTGTAGCAGACACAGCCATAATCTGAATCCTGGGAGTGGAATTAGACTGCATACAGATTCATACCCCACAACTGTACACATGAAACCAAAATGTCCAGTATATGTGCCCATATCTGCTGCCTGTCCCCCTGTCCCCCTGGTAAGTCTGTGGTATGATCCCAGATGTGTAGCCAGAAAACAGGGAATACAAGTGATTGTCAACCATCATGAGAACACACCTGTCACTGCAGCAACCCCTGAAATTGTTAGGAGAGTAATATTTCAAGTATGTCCTATCTACACTCCCATGCTGTCAAGCTGTGACCAGAGTCTGTACAGTAACATAGTGAGATGTATATGCATAATACTAATGTGTAATCTGGAACTTTTTGTAGCAACAGTCAGGTAGTGCTAACAAACATTGCTCCCACAAGTATGTTGGATATGAACATTGTGCTGAGAAATACAGACCAATATAACATGTAATGGTACTGTCCACCCCGGTATTGTAGGGGATTGTGAGTGTTGTAGTTTCTCTGAATAATAAAGTATCA
>NC_056732.1:264357845-264440345 GCF_019279795.1 Protopterus annectens | reverse complement strand
AAACACCATAAAATCCCTCCAAAAAGTGGCACTCCATACGAATACAAGAGTGACATGCACTGCCACTAATCCCAAACTACTTAAAACATTACACAACCATGAACTGCCAGGTTGAACTTGACAGGACCAATGTGTACAGTAAGATACATATGCAGAAGGTCCACACAATATGGAACAGCCACTATGCCTGCAGTTAACACCTAAGCAACTGGACACTGTATGGGCCACCCATACAAATGACAATCGTTGCCTGCAACATATACCCACAGAGAGGTCATAGGTAAAAACACCACACACAGGTTTGTAGAAATGGAAAATCTTTATTTGTGTACTATTACAGTTCTATATGCCATGTCATATAGCTGTTCAGACACTGACATACATATAAACAGAGTAATTCAACTGGGAAACAGTTATACTAATACAGTAGTGTGGAAAGGTTCACAACTGTTGCTGTCCAGGCCAAGCCCTTCAAATTGTACAACAGTAAAGACAGACTGGGCCACATGATACCAAAGAATCAACAGTAAGTAATGCAGGTGTATAGTTCAGCAGCCTGTATCTACACTCTGTACAAAACACTAGGTGGAAAAGACTTCAGTTGACCAAATGGGATGTAACTGTTACATAACAAGGCATAAGTGACACCATCACAAGCACACCGACAAACAGAACAGTCTGTATGGCAGAAGGCAGTAGGCCTGCATTAACCCAATTTATGTAAGTAATGTAAATATAGGTGAAGTATATGGTACTGCACATCCAGATACCTTAAGGCAGCTCACCCCTGATACCCCCATATTTTGTAATAGCCTAGGTCATTTATGGTGCACACCCCCCCCCAGAGTCAATAATACAGGGCCATATACCACTGTTGCATACTCTGGCCTCTGGAGTGCATAAGGGCACACATGTATTGTGTAGGTGAAGCCCACACATATATGGCCTCAGCCTCACCATATGTGTGGGGGATACAACAGCAGTGGACTGATGGCAGCAATGGCAGTGTGATTTACTCACATCCCACTACATAACAACCCCTGACAGCATGTCATATGTGCAAAGTTTGGTATGTAGGTGGAGGACAGAAGCTGGAACACAGGTCCATATGCGGAAAACTGTTGCCATACACTAAGCAAGTCACTTGTGTTATAGGATAGTCTGCAACGTACCCTTAGTCAGGGAACTGGGGTTAGAAACATAAATGGAGGTAGCCATGTACTGATAGCACTCAATGCACACTCCCAGTGAAATATCTGACACAGCACCTGTGTGGTGGACAGACAAAACATTATAGGCACACCTCTGGCCACCAAGAGGATAGGCCCACAGTTAAAATCTATGCAGACAGACTGCATTCCAAGGTAAACTAGTATGTACACACACACACACACACACACACACACACACACACACACACACACACACACACACACACACACACACCCTGTAACACCAGTACTATACAAAGCATAACACAACTCTACTCACACTCTGTCTGTAATTCTGGAACCTCCTACAAATATGTAGCTTGCCTGAATGTGCCAGTTCTCCTGTAAGAGGTATTGCTACCTACTGTCTGTAACACTGATGCCCACACACAGGAAGGATGGCCATCCCACAGGAAAGGTAAAGGGACCACGCCCACATGATGTAGGGATTTATAGTAGGTGGTTGCCATGACAGTGATAATTGGAAGTACTACACAGCAACCTGCATGCAGTTAGCAAGTGTAGGCCACTGATTGGTGAAGAGGCCATCACCTGATCAAGTGCATCACCTACAAAAACCAGGCTGCAATCTACTCAAAGCAGCTCAATTCATTCACTGAAGAGAGAGGGAGAGAGAGAGAAAGAGAGTAAGCAAAAGCGAAAGCAGAAAAAAATCTAAAACTCATCAAACTAACAGCTGATGACACAGGCATTTATCCAGCTGCCATTCATAAACACATCATTCCCACAACAGGCATTTGAAGTATATGTACATGTATTAGAATGTAGTACCTGGTCCATCATAATGGGATAGATGATGTGGAATGAGTTATGTGTGCCATCAGGTGTTGTTGTGATGATGTTCATCTGAACAACTGCTATGGACAATAGTGTCTGTCCCTGTGGGTAGTGGGCCATAGCTCTTAATTGTGCAGGTCAGCACTGACAGACAAGATATAAGCCATCATAGTGTGTGTTGTCTAATGGCAAGTATGTATATTACATGGCCAATAGCTGGTGGTGGAAGTAATGCCATTATGATGGACATGTGGGAGCCACGAGCCACCACTGGCAGGATACTCAGGTGAATCTGTAATGTAGCATGCCGGAATACTATAGGTGTGTCATAGGGTTACCTGCAATCAGGCCCACATATACCTCAATAATGTCAGGCCATGTCCATATGTGGCACCTGTATGTGTTGTAGCAAGGCAGAACAGTGCAGCTGTGCAGCAAGGTGTTGTGAGATTGTGGAGCTGATGTCTGAATGTACCCCACATATAAGTATGCATATGTGTACATATGTCACATATATAATATATAAGGATATATATGTATATCAATATGTATATCCAGAAAGATACATATACCCATGTGTAGACATATATATGTGCACATATATCTACATATATATATATATATATATATACACCTATATGCACATGTCTACATATGTACAAACACACACACAAACATATATGTATTTAAAGACATGTCCCCTATATCACTACCACAGTGATGTGTGCTATGTGTGAGGCAGCAGCACACATAGCAATTCACACAGATATCTACAGCTGGCAGTGTGTGCACCATGGGTGGGTATGTCACATGTTAGTCCCTTTCTGGCACCACATTGCCCACATCTGTGAAGTATGCAATGGGAATATGGGGAAGTATGGCAGGTACATGTGGAGGTGGTCAGGATTGGAAGATATAGAGGACAGTCTACAGGGGTGGTATTTGACACATGTGGTGGGGAAACATCGTGGATGGTGTGTGTGGTCTATGATGTGGACGCCCCATGGTCCCCAATATGGGCACAATGGGAACAAGCCTCCCACTCACTGCCACTCACAACAGCAGTCCACATCCTTAAGGTGCCTGGTCTGGAGGCTGAGCAGTAGGAGCATGTTGGCCATGTGAATGTGTACTGGGTGCCTCAGACTGATGTAGCACATCCCTCATCTGTCTGTGGAGCCCGGTATGGAAGGGACCCTAGACCTGAGCTCAGGGGACAGGTACATATCTGTGTGTGCCCTGGGGGGGGGGGCAACATCCCATGGGTGGTTCCACCTGTTGGTATTGCTGTAACAGTACATGAGGAGGCACCAGGTTGGGACACACAAGTGATGTGGCCAGGTATCATGGGCAGATGGGTGTGGAGAGGTGGATCAGCTGCCCAATAGAACATATACATGTTATTGTGTCACTGTTATAAAACATTTGTTTGCAGTAATAATCTACACAATCCAAGTACATGTCCAACAACATGCATAGATATCCCCAATAACACAGACTGTCAGATGTGCAGCAATCTCAGAGCATTCATATCACTGGCCTATATGTAATCATAATGGCCCTGACAAAGGATTGCAGGTGAATAGTCTGTAACAGGCCAGCAATGATAGTGTCCACACAGGGGACATGGCTACAATCACATAGCAGAAGGTGTGGTACAATACAAAATCTGTCCAAACGGTAGTTAAGTTGTAGCCATACCTAATGAATTGTGTGTACAGTCTGTTGAAGCTGATATTGTGGGGGGGGGGGGGTGACAGAGATGTGTATTACTAAATGTGGTAACCTTGCCGAATGAGTTCTCAGACCTGTTTCTATCTTTATGTCTTTCAGCCATGATGGCACATGCACGGTTGCCCACCTTTTCCAATGCTGAGAATGACGTGGTGATAGCACGCATAATCCAACACTATACACTGCTGTTTGGCAGGCACACATATGAGCAGCAGGAGCGGACTGCCATGTGGAATGACTTAGTCCACAGGTTTAATGATGTCGGACTGCACAACTGCAGTTATGAGCAGTCCGGCATCATTGTACTGAATGTGTCCACAGGGAGTAACATACTGTTGGTAGACATGGCCGACAGTAGTGACATGTTCTGAACAACACCCATATACAGTGCAACACTAGTGTATATATCTGAGGACAATGCCAGCTGCTGCAGAGATACACTATGGCATAAGGCAATACAGTAGTCCACATTATCAGCTGGGTCTAGGCTGCAACAAGCGGTGTTCAGTGCAAAGTGACACAAATGTGTAGGGCTTTCCTGTCATGCATCTGCATAAAAGCTGAGGGGGGGGGTCTCAGCATGACACAAGGATGGTAGAATGGCTCTATCTGCACATAATCAGGTTCAGGACCTGTGGCAGCCATAAGCCTACCCACACAGCATTAGTGACAGCATTGTGTGAACACCATGGGATATGCACATTAGTAGACTTTGCAGTCATGCAGAATAGGGGAACATGTATAGGGCAGACTGAACATACACTGGCAAATGTAGATGGCCCATGCTAGTATACCCCTGCCATGAGCAGTGACTGCTGTAGTACACACAAGAGGTGTGATAAACCGTCATAATAAGGGGGTGCACACATATGCCCACATGGTGTGTATGCATTGCAGTCAGCAGCTGCACACCTAACACAATCTGTAGACACTGCATATGACAGTACAGGACATATGTCGCATATCAGGCTTGTGTACTTCTAAGATATGCTGTGATGTGGTCCCATGGCAGATCAAGGATGTGTGTGTAAAATCAATACAGGTGTAAAATCAATAAAGGTGTGTACACCCCCATAGCCACGGTCTGCTCTATCAGTGTAAGAGTATTGCAGTGGTCATACATGGTCTGTTGATGTTGACAGCTGTAAATCAGGCATCAGGCATTCACCAATGACAGCAGTCCACATATCATCCCAGGTATGTGTTGCTGAAAAACATGGCGGCTGTGAGAAGTAAAGCTGACATAACTGTCACAGTGCTACACATTCTGCAATGGGTTGTACACCTGTGAGTTGTGGTGCACAGTGCATGGCAGGGTGCAGAACAGGTGCACAGCAATACTGTGTACATGGGTGCAGTGGTATCCAGGGGAAGGGGCAACACCTAATCACACAGCACATGCATCACACACATGTATACTCTTGCTAGCATGGATTGACTAAAGCTGTACTGCATGCTGTTCTGTACCATATGTTCTGCATTTTGACAGATGGGTAATAGGAGGACTGTGTGTACTAACATTGTGCAACCTCACCTGTATGTGTGTGTGTGTGTGTGTGTGTGTGTGTGTGTGTGTGTGTGTGTGTGTGTGTGTGTGTGTGTGTGTGTGTGTGTGCATCCTGGTGGTTTGTTAGTTTGCCTGCAGGGTCACTCTGGTGAAGTGGAGGGAGGTAGATGCATGTATGATGTGTGTGTGCATGTGTGTGTTTGTGTGTGTGGCCATGTATGCACATGTGTGATTGTGGGATGTTCATATGGTTGTACCCCCCTTTGGGACCGTGCAGTACATGGACATGGACTGCCACATTACACAACAGGAATACCTATCATGTGTGTAATCACAGGACAGCAAATAGTATAATATGGTCTGTAGCATGGATCAGGCATCCAGAGGGAAGGTAGACTCCAGGTACACGCTTAATATTGCAGTCAGCAGAGAGGTCACCTAGAACCCATGTATGCAGCTCTACAGATGCATTGGGGAAGTAATAGTCAACAACAGGGAGTGTATCCAAATATTACAGGTGTCACATGATGGGATGACGGAGCAGAATATCTGGCATGTACTGAGCATTACATACACATGACACTCCAGTGAGAGGTATTATGGATACAGCATACTAGCCCACACATATAGGGGCCATGCACATCATTTCCGGCCATACAGAGGGTGCATACCAAATGACAGCAGTGAGGCCATGTAAATCCACTACACACAGGTCAGGCAGGTAAAGTAGCAACAAGCCTTGTGTCATGGCTGCTTGTGTGGAAATTTAGAGGACTGTGATGAGTGGTATCAATGTGTGTATGTTAACAATTGTGATGCAGGATGGGGTAACACATGGACATATACGTGGGACTGTCTGTAAAGCCATGGACAGGTAAGTATTACGGAGGTGTGTGTGTGTGTGTGTGTGTGTGTGTGTGTGTGTGTGTGTGTGTGTGTGTGTGTGTGTGTGTGTGCGTACTTTTAGATTTTAAGGTGCATTTATTGTTTTCCCCCACAGGTGGTGAGGTGGTGAGGTGGGTCAGGGTACCTCCTGCTTGAAATCTGATGTAGGTGTCCATACAGACACTGATGATGATAATGATGATGATGATAATAATGTTGAGGCACAGGTGGGGTTGTCAGGGGCCGACACTGCACCAACATTTGACATCCCCCTTTTAGCCAACCCACCCCCACACACAGTTTCAGTTCCTATACCCACCTCATCACCAGTGGCCATAGCAGAGAGACAGCTGGCGTTCAGTGGCAGTGCACAGGAAAGTGTTGTAACCATGGCTACTCTGTCTGGTCACAGCAGGCATAGCCAGATGTCTGGTAAGCTGCCACATAGGCAGATGTCCCAGGGTGCTCATGGTAGGGCCTCTGGACATCATGCCCCTGGGCAGAGGCAACATAGCTGCTACCAGCAGAACCATGTTTCAGGCTGTAATGGCACGTATTGAGCATTACATAAGACAAGGCCTTAGGCTGCAGATGTCTGCTCTCGCATCTGTAAGCAACAACCTCCTTGAACTGTCGGGTGCCATCCATACTTATACCGAGCACACGGATAGATGGCATGATGAGATAATGGCCCTCATCGGCTGTGGTGTGTCCGTGCTTCAATGTGTGGTGGGGATGCAGTGACACCCATGTGGATGTGGGCCAGCAACACCAACAGCTTGCAGTCAACATGGATGTGCTAGGACACCAAGGGGTTCCCATAGTGGTAGTAGCAGCCCCAGAAGTGCGGGGGTGTGTGCTGTCCACACCACAGCAAACCATGTGCACATGGTCCTGGCCAGTCCTAGGAGGGACCTGGTACCAGTGGACAAATAAAAAACAAACTTCCAACCAAGACTAGTAAGCAGCAGCAATCAGAACCTTGACTCCTAGAGTTGGTGCACAATCCTCTTTATTTCGAATAAAACTGGACCACAACGAAAACAGTGAAAACAGTTGTAAACAGTTATAAACAGCAGTACTAAGCGCTTTCACCCTTCCATGTCAGGGCATCATCAGAGTACAAAATACATTAACCTAGAACGTCCCTTAAATACAATTACTATGATTACTCTAATTACATAATTATGTTAATCAACACTCATTGACTGAAGCTTGTATTGTGTTGGCAGTGAATGAAAAATGCATTTAAAATAAGTTAAAGTAAAACTGCTGGTGCAGACATTAACCAAGAATTTGACCCTTGTATCAGTTTGTTCTAAAATTTTAAAAAATGTTTTGTTCATACTACAATTCCTCACATTAACATAAACATTTTATATAAAATTGTTTGAGTCTATTTTTGTATTTGTGTCACAAAATAATATCAAATAAATTGTATAGTTGTGAATTAATGTAGTGAAAATATTTTACCAATAAGTTAAACATTAAATGTAATAAATATATATATATATGGTAATTATTAAATAATAATTAAAAAATAAATATTAAATATTAAATATTGTAAAACTAAATAAAATCTAATTTAATTTGATATTTGTGTTAACATTACATTTAAATTTAATGAATTTTATTTTGTTGTAATGGTGTTTAATAAGAATAAATTATATAATGTTACGTTGACATGATGAATTGTACCAATTGTTGTTGAATTTAATAAGTTTGTAGGTAAAATGTTTTATTCAATTAATTCTTGGTTAATGTCTGCACCAGCAGTTTTACTTTAACTTATTTTAAATGCATTTTTCATTCACTGCCAACACAATACAAGCTTCAGTCAATGAGTGTTGATTAACATAATTATGTAATTAGAGTAATCATAGTAATTGTATTTAAGGGACGTTCTAGGTTAATGTATTTTGTACTCTGATGATGCCCTGACATGGAAGGGTGAAAGCGCTTAGTACTGCTGTTTATAACTGTTTACAACTGTTTTCACTGTTTTCGTTGTGGTCCAGTTTTATTCGAAATAAAGAGGATTGTGCACCAACTCTAGGAGTCAAGGTTCTGATTGCTGCTGCTTACCAGTGGACAAATGTCATCAGCAGGTGAGAGTAGCACATCAGGGCCTGTACTTGGATGTGCCTGTGAAACCCTTGGCAGGCACAGTCCACGTGTCCATGGCCAGAGGCATTGAACTGCACAGCCTGCCAAGTATGGTCTGCAGCTGTCCATAAACACCAGGGTAGGGCAGCCACATAACAGAACTGTGTGAAAGCATACGCACACATTATGCAAATACACCTAGGGCAACCCCATATGTACACACACCACATAACCTTGGCCAGCTCCCCAGAGTACACCCCTCACCCACACACATGGTGTCAAATGTATGGCCTACCCTCAGCCTCTGGAAAACAAACACCACACCATGTGCATATGATGATACCTGTGCCTCATCCCTGTCATCCATACCATCAATGTAGGGACAGGCTGATATTGTTCTGATGCACAGGGTGACTGTACAACAGTGCACCACAGTCCTGCAGTGTAACATGTTGTAGGGAGAAGAGTGTGAGGCATATTTGGCAGGTAGTGTAGCCATCAAGCATTGATGCCTTATAGCTGTAACACTGGTTGGTTGTGGTCTATATAATGTTATACAATTATGTTATAGGTGTACATGTGTCAGCACTAGGATGCCTTTGCATATGATGATACCTGTGCCCCATCCCTGTCATCCATAACATCAATGCAGGGACTGACTGAAATGGTTTTGATGCACACAGTGACTGTACAACAGTGTACCACAGTCCTGCAGAGTATCATGTTGTAGGGAGTAGAGTGTGAGGCATATTTGGCAGGTAGTGTAGTCATCCAGCAATGACACATTATAGCTGTTAGTAACACTGGCTGGTTGTGGTTTCTATAATGTTATCCAACTGTTTTGTAGGTGTACATGTGTCAGCACTATGATGCCCTGTGCATATAATGATACCTGTTCCTATCCCTGTCATCCATACCATCAATGCAAGGACAGTCTGATATGGTTCTGATGCACATGGTGACTGTACAACAGTGTACCACAGACCTGCAGAGTAACATGTTGTAGAGAGTAGAGTGCGAGGCATATTTGGCAGGTAGTATAGCCATCCAGCAATGATACATTATAGCTGTTAGTAACACTGGTTGATCGCGGTCCCTATAATGTTATCCATGTGTGTTGTAGGTGTACATGTGTCAGCACGAGGATGGTCTGAAGTCATATTGTGCAACGGGGTATGTCACTGTGCTGACACCATGGCTGTGACATATCTGGGGTACAGTCAAACACATTTCACAGGTTACTATACTGGTTATTGCCTGTGCCACATGGACAGGTGGCCCACTGAGCCATGTATACCCTGAAACCTGATAAAGACCCATCCACATACATGCACACTATTTGCCATCACTGGGACTAGACCCCTACCTAGCTATGTTGTGATACTGACGTGTGTGGCTTACAATGCACACACTGCATAGTATTTAGGGTGAGATGTGTCCCAGGTTACATGGTACATGTAGAACATCCCCTGGAATGTACAGTATGCTAATGGGGGATGTAATGTGTGTAGTTGGATGATACGTAATGTGACATACCATCATATACACAATTACAGACACATAACAGCCAGACACACATCTGGGATACCAGGGCCTATCGCTGCTAACTACCTTGACTGCATTTTCAATGTGTTACAGGTAGGCTGCACACATCACATGCATAACCGGCTTGGATTGTGGTAACAGGTGCCTGTATGATTGATGGTGACAATGCCAACCAAAATGTGGTACATGGAATATATAGCTGGTGTACCTTGGCGTATTAACAGTGTACACAGCACCCACATCCCCTACTGGATATTGTACTCCCTGAAACCCATGATGATACTCTACCATACCCACCATCACACATTGACCATGACTGCGATACAACTCATAGTATACCTCAACATTGGTACTACACAGATATGCATCTCATGCACATGCCACATGCGTAGTAGGCAGTCAATCAAGCATAGGTTGCCTGTACATATCCCAGCTGGATACTTGCCATCTGTAGAGGGACTGACAGTCATCAGCTTGGCAGGTAGCTATGCAGTAGCATGTGTGCATTGACAGACCAGTAAGGGGTATATACTGTGACACAGCTCATACACCAGGGATATAACAGGGAGGTGTCGGTGTCCAGCCATGCTCGGAAGTGTGCCTGTTGTCAGTACTACGTTAAGCACTCTTCTGTCGCCTGGGTTAGCACTGTCAACAGTAGTACTGCCATGATACACTACATGCCAGTGTGACAGCACATACCCGGGGCTACTACACCTGTATGTCACACATTCACATGGATAACAGTGCTGTACAGGCCTCATATATGTATGTGTCCAACACATGACACTCACACCCCTTGCTACTGTAATGAAAGTACATAGGTGCATATATTGTACATGACATTACATTACATATATTGCTCTGTATAAGTATATATCTAGGTGTGTTTATGTATATCTATGTACATATACATACCCATCTATATATGTTGATATGTATATGTGTAATTTTATATATATATATAGATATCTGGATAATTATATGTACATATATTTTTACCATATATCCTGACATGGAGTGTAGCCCTACCCCAGCCCCTATAGTCCCAACTTCGTAGTGCAAGGGGATGCCATGTATGTATAGCAGGTATATTAGTATACTATTGTTAATGTAATTGTATTTGTCTTCACAGACATGGTCTGTGTGGGAGGTCACATCTGCTATTCACATGTGTGTCATTTGCTACTAACAGACATCCTAAGGACATCATAGTACAGTACCGCTGCTAGCATGTAATGGCCCTGTGGACTGTAGCAGAGATATTGGCCAATATATGTGGATATTCTGACCACTCTGTACAGCCCAGATGTATACACAGAACCCCTTAGTGCAATATATGTGGACCATGCCTGACAATATGGATGTTAGCCATGTAGATGGGTATAACACATAATGACTGGTATACATTTTCCACCATTGGTTATGCATTCACATACCCCTGTCTGTCCTGACACATAATAACCGCTGGTACAGGGGTGCCACGGCCACATACTACCCACTAGATATTGACGTACATCTGTAAAGCATCCAACTGCTCTGTCTGACATACATGATTGTTAAGGGAGGCCCAGCAGCAGCACATCTGGCAAGTATCTGGACATGACATCTCACTGGGTAAGTACACTAAGCTGCTTGGCATGTAACAATGCACTGTGCAGGCTACAGGTAGACTGGCTCCACACTGGCCTACATCTCCTATGGGGGAATGCACCTGTACCTGCATATATAGCAGGCTCTACAGGCATGTCACAGCACAGGGTAAGATACGCCTGTGTGAAAGTGCATAACCACAACCAATGTGAACACAGCCAGAGCCACATATGGTAAGCTAGCATAATATTACAGTATATGGACTATCTGTTCAACACCATCCTCATATGTGCCACTCACAGACTAATCCTACATATACTGGGCTGCTATGCAGTTTGGTCTGATGCCTGTCTGTGGTATGGGATATGCGTGTGTATGGCCCTACAAACATGTAAGCCAATACAGTAACATACAGTGGGGCAGCATGTAACATCAGATAGGACAGGACCTAGAACAATGACATCTACCACAGTCTGTACATAGGCCAAAGTACATATTAACAATACACACACTGTTGACATTCAGCATAAGTGCACAGACCTTAGTACTGTACAAACAACCACAAAATGTCCAGGTTATGTCATCAAATATAACACCTACTGTACATAACGTGTAGCAGTCTGATATCTCACTGACTTGCTATCAGATATGATAACACTAATTATAGTGCACAGCACATATGCACCTCTTAATGCAAGACATATGTACAAATGTTGATAGAGTTGTGGATGGAAGCACATACACAGGGCCAATATTGACATGTTGCTGTGATAACCTCATACATTTACTGTTGTAACAGGGTTTGTTGCAACATATGTCCTATGAGGGATATAAAGTCAGTAACTGTCATGGCTTTTACCATCTACAGACTGCAATCCTCACTCTACCTTCTGCAGTTCACAGATAGATGCTCTATGAGCAACACATGACACCAAAGGCACAACACACTTCCCAGTCTGCAGATGACCCTACAGATGGGGATTCCTCATAAATATAGAACTGACGTGGCAGGTATTAAAACATGTAGGACAGCCATATCCACACACACATTGTTAAAACAACATTACTCCAAATGCAGTATAGCAGCACTTACAGTCTGTAGTCAGGTCAGGCACATCTCCCTCCTGTGTGTTGCCCTCTTTCCACAGTGTATGTTGTAAGAGGTAAATCCCCAATCTATCTGAGATGCTGTTTGCTAAACAACAGATCTAGTTCCTGCTCACAGTGAATGAAAAGGGCCAACACCAACAGGATGTTCCTAGATATTGGACTGTGTTGGCATGCAATTGGCTATGGGAATGTTACTACAGCTGTTCCACATGCAATCAGCTAGGGGAGGGCTGCAATTCATGCAGAGGCCATCAGCTGATCATGAGCATCACTTAAAATACACATGCTGCTGCCTAAGCAAAGCAGGTATAGGTCTCCACATCCACCAGAAAGGGAGGGAGTGAAAGAGGCAGACAAAGGCAAAGACAAGTCAGGGAGGGGTGGGAGAGTAAAACTTAAGCATGTTTGTGTCACACACCTACCAACACAGGATATCAAACCCCTGACGACTATGTAGTGCTATCACATTTCTATGCAGTTATTGGATACACCACATGGGTTACATGCTGTGGAGACATCAGAATGTATATGTGATGGTGAGTGACATCTGCAACAGGGATATGGTAGCTATATGATAGGTGTAGTACACGTGCCTGTCCACATGAACAGGTGCCAGTGTCAACACCGTCACATTCACACAGGGACACACACACTGACACACTTGGCAGGACCAGGAATACAACCCATCACTAGTGAGATTGCCACAACACATTAGTGTGCAGGTATCACATGCACCACAGGGGTCATACAGAGGTTATATGGGCAAAGGGTATGGGGAGGTGTCTAACATCAGACAACATGCTGCAGTATGCCAGTAGTGAGTGTGAATGTGAACATACACATCATACAACACACACACGCACACACACACACACACACACACACACACACACACACACACACACACACACACACAGTTGCCAAGGCTGGGATTAAAACTTCTTCCTATCTATTTTATCACACTACAGTTGTACACATTTATGACATGTACTACAGAGATTACTGGGCTAGAGCCTTCCCAGAGATGTATTTCTAGGTGTATAACATCAGCAGCCTTACCAAAGTAGAGCATTTCAATTGTAGGGAGTATGACTACCGTAAAAAAACATTGCTCTCTACAGAAACAGACAGACACATACAGTTGCCAAGGCTAGGATTAGAACTCCTCCCTAATTATTTTACCACACTACAGCAGTACACAGTTATGGCACATGCTGCAGAGATTATTGGGATACACTCTTTCCAGAGATGTATTTCTAGGTGGATGACATCAGCATCCTTACCAGAGTAGAGCATTTCAATTGTAGGGAGTGTGACTACAGTAAAAAACATTGCTCTCTACAGAAACAGACAGACACATACAGTTGCCAAGACTAGGATTAGAACTCCTCCCTAATTATTTTATCACACTACAGCAGTACACAGCTATGGCACATGCTGCAGAGATTATTGGGATACACTCTTTCCAGAGATGTATTTCTAGGTGGATGACATCAGCATCCTTACCAGAGTAGAGTATTTCAATTGTAGGGAGTGTGACTACCGTAAAAACCATTGCTCTCTAGAGGTGCACACACACACACACACACACACACACACACACACACACACACACACACACACACACACACACACACACACACACACACACGCAGTTGCCAAGGCTGAGATTAAACCTACTCCTTGACTATTTTATCACACTAGAGCAGTATGAAGGTATGGGATGCACCATGGAGATTACTGGGCTACAACCCTCCCAAAGGTGTATTTCACAGTGTATGACCTCAGCAGGCTTGTCATAGTAGGGCTATGGGGAGGGCAGTGTGTGTGCATGGGCCATAACCCATTCATCTAGAGGTTGACACACCACATGCGGCCACACACAGGGTCATATTTCACAGGTACGTGTATACAGCTGCTAGATGACTACGTCCTTGTACAGTCATGTTGCACAGCTAGCACATGCACCACATAGTCTGTAATGCTGACAGATACTGGTGGCTAGTATCTGCAGTGAGTGACATCTGAACCTCATGTGGTTGGGGCCCTTTGGCTGTGTGCCATATGGGACAGGCCTGGATGGCTCTTTGTCACAGTCTCCCTCTTCCACACATCTATGTATGTCTGTCTTTGGCTTATTATAGTGTGCTGTCCTTATATATATGTCTATATTCCTATTCACTGTGTGTGCAAGGCATGAGTGGTGCATACTGACAAGTGTCTGCACTAACAACTTCAACTGCCAGATATGTCTGGTCCACTGGTGTTTATAGACATGCCCTTCATGTGTTTTAGTGTGTGAGCATGCCCAGTATGCCCATATGTATTTAATGTGTGGATCAAGTCCAAGTAGTTTGCACTGCAGTGCTGACCTTTATGTTGTACAGGTAGCATGCTGTTTCTGCAGGGTATCCGTCGAGCATTTTTGCATTGAGTGTTACTGCATTTCTGCATAGGATGGGGGTTCACCTGTCTATTTCTGCATTTCTACACAGGATTGCGGGGGCACACCTGACTGTTACTACATTTCTACATAGGATGGGGTGGGGCATACCTTACTTTTTCTACATTTCTACACAGGATTGTGGGGCACACCTGACTGTTATTACAGTAGTACATAGGTTGGGGGGGGCTCACCTGACTATTTCTACATTTCTACACAGGACTGGGAGGCACTCCTGACTGTTACTACATTTCTACATAGGATGGGGGGGCACACCTGACTTTTTCTACATTGCTACACAGGATTGGGGAGGCACACCTGACTATTACATTACTATGCAGGATGGGGGGGGGGGGCACACCTATCTAATTCTACATTTCTACACAGGATTGGGGGGCACACCTGACTGTTATTACATTAGTACATAGGATGGGGGGTTCACCTGACTATTTCTACATTTCTACACAGGATTGAGGGGAGCACACCTGACTGTTACTACATTTCTACGTAGGATGGGGGGGGCACACCTGACTCTACATTTATACACAGGATTGTGGGGTGCACAACTAACTGTTATTACATTACTACATAGGGTGGGGGCACACCTGTCTATTTCTACATTTCTACACAGGATTGGGGGGGCACACTTGACTATTATTATATTACTACGTAGGATTGTGAGGCACACCTGACACTTGTACATATTTGCTATGACTGTACTGTTATGTCAGGTACTCCATTTCATTCTGTATTCTTACCTATCATGCTGACTAGAGGCATACCAGTGTACTACAGATTGTAACTTTGATTGCCCTACATATTACTGTCTGACTTCCTACCCTTCAGAACTAACATCCCACTGCCTGACTTGCTGTAGTCTGTCTGTGTAGGCCTGGGGGGGAGGTTAACCATAGTCATCATTCAGGGGCGATAGCACAGGCTCTGTTTGGGCTTGTCTACACCTGTCCTGCTGGTTGAGACTGTTGTTGGGTATGTGAACTGGCTTGACTGGCATGTGTGAGCCATATGGACAAACATGCCACTCAGCACATTTCCTGCAGTGGGTTTTGTCACCCTGTATAGTACTGGCTACCATGGTGACTCCAATATGTGTTACAGATGTCATGGTGCCACTATGGGTGTCTACTGTCTGCTGCCATAACATTCAGCCACCCATTTCCCTTGCATGCTCACATCCATACCATAGATACAGGTAATGACACATTCTAATCCATTTGGCAATTGGTAAGTTGGTTGGCTTACCTTGAGGGTGTGCCAGACTTGAGGATGGTGCTGGAGAGCTGTCTATGTCAGATGCACATAGCATACTCCCTATTCATGGTTGAGCACAGCTAGTGTCATGTTTGGCATCCCTTTTACTGTATGTGTGAGTCAGATAGAGGTGTCATTCCCTGGGTCCCTACTGTGTCAGTGTATGTGCTATGTGTTATCTCTTTGCTGCAGCCTCGGCATACTGGGCACACCTCCATCTGCCTACTGGGGCAGGCTCAGGTTGTTCCTCCTCTGAGTCACTCTGTGCCTGTGCAGGCTTTGGCATTGGTAGGGGACTGTCTGGCCCTGCCTCATGCTGTTTCTGCTGCATCTGTTTCCACAGGATCATATTGTGTAGCATAGCACATACCATCACAATTTGGGTACATGTAGCTGGTGAGTACTGCAAGGCTCCACCAGATGTGTCCAGACACCAAAACCATGATGTGAGCATCCCAAACACATGCTCTATTATGTCTGGTTTGTGCGTGTGCCTCATTATGGCATTCTTGTTCAGGTGTGTGTGCATTTCTAATGGGTGCCATCAACCACAGCTCCAGTGTGTAACCAGCATCCCCCACTAGGTGACCATGTGGGATGTCCCCACTGGCAAATTTCTGGTACAGCTGCATCAGATGCCATATGTGAGAATCATCATAGCTTCCAAGGCAGCCAGCACACACATTCATTAGAATGCCTTGGGCATCACAGATAACCTGGCAGTTGATGGAGGGGATGCCGCTGTGGTTGATGTAGGCCCTATCCTGATCACCAGGTGGTGCTTTGATGCATATGTGCATGCAGTCTATAGCACCCACTACCTCAGGGTATTCTGCTATTTGGTGGAGGAGACGCATATTACTGGCCAACACCTCACAGGTGTGAGGAAATATACGTGCTCACTGGCATATGCTAACATGGCATCCAGGAACTGGTAGAATACTCTGGATGCTGATGCCTGTGAGATCCCCATGATATCCCCAGTTGAGCTTTGGGAGGTACCTTTGGGTAGTATTCCTAGGCCTACACATACCTTGGTATCCACTGGGATAGGTTCCTCTCGGTCAGTTTGGTGTGTCAGGTGTAGTTGGCACAGCTCAACAATTTGCTATAGGAAGTCTAGGTCCACCCTATAGTGCTCCACTATCTCCAGTTCATGTAGCCCCTGGTAGGTTACCCTGGGTCCATCTCCTCACTATGGGTTGATCAGCAGCATTCACTATGGGTTGATCAGCAGCATTCACATCCTCACCACCCTCAGCCTCTTGCAAATGTTGTTCTCTGTTGCCTGCTGCAGCCCTTCTCATTTTGAGGGTTTGTTTGTTAAAATTTCCCCACTTGTATACACTGGTGCTGTAGAGTGTGGGAAAAAACTGTGGGGAAGGTGTTTGCATAGTTTATAGTAGTATTCTGGGCTGGGCTGGTCTGCTGCCTGTGTAATTGGCTGATTCTGATACATTTCACCTGCCAGCTATGCTAGTTCTCCTTGGTTACCTTCCTACTGCTGTTTTCCTTTTCCATTGCCTTCCTGTTTAAGCACGTGGGTGCGCTGCGCAAACAGAATGCACAACTGTGCACACTGCTGCTATTTCCTGGTTTAACTTTTATTTTCTGCCTTTAAAACCCAGTGTGCAGCACGCACACCTGCTTAGGCATTATAAAGAGTGGTAGGTAGGTTTAGACACACATGCCTAGCAACCCGAGCCACAGGGTTCCAATCCACTTACAGTATGCCTAACACACACCCCTATGATGTCACCTAACTCCTAGGCTTCCACCAAGCTAGTCCTACTCTTACACTGTTTGGACCTGACTCACATGCTGGGGAAAACTGGGATTCACTATCCTTCCCCTCATTTGCATAGGATTGCCTGCTAATGTATAGTTACATGTCTCACACTGAGCCTCCCCCCCTAGCAACCACTACTCACTGGCCATGTTGTCTTCTGCCTGCCATTGACTTGCATAGCAGAATATTTATTTTAGTTAGAAAGCTTAATTTAGGTTCATTTTGCTATTTCCCCCCCGATCCAGTTTGCGATCAGCTGCCTATTAGCTTGAACAGCTAAGATCAGCTAACAAAAAATAAGTTGCTTTTTGTATTTTGTATTTTTTTTTACTGTTTGCAATGCCAGTGGCCTTATACTTGGCGATTGGCATGCTTACTTCATGATATGCAGCCTTTATTTGGAGCTATCCCGGCTCTGTTTTGGATTTTGCAGAAATGTACTCGGTTACTAACCGAATACGTTTCTGCAGATAGCACTAGTCCTGCACGGATGGTTGCAAGCTTCCTGGATTGCAAAATCACCTCATTTGCATAGATTTGTCCTGCAAATGGGTTGATTTGCATACAGGGGCTTAGTTCATGCAGGATTAGTGCAGGAGCGCTCATGCATTCCACTGCAGGCTGTTCCTGGATTGCACGGCAGACATAATGCCTGTTTGAGCTCCTGCACAGATCCTGCTGTGCAAGCTTTAGAGAATCCAAGGGATTGTCTTCTCTACCTAGTTATCATGTCTACACTTCCACAGTCATACCAGTGTTGAAAGTGTGAAAGTGTAGGTGTTTCTTTCAGGATAAGGGATGAAATACATGTCCACAGCATCTGTGTTGAATAGGCATTACATGTTACATAAAACTAATCTAAGTTTTTCCATAAAGGTAACTGATGTATCACTTCAGATATTTTAGCACTCTAAAAATATAACCACATAAGAATATAGTAGCATAATATGATGTCAGCTGCATGTCTTTAAGCTTTAAATTACTAAGTGCAGCTCACAACACTCTTCCTGCGGAATCAAATCAATACGCAAATCAGTAAATTGTGATTTTTTCTTAATTGAGTAAAATATAAATTGAAAAAACAAAAAACAAAAAAAAACAGACAAAACTTTTAAAAATGTGTTCTGTATGGGGCAAGCACCCTACAATCTCCACATGAAACACTTTGCCTTCACATACCCTTAGTTACATATACCAATTGCACATCATTACAGCAGTGAGGCAGATTGAAAATGTCCAGCAACAGCAAAGAGTGGACTCAAACAGTGAGCCTTTTGTTAAGAATATAACTCTATTAATTCAATTAATTTCACTTAGAGAAATTCAGGAATGGTGTTAACATTTTGGGGCCCCTCAGCAAATGTCAAGATGGGAGATCCCAGGACACGTCCAGTCTAAGTATCATCCTGGCACTGCCAGTCCCCCCTAAGCAGCCCTGCAATTCATGCTGTATTGTTTTAGGAGTAGACTGAACTGTAGCTACAATGCTCTTACATTATGACAGGCATGTGTACCACACTGTATTATCCCATCCCACAAATGGGCATTCACAGTGACTGACATTTAGTTACAACAATGATAAATTGTGACTACGTTATGTACAGGGCTGGGCTTGGGTGAAATGGTGCATTAAATGGCGTCTATTATTGTTTCACCCCCCCCCCCCAGACACACACACATGCCATGCACATTACTTTTTTCTTCTTTTTCTCACATTTTGACTTAATTTTTAGCATATTCAATAACCCATGACTTTCTGTATGCCTTGAAGTGTATTTTAAAGTTTTTATTTCCTTGTACAGAACCTTTTCTCTCAATGATGGCTTAAACAGAAATTATGATGAGAAATTATGATCAAGTAAAGTATGTAATCTGTGGTGGTACAGTGGTAGCATTGTTGCCTCACAACAAGAGGTTTTCCTGTTTGATTCTTGGCTGGAGTGTGGGAAGTGCCTTCTGTGTGGAATCTGCATGTCCTCCCCATGGTTGGGTGGGTATTTGAAAGACTTGTATAAATGGGTGTGCCTTGGTTGAATGTCAAGCTGGCACCTCAGTGTTTGTGAAAATCTACTGCCAATCATTAGCAGACCGGAGTTCTGCTGTGGCAAAAGACAAACAACAACATGATTAAGTAAAGTGATTCAGTTTGGTGTTCAACTATAGTTTTAATTGCATCCATTCAACACATCTTACCTGTCCAACACAGCACAGTAATAACTATTAAAGATAAAACTCAGTTAAGGAAGGACCTCTTTGAGCCGTAGAGTTATAGATGCTCTGAAGTGCATTTTAGAGCATTTTCCTAACCTTTTAATCCAGTAGTAGCCTAAACAAATATCATAAGTAAGAATATAATTTCAGTCTTATTTTGTTTTCCTTTCAAGGAAGACCGACTTGTGCCCCAAGGCTTAATGTTCAACTCTGATAAAATAGTAGTGTACAGTGTGGGGAGGATGGTGTGTGTGTGTGTGTGTGTGTGTGTGTGTGTGTGTGTGTGTGTGTGTGTGTGTGTGTGTGTGTGTGTGTGTGTGTGTATGTGTGTGTGTGTGTGTGTGTGTGTGTGTGTGCTGTAGAAGCGTGAAATTCAAAGTTTCTGGTGTGCGAGATTTTGAATTTCGCAGTTCTGAGTTTTCATGGTTTCAAAAATTCGACTTTATAGCTTTGAAATACTGAATTTCGATGTTTCAGTATTTCGAGGATATAAAGTGAATCCATAAATATATACATATATATATATATATATATATATATATATATATATATATATATATATATATATATATATATATATGTATAAAGGGAGAGAGAGCATGCCTCCTCATTCTTCACTCTTTCCTTCTATCCCTATGGCAACCACCTGTTTTCATGCCTGATGTGTGATTGTGAGGAATGTGGAAAAATAATGATTACAGTGATGTATGCCACTTCGTAGCTCCCAGGTAGTACACTGACCCAACAGATGTTATCAGAACTTGTTTGCATACCATAGAAGACTGTGAGAAAAGTGAAAGAAATAATGACCACACTACCCATCACAAGCTATAATGACCTCCTGTACACAACTTTAAGGTGTATTTGTGATAAAAGTTAAAGAAGTAATAAACACTTTCATCCTCAGCTTACTTCATAACCTACAACAACCTTCTGTACAAACCTCTGTGCAGGTCAGGATTTAGAAACGGTGGATTTCGGGACAGAGGTCATAACTAAGTCCATGTTAAAGTCCATTTATACAGTAAGGGGTGTACAGGCCACCAGACCCATAAAAGCTCAAGGTGCCTGAATGTGCTGTGATGTATTTTACACTTTACTATCCTGTTATTAAGACCATAATATCACCGACCAGGATACTTGGACAAACATATTGAAAGACTAAAATGGTGAAACCCACAAGGCTGAAAAACACTGGAAAATGAAACTTCCTACCTCTGCAGATCTAGGTAGGAGTGTTAGCATGGGTTCTGTAAGAGCAGCAAGTGTGAGAGTTCGATATTGAGGATTTCATCATTTTAGTCTTCAGTATATTTAGCTGCGGATTCTGGTTGGTGATAGTCTAGTCTTTATTAACATGACTGGAAAACATACTTTATGTCTTACATTTCAAATATAATTACTTGTTAACTGTATTTTTGTTGTGCTGCTACCCAGAGGAGTTATGTATGTGCTTGGCATTATTGTGTATGTGCACAGATAAAAGTCAATTATATATTTACACACACACACACACACACACACACACACACACACACACGCGCGCGCGCGCGCACGCACACACACACACACACACACACATCAGATTCTGCAATACTAGTTTTACACTGCTTTCAGCAAATAGCAATACATTGTGTAATACTAGTACTGTACACTAGAACAGTAGAACAGTGACTGTTGTTTAGCTGTTTAGTAGCTGTCAAGCATCAGCAGGGGTAAATTACTGTTATTTACTTCATTGTGACTTTCATGTTGTTACACATTCTAGAAAGCATTGTATTACTCATAAGCACCACAGGAAAAGTCAGACTCGGAAGGGTAGAGAGTGCACTTTTGTCAAGATAATCTCATCAGTATGTCTCATACAGGATGTCTCTGTCAGAAGTGGGATAAGAGAACTGTGAAAATACTTCCATGATTTTTTCAGGGGAAGTGGGTACAGCACTAAATGCTACACACAGTCTCTCACACTCATACAGACACACATACAAGCCTTACATATTGGGAATTGAACCGCTTACCTATCTAGTTACACAATGAAGAGTAGTTGGTCTAATCTGCAAGTGCTACTTGAGAAGACTGACATCAACAAATGTGAAATAGGAGCACAGAATGTCAAGAAGTAATAAACTGACATACAGCTGCAATTAAACCCATTAGACTATGTAACAAAATCAGGCTACAAACATGGTAATTATCTCAACATGCCACAGAGGAACTCCTACTGGAATGCATCCAGCAGACTAAGAATTGTTACATTAACTGTTCCAGAGTACTACCTTAAGTCTGCCTTTACCCTGTATTCTCACAGTACAGCAAATGTAAGCATATTTGCATGAACTTAGCCAGACCACTACTGACTAAGTGGAAATCTTCATCTTTTGCAATAAGAAGTTAAACAGTGTTCACTGTCACATAGCATTGCTGCACTATGCCAAACTCTGCACAAGTGCTAAGGGCATAAAGTGAAGGCTTTGCCATTTGCCACTTCTGAACATGTGAGTTGTGCCTGAATGTATTTTTTAACTAGGTTAAATGCGTGAAGAAGGGGATGACAGGACAGTGGTGAAAATGGGGTTGACCAGCAAAAAGTAGGGCACAGCAGAAAGAATACATGGATTTGCAAGACTGTCATAGGAGACCACCATAGATAGCCACTTCTTCAGAATGCAAATGTACAATCGTACACATAATTTCACAATTTGCAGAGCCACCACACTACTGATGGGTGCCTGCAATGGAATAATGTTGCATAAACAACTGGTCTAAATCAATTGTGTCAAGTTGACACAAAGACAAAGTGGAGACCCATGTATTGAATGTAAATTTTTTGTGGGGTGGTGTACATTTTTATTTTGAAGACAGAGGAATTTTGGGAAAGGTGTTTAGGAATGAGAGGGCCAGGAAGGTAGGATAGGTTAGGAAGCATGCACAAACGTGTAAGACATACAAGACAAACAAGGATGGTGATGGAGAAAAAATGTTGGGTGACACTGTTACTGTGGATAGGCAGGGGTTATGGGAGGAGCACTCATGTGCAGCTTGAAAACAGTGAGAATCTAGCCATCACCCCAAAACTGTCATCACTGTCTCCTGCAGCAGCTCCCTGGGCCAGTGCCAGCTGTGACATTGCCTTTGCAATGTGACACTAGACCTTTTCAATGCTGTTGATACATGCACAGAGCCATTTCACCAATATGCCTTCACCAGCCTTGTCAGCTTCTGACAGGTGATAAAATCACTACCTCAACTACTGAGGGTAACACTGCACCAGCAGCTGGGGTACAGATACCTGGAACAATTGGAGAAGATAGGGTGGGGGTGGTGGAGGCAACACTGATAGACTGTGACCATGAAGAGATGGATGTTTGCGCTTCCATCTATGGATGTATGGCAGGCCAAGCCACAGTGGTCAATATACCTCACCATGCTAATTATTTTTTCAGCAGCAAGTTATGCAAGCAGCATATTGTTAATAAATTACAACCCCCCCCCCCCCAAAAAAAAAAGGAGAAAGGCATTGAGGAGACAAACAAAAGAGATAATTAAATACACAGCTCATCACTATACTGTATTTTTTAAATAAACTTGACTTGGCAATACATAAACAATTATGGTAATTTATTATTGTACACCTTTGCCACATCCATACATGATAGAGAGGTATTTACATGTTATAAAATAAACAAATCTCAATGCTGTGATATAAAAAACACAGCCTTTATTTCCATATGATAGATAGGAAATATGCATTCTAATTTAATAATTGTAATTATCATAATTTAATTATTCCTGATATATTGCTATTAATATTTTAGAAATACTTATCCAGTAATGAGGAATTAATATGTATGGTTAATAAACCCACATACAGCTAAGCTGGTGTTCTCATTGTGTAATGCAAGCAGAATGAGTTGTTGAGGAAGACATGTATGTTTGAGATGAAGGATGAGGCATACCTGCTCAAATTGCTTGTATTTGAGGGAATGAAAAATAACAAAGTTTACATTTGTACTTGAATCATACTTGCTCCATACCTCTCTGAGGTGTGTTAATCTTTCCTGGTATGCTCATAGCTTGCAGCTATCTCATCTTCAGCTGTACAGTACAAAAAGAAAAGAAATATATGTGAAAGCATAATGAGCACCTCTATGGGCTGGTTACATTATTAATGCCATATAATAGAAATATTATGGCTCAGTAACTTACACAACTGTAGGGTGTTCCCAGGCTGAAATTCAGCCTTCCATTAGCTTAGAAGGTCCTGCTTGTGCTGCCTAAGCTCAGTAAAGTGGTGATAACATTGTTCCTCACTTTGTAGAATATCTGTTGCATTGGAGACAGAATTTGATAAGCTATTCCAAGCCTCAGATGATACTGAAATCAGGTATAATTCCCCCTGAGGCAGCAATGAACAAGAAGTGCCACAAAAATCCTGAACTCTTCAACATCTCTCCTTTGTGCTCTAAATTTAACACTTTTCTCTTCCTCACCATCCATGACTACAAAAGTCAGGCTAATTCAGATCTCATGTGTCACTGGTATGGCACAAAGATGCAGAGCCTTACCAACTGCATTTATGCAATTGGAAGAAGATGGACTGTTTAGCAGACACAATGGCACTATTTACATCACATGGCCGTAAAAGAGTGAAACATGGCATTGAGCTTTGCAATGTATAATGCTCATCCCATTAACTCAGGTTCTAATGTTCAGCAATGGAATGCTTAATGGCATGGCTTTTATGACTTGCAGTTTTGAAGAAGACAGGTGATGAATTAAGACATGCAGTCATGTTGGGACTTACACAAGTTTAAATATTATTGTAACAGCTGGAAATCAAACCTATGGGATGAAGTATGCAAAAGTTGAAAATTAATTTATTAACTGGCATTGTCACTGGATAACTATCCTGCCAGCATTGAAATTAGACATACAGTCATTTCAGAATGAATGGAGATAGACTTCAGAGAGGACTATACTATGTGTTTATAATTCTTTCTTGCAATGCATTCCTATCCCATCAGATGGAAGCAGTTTAATGTGTTGAGTAATACAGTTTTGTTTATGTTACATCCATACTTCACAAGACATAACTATCCTAAACACTTAGTTGGCCTATGTGATGAGTGATGATATTTGTAGCAAAAGTATTGTGCACTTCATACGTATGCAAGTGAACTTCATATATATAATTAAATATAATCATTGTCATATCTAGGAAACTGGATATACATTAGCTTGAGGTTATATGAAACATTACAGGTATATGCTAAATAGAAAAGTTTCATTATTCAAGGATTACTGATACATTGCATGTAAAAAAATAGGTTTAACATTATCAATTTTTAGTGATACAGCCCAAATAAAAATGTTGTGAGAAATGGGCTTCTTATACTCTTTGCAAAAAGAATCTTGTAGCTGGATTCAAACTCTTAACTGTGTTCTTTAAACTCACTGCCTTTGCACCGTGAGTCACAGAGAGCTCTATGAAAGATAAAATTTCTACTGTCATTACTGTCCACTGTCATGAGGAAAGCACACCATCACCAGGTATGTTTGTCCACCAAAAGTAGCCTAAACTAAATTTTTCACATGCTGTGAAGAGGAGATCAAATGAACCTTAAAAAAATAAGAAAAAAATGGCATATTTTGAATAACTGCAATGTGAGCAGGATTTGGACAATACTTCCTGGGTCTTACTTCTCTCAGGTCACTTCAGTTGCACCTTGTCCCATAGAATTTGACATCTGTCAGTTGCATTTTGTGAAGTAAGTACTATCCCTGATACTGAGGACTGTGCAACAACCCCAGGCACACTTTGCTATACTTAAGGCAGCCTAAACTACATTTTTACTTTTTTCTTAGGTAGTAAACTTTGTTTTCACACTGCAGAGCAGACAGTAAATAAAAAAATACATTAAAAATGAATACATGATGGGAAAAATTCAGGAAGTAAATTAATGAAATGCATGGGTATGTGTGACCGGAACAAGAAGTGCTTGCAAGTGAAAAATGTTTGCTTCTCTGACCTCCCTACAACATCAAACATGTACTTTGTGGAACACAATATCAGACTCGTGCTTAATGACACATAATGTGAAAGTGGACAGGCTAATGATCACATGTTGTCAGTAATTGTGACAACAGCTGATTTTTAAACAGCATAATTGTATCTCAGTATGTGATTAAGCATGTATTCAGACAACCCTCTGTAAGAGTATCATTTAAGGTGATTTGAACCATGCCTCACATTTTTTTATCAATAAGCTCAGTGCAATTATGCCTTGTGCCACAGGAAAGGGTGGTGTCAGGCACTTTTTCCTTCACTTAGTACTATGCAGAGTACAGATGACTGCACAATGCCCCTGGTCTGGTTTGCACTACATAAGGCAGCCTAAACAAAATTTTTCACTTTTTTGCTTAAGCACTGGAGGTGACTTTCATGTTGCCAAGCAGTGCATAAATGCAGATACCAATATTTAGCAGAAGCATTTAAATAACTTTTGGGGAATAACAATTTGAAGACACATGAAATGAATCACACTGTATAGGTAGCAATGAGCACAGCTAATAATGCATTACAGTGATACATTCAGCCATCTCACATCTCATTTCAACATCAGTACTATCATGTATGTCTTGCAATATCAGGACTATAGCTAATGCCATGGTAATGGGTAAAGGCACAAGGAACAACAGAAATGCTTTCATTGTTCACACAGTCACACAGCACACTCAATTAATATTTACATAATTTCAAATGAATTATATATCTGTCACTTTTAGCTAATACTGACTTTACTTGATTTTCCCACATCAACGCATTCATACAACAAAATGACTGTCAAGATTTTGTATGAACACCCTCAGGCAAATGATCTGGTAAGAGGTTTTGATCTCTGTATCATCTGTACTGTTTCTCTAAGCTAAATACCTTTATAGATTATGCCACAGAGATAAGAGTATAACAACTTTAATTTATTCTGTCTGTACTGAATAAAGCTCAGCAATGCCAGTCATCACTGCACTACTGATGGCAATCCAAATAAAATGTGTCAGTTTTCACCTTGGCAGTGAAATGCAGTTCAATGCTATTACATGGTGTCAGTCAATGGTGTGCAAATGATAAAAATAAAAACTCTCTCTCTCTATATTTATATATATATATATATATATATATAAATATATATATATATATATAAATATATATATATAAATATATATATATATATATATATATATATATATATATATATATATATATATATATATATACAAATATATATATATATATATATATATATATATATATATATATATACATATACACACACACACACACATACAAACATGCACACACAGACACACACACACACACACACATACTGTAGATCAAATACTTTAATGCACATTTTACAAGTTTAAATAAATTTGTTATGTTGCAACAAGGGACCTGTTTGGATTTGAACCCTCAAACAAAGGTCTTAAAAACAATCATTTCACAGTATTTCCCAGATCTGACACTAAGAAAGACATATATTAACAAGGTAAAAACAGTTTGGATATAATGATTATGTGATATTGTATCAAATCACATGGAAAGTGCAACAGAAACTAGTTATGAACGTTATCCTTTCACATTAGACAGTGAATGCTTGGATACTAGGATATTGCAAAAAGCATAGCCATGTACTCACACCATATTAAACAAAGACAGCAAACATGGCAGGTTTCTCCCTTTTTTTCTGTATGGTGCCTCATTCCATCATCTATGCTTTCATAACAGTAAGTCTGTGTCTGCATTTTTGCCATATGTTATCCTTACCAATGCTTAAAGTACTTCCTTTAATATGAGCATTTCTTACTAAGGGCTAATAACTGTTGTTATTAAGGCCAGAATTTGGATGTTAGGACTATTGATCTCCTAAATCTCCCAATGTACTTTCAGACTTTCTGACTAGTCTTCCTTCCCTGCCATACACTCAATAAGTGTACATCAAGGAGGGAAGACTGTGAAAACGGATTGTTGCTGCAGTCAGAGTAATCATAGATACCTGCAACCTGTTAACAGGAAATATTTCTCAATGCTAATTCTTGCATTGCTAAGTTATGCACATGCAGTCATCTAGGTCCTTACACCATATTTATATTCCCTACACTTAGTGCAATTTTTGTTATACTGGAATGCTAATGATTTCATGCCACATTTGCATACTGACAGTGCTAACAGGGCTGTCTCTACATCATATAAAGGTAATTGTATAGCTAATGCCCCTGTATTATACTGGGGAGACTGTTTTGAACAACAGAGCCCAGTACTGCTAGAAAAATAACACATTGGAAGATTTATCTATTTTCTGTAGTGCTGTATTGTCAAGGTATGTTGCTATTTCTTAAATAATGGTTTTAGTTAACACTAAAAGGTGAACTGCAGTGACCACTGAAAACCAGTTTAATCTTAATTTTTTTCTTTTGTCACTTCCTTTTGTCATAACCATGTCTGCATTTCTAAAATTATGTTACTGAATGTTAAATGACATTTTTTTTGGTTTGTATGCAAGGCTTGCACAATTATTGCATATTATTATTGTATTATAACTATGTAGAAAGGTCTTTCTGTCATAACAGTGTGGCATTACTTTTCTAATACTACATTTATAATTGTTGTTGCTAATGCTTGCAATGTGAGTGTTGCTGGAACCACACTGAATGAACCACGGTAAAATATACTTTTAATACACGGAAACACAAACATAAACACTGACAATTCCCTATACGTTTTCGTCCTCCAAGACTTCGTCAAATAACATTTTACACTCAAAGAAGCTCATTAAATACACTACAGTTCTAAAAACAACCAATAAGGACACTGAATCAATTAACATATTTAAAAGAATTAAAGAAATAGAAGCACCTTATACAAAACAGTTCCTCAACCATGGCTTCTACAATAAATATATATAAATGTAATCAAACATACAAAATACAGCCTTCCTAGCAATAAATACTTCTTCCAGCTTTTCCCGGTTAGGGGTCACCATAGAAGATCACCTGTCTGCTCATGATTGGCAGTGGGATTTTACAATGTTGAGTTGCCAGCCTGGTGCCCAACCTTCCACAGAAGGCACACACATGCACACACTCACACCTAGGGCCAATTTAGAGTGTCCAATCCACCTACAGCATGTCTTTGGGATGTGGGAGGAAACCAGAGCACCTAGAGGAAACCCATGTGACCACAGGGAGGACATGCAGTCTCCACACAGAAGGCACCCCAACCGAGGATCAAACTGGAGAACCTCTTGCTGTGAGGTGACAACACTAACCTCTGCACCACAATGGCTGTCCCTTCCTAGCTAGTATTACAATTACTATAATACATACTTTTAATGGTCCTATTTCTAGATTTGGCATACACCTGATCAACATTGTCTACATGACCACACTGGGAACACACCCCACATCTATAAGTGCCCAACCTTTTACTTCCAGATTTAATGCTCACCTTTTCAAATAATTCTTTCAAATTTGTACCTTTTTTAAAATTAATATTAATAGGCTTATTTTCTAAGCCCCTAAGATCAGTAAAAGAAGTAAATCTATTCCACTCTCTCCTAACCACATCCACTGCCACTTTTGAATCAATGTTGTATTCCATTGTAAAAACCCTACTAAATTAACTACTATTTTCCTTATCAAAAGAGGATATAAATTGATCACCTTTACCTAAAATAGGCATATATCTTGACCTTCGCTGATTCTTAACATAAATCATAGTATCCTCCAGCAACTTGGCCGGATATCCTCTCTCCAAGAAAAGTTTTTCTAAAAAGACACATTCTTCCTCAAAGTCTTCATCTAGAGAAGTGAGTCTACTTGCTCTTATCAATTGCCCCTTAAAAATACTTCTCTTCTGTACATAAGGGTGGGCACTATAAAAATGTAGATATGAGTTAGAAAAAGTCTCCTTTCGGAAGACTTTGGACTTAATGCCCCCAGTAGTTTTAATAATACTCACATCCAAAAAATCTACTTTATTAAATGTACCCGAACTTGTAAAGTGCAAGAAAGAAGTAGTTGTACCTAAGTACACTAAGAGCATTTCCTTGGTTCCATTATTAAAATTAAGGCCAGCCAAACTTTGAAAATTTTTAATTTAGACCAGCAGAGGGTAGCATAGTACAGGAAATGTCCAATGTATGCATTTTATATATATATATATATATATATATATATATATATATATATATATATATATAGTTTTGGTTGCTAAGTATTTAATATTGTGTAATCTATGTGTTTTATTATTATTGTACTTATTGCTAGGAAGGCTGTATTTTGTATGTTTGATTACATTTATATATATATTTTGTAGTAGTCATGGTTGAGGAACTATTTTGAATAAGGTGCTTCTATTTCTTTAATTCTTTTACATATGTTAATTGATTCAATGTCCTTATTGGTTGGTGTATTTAATGAGCTTTTTTGAGTGTAAAATGTTTTCTGATGAAGTCTTGGAGGATGAAAACGTATAAGGAATTGTCAGCGTTTATGTTTGTGTTTCTATGTATTAAAAGTATATTTTACCGTGGTTCGTGCAGTGTGATTCAAACAACACTCCTTTTGTGATTATTTGTCGTTGTTTGGGGGTGCTATTCCTTTTTGCTTAATGCTGCAATGTATTACACAGCTCAACCTGTGTTATCTCCATTACTGAAGTGTTATGAGATCTGTGCTAACATCTGAGTTTTGAATGTGCTTTTTTTGGGGAGGTTATGATCATGGGTGTAGTCACAGAGAGCAATTAACACTTTTAATTTGTTTGTGTGCATGTTGAATGTATGCAGTCACAAATAATTGAGCTGACAGCCATTCTCTCTGTGTATTAAATATTTAATTTTGTGTCTATTTTCTGTTGCATCTCAGACAGGTATAAAGCATTCAAGAAGAAATTTGTACCTCGTAAGTCACCATATAATGATACAGAAAATGAGGTCATTATTCAGGAGTTTCTTTTTTCTGTTAGTTAGAGGTAGAGGTGACCAAGCTGACCAAGGCAAAATATGGCAGCAGGTGGTCAATGAACAGGTGACTACAGGGGGTAAAAAACTTTGGCAAAAAAACACGGTATAGTCCACTAAAACCAGATTTATTGTGTAAGCGCTTTCATGCACATAACTCCGTGCACTTCTTCAGACACCATATTCTGTAAGAATACAACATTTATAATCAAGCAATTGAAACATAATTGATCACAATGAAATCCCTAATAAGTAATTAAAAAGGAATATTACTCCAAATGCAAACACAAATTGTATTTGTAAACCGGCAAGTTGAGTCCTAAAGAGTGGATCATCGCCAACGCATTAGTCACTGTATTTAAAAGTAATAAAAAGCAAAATATGTGTATATTAAAATAAATAACACATATTAAAAAAAATATGTATACATATATATATATATATATATATATATATATAAACAGCAAAATAAGAAAAAACATCCTATACATATTACCATATACACCCTGTATGAATCTCATAATATTACAAGTTTATATTAATACTAACGGTCCAATGCCTTTAATTTAAGCAAACATTTGATAGAGCAAGCCTCATTAATACCAGGGTAAACATAGGCATTTGTTTTCAACTGCCATAATAATTCCTGCTTTATCCTGAATACAGTATTTAATACCTTTAATATAAAAAACGTGGCCTGTTTGAATATATTTACTATAATTACATCTACCACATTTATACATACCTTTCTGAGGTTTGCTATTTTTTAATGGTAGTTCTAATAATGTCTTTAAATTGGGACCTTTCTTAAAAGCCATTGTTGGTTTGATACCTAAAACCTTATCAAGACCTTGTTGCAAAATAATATCCCAATTATAATTCAAAATGTCCCTAAATTGTCCTGACATATCATTAAATTGAGTTAAAAAGCTAGTCACATAGCTACTATTCTTTGTTGTGACAGACATGACCAAATTGTTGTCATCTCGATTAACTGTATCTATAATTCTGTCTGTTTGGATGGTACAACTAGCTAAAGAGGCCCTAGCGTGCCATTCCGTCTCTTATCAATAACTTCCTTGTTAAGAGTTTGGATCAACTTGGCTGGATATCCACGACTAAGGAACATAACTTTTAAGTTATTACATTCTTGTTCGAAGTCGTCATCGTCTGAACACATTCTGGATGCTCTAACTAACTGTCCTTTAACTATCCATCTTTTTTGAAAAAACATTTTTTATATTAAAGGTATTAAATACTGTATTCAGGATAAATTCAATTGTGAAAGCCAAGGTGTAGTATACGTTGCTTTATGTCAAATCTGTTCCGCATTTTATTTTGGCAAAACTGAACGCCATTTTAAACAGCGGATTTATGAGCATATTTACACCATATCAAAGGCAAACAATACTAATGCTTTAGCAAAGCATATATTGGAGTATGACACACACACGTTTAAATTTATGGTAGTTCAATAGGTGCACAGAAACCCTAGAGGAGGACCTTGGCACTTGAAACTTGAGGAGAAGGAATTATTATGACAGTTGAAAACAAATGCCTATGTTTACCCTGGTATTAATGAGGCTTGCTCTATCAAATGTTTGCTTAAATTAAAGGCATTGGACCGTTAGTATTAATATAAACTTGTAATATTATGAGATTCATACAGGGTGTATATGATAATATGTATAGGATGTTTTTTCTTATTTTGCTGTTGATATATATATATATATATATATATATATATATATATATATATATATATATATATATATACATATTTTTTAATATGTGTTATTTATTTTAATATACACATATTTTGCTTTTTATTACTTTTAAATACAGTGACTAATGCGTTGGCAATGATCCACTCTTTAGGACTCAACTTGCCGGTTTGCAAATACAATTTGTGTTTGCATTTGGAGTAATATTCCTTTTTAATTACTTATTAGGGATTTAATTGTGATCAATTATGTTTCAATTGCTTGATTATAAATGTTGTATTTGTACAGAATATGGTGTCTGAAGAAGTGCACGGAGTTATGTGCATGAAAGCGCTTACACGATAAATCTGGTTTTAGTGGACTATACCGTGTTTTTTTGCCAAAGTTTTTTTTGTTTCTTAGTTTTGGTTCGTTTTCTAGTTTTTATGACTACAGGGGGTAGTCCTGCCACTGATTCACCACTAAATGAAACAGAGGAGTTCCTGCCCACTGTCAGAAATCCAGATAACTTAGCACAGGGTTCCACCAGAATCCTTGATGTTGGTGCAGATGTGGATTAACCACCCAGGGTGTCACAAGACCTTCCAGGTATCCAAAAAGTAAGTGTCATTCTTATAGCTTTACATGCATAGAGCTAAGCTGTCTGAGATAATCTTATGTGTGTGTGTGTGTGTGTGTGTGTGTGCGTGTGTGTGTGTGTGCATGTGTGTGTGTGTGTGTGTGTGTGTGTGTGTGTGTGTGTGTGTGTGTGTGTGTGTGTGTGTTTGTGTGTGTATATATATATATATATATATATATATATATATATATATATATATATATATATATATATATATATATATATATATATATATATACATACACACACACACACACAAATATATATATATATATATATATATATATATATATATATATATATATATATATATATATATATATATCTTAGAGTCAGTAATAATTGTGAATCAGACTACAGTGAAAAAGAAATACCGGAGTTTGCTTTGGGGTTGGGGGAATCAACTGTTCACTATTTTTTTTTTATGAGAACATTTTTAATCTGCACTTCTGAAGTGGATTTTTCTCTTTTTCTTCTTTCATTTGCATTGTGATACTTATCAGAACAGACTGCTTTCCTTTCCATTCCTCACACACAAGCACTTCTGGATTGCAGGCTGCCAACCCATCTGCACATGGTAAGCATACATTTCCTTATTATTAATATTGTATAAAAGGTAGATTCAAGTCTATCTGTGAGTAAAATTTGTGTTGTTTTCATATCTGTTATGACGTTTAACACACCTTTTGTATAAGGAAAATATGTGATCCTTTTTATTCTCCTTTTTTCTGTTAGTTTTGTTTATTGCTTGTTATTGTACATGATCCTGAAAATGGTACTTTGGAACTCCTACCACCTGTTGTCAAAGTACCAGTAACCTCTAATGAAGATGATGGTGAAGAAGAGGCACATCATGTGGGTGCAGAGGGTCAGTCATCTGTTTCAGACATAGTCAGCATGCCTGTGCATACCCAGGACACATAGACCTCTGATATTGGACAAATTGAGGGTGACATATTTGATCAAGACAGTATGGTTACTCCAGCTGCAGACCTGGTTGCTTCTTCCGGTAGCCATTTTGAGAGTATACTGCAACACAGTATGGTTGGTAGGAGTGCTCAGAGGAGATCTACTGCTCACTCTCCTTCTGATGCTGGTGTGTCATTAGATGCTACATGCTGTATGTGTAGGGCCATGGATGAGGAACATCCATGTTCCACCAGGGCCTCTGAAGACATTGTTCAACTGCTAAACATTGTGCATTCTGATGTGACTGACTCCCTATGGACAATTCCTTAGATAGGATGACAGACACACTGGATTGGGCAGTTTCTGTAATGGAACATCAGTTAGAGGAGTGTGGACATCCACATGGCCGAACAGCCGCTATACCTTCTGTTGTTAGTAAATCAGGCCATGCAACATCCCCTCCCCAAGTGACACTACATCCACTGTGCTGGCAGTGATTATGGTGTGCACTCCTGGATATGGTAGGCCTTGGGGTCATGATTCTGGATGAAGTCATGAGGAGAGCTCATCCAACAAACAGCCTTCAAATTCATGTAGAACACTGGCTTTTAGCCAGGGCTGGGGAAGTAGCAGTCCAACTCCTGGCAGATGTGGTTCTTGTGATCAGGGGCAATGACACTGAAGTCAGTACACTACCATGCACAGCTCACACCTGTCCTAGCTGCCGGGACATAGTGCTAGCATAGTACTTGACTGTGATAATGCAGTCTCACACACACATAGAAAAAAACTGCTTTTCCCTGGCCCATACCACTTCAAACACATGCAGACTATCTGAACAGTACTATTGAGTGCAATACATCTGTTGTTACTGGCCCTGAGCACTATACTCAGGAAGATACAAGCATTTCTTACCTGTACATACTCACTTCCTTGGCATCAGCCTTGCCATCCTACCCCTCCCCCACCCTGTGCAAATGATGATGCTGTTCCTTGCTCTTTGCATGTATTTATGTGACTCTGGGTTGCATATATATATATATATATATATATATATATATATATATATATATATATATATATATATATATATATATATTTATATACAGACAGAGAGAGAGAGAGAGAAAGAGAGAGAGTGTCAGTGCTTGTTTATTCAATAGATTGCATTTAACAATATGCATTGCAGAAGAAAATTAGATGAATTCTTGTTCATACTCATTTGTGAATACTCGCTTATATATTTGTTAAACTTCACTGTATTTCAGTTAGTATTGTCATGACGGCAATGGAAGCATTAGGTAATGCAGTCTTGATTTTTGCTATAGTTGTGCAAATGAGGGTATAGATGACCTTATCCATGCTTTATAGGTGATGGTCAACTGAAATGCTTGACGCACAGTATTATTTGTGATACGTATGTAAATATAGCAAAAATCTGGCAGTGCAGGTATTACTGACATAACTGTAAACTTTAGAAAAATAGGTTTGTAGGTTAATGGGTATTTACTAGACTAATAGTCACAAGGGCCTTTTTAAGCATAGTCATGCATCCCAAATCTTTGACAAGTTCTGGTACCCTTGATAAGTGTAAGTGGAGGATAGGGATGTGAAATATTTACAAGCAGAGATCTGGGAGATGAACCATTTACAGGTTTCCTGTGTCCATTAGAAACATAGGTGCCAAACCAGGGATGAATTTCCTGTTCCTCTTTCAACTGTCCAAGTTACACTTGAATTGGGTTAAGGATGAACTCTGCTTCACATGGATGTGAAGCCTGTTCCAGAGAAGGGGCAGTCTCTGTGATAATACCTGTCTCTCCAGCAGGTCCTATTTATATCACAGGCAAGGTTTAAGTCTTTAGAATGGGTAATTCTGGTGCTGTTTGTTTTGTAGATATTCAGGAGGTCCATCAGAGTAGAGTCTGACAATGCCGTGTATGCCAGGCATAGTTCTCCCCTCAGCAGTCAGTAGGAAACAGAATACAGGGATATGGTCTTGATGCGGTCTGCATAAGGCATGCTACTTACACCCTGTATTTGTTTAGTGAGAAACCTCTGTGGACATTCCAACTTTTGGATAATCTGGATTAGGTACATATCAAATGGGACATTGTACTCAATGACAGGTCTGATGAATACTGAATACAGTGGGAGAATGACTTCTTTGGATCTAGATCCCATGAGCTTTGTTTATAAGTCACACAGCATAGAATGATTTCCTCACTACTGCAGACATGTGATGGTCAAAGGCTACATTAATGCCTATGTGTGTCCCCAAGTCCCTCACTACTGGTTAATAGGTGTGTTGTCAATATGATAGCTTCCAGAGGTAGATGACTTCTTGATGGATACTATTATGCATTTCTTGGCATTTAGTTTTTATCCATGACTCTGGCAACAGTTGTTTGTCTGTGCCAGCCTTTCCTCTCTGTGTCAGTAGGTGATTCAATGATGGCTCCTAATTTTCAATCATCTGCAACTTTAGTAAGCCAGAGGCCATTGACATTGGCCTTGACTTCAGAGAAGTAAATTTCAAAAAGGTGTGGTCCCAGGACTGATCCTGAGGGACTCCACTTGTGACTGGACTCTTTATAGAGCTGGACTCCCCAATTCTAACTTCCTGGGTCCTGTCTGTGAACAAGCTGTGTATCCACCAGGTGACAGAAGGGTTTTTACCTAACCTCTTAAATTTGTTAACAATGTCCTAGTAGGGGAGTGTGTCAAATGCTTTGGGCAAGTCAAGGTAGTCAGTGTGAACCAGTTTTCCCTAATCCATTGTTTTGGTGTCCTTCTCAAAGAAATCCACCAGGTTGAGTAGGCATAACCTGCCTTAGATGAAACCAAATTGGATTGGGTCTGGTGTCTGGAGATTTTTTTATGCCATTATTGATCATTTCCAAGATAACTATTTCCATGGCTTTGCGTATAAGACTAGTGAGACTTATGGAACTGTAATTTCTAGGGTCTGTAGATAGGATACCTTTGTGCAGAAGGATAACTGTTGCTGTACTCCATTCATGAGGCAAGAAGCCTGTTTGGAGGCTACAGTTAAATAGCAATTCCAGACGGTCAAATAGATCATGTTTCATGCTATTTAGAAGGCATCCTGGGATATTGTCTGGGCCCACTGATGCAGTGTTTCAGGCCTTAGAGAGAGCATTAAAGTCCCATTCACACTTGACAACAGGGGGAATTATATTTGTTGGCATTTCCTTTGTGAAGATTGAGGGGGAGAGAGGGGTAAAGTTGGGAATAAATTTGTCAGCCAGTAGGTTTACTATGTCTTCTGGATCAGTATAGGTGGCTCCATTTTCAATGAGCTCTCCACACAATTGTGCATTGTCATTGAGATTGAGGGCAGAGATAAAGAATGCCTTGCAGTTGTCAGTGGCCGAGTAGGCCTAATTTACCTCAGATTTGACTTTGGTAGATTTTCCCCTGGATTCTCTATGCCTTGCACAGCATGCAGGATCAGTGCAGGAGCTCTAACAGGCAATATGTCTACAGTGCGATCAAGGAACAGCCTGCAGGGGCATGCACAAGTGCTCCTGCACTAGTCCTGCATAGACTAAGCCCTGTATGCAAATCACCCCAATTGCAGGAGAAATCCATGCAAATGAGGTGAAATTGTGATCCAGAAAGCTTGCAACCGGCCGTGCAGGACTAATGCAATCTGCAGAAATGTACCCGGTTAGTAACCGAGTACATTTCTGTAAAATCCAAAACTGAGCTGTGACAGCTCCAAATAAAGGCTGCATATCAGTTAGAAAGCATGCCAATGGCCAAGTATAAGGCCACTGGCATTGCAAACAGCCAAAAAAATAAAAAAAATCTACTTTTATTTGTTTTTTAGCAGATCTCGGCTGTTTAAGCGTAGGGCAGTGATGCTCAAATGGGATCGGGGGAAAATAACAAAATAAACCTAAATTAAGCATTCTAACTAAAATCACTATTCTGCTATGCAAGTCAATGGCAGGCAGAAGACAACATGGCCAGTAAGTAATGATTGCTAAGGGGGGAGTCTCAGTGTGAGACATGTAACTATGCATTAGCAGGTAATCCTATGCAAATGATGGGAATGATAGTGAATCACAGTTTTCCCCAGCATGCTAGTCAGGTCCCAAGAGTGTAAGAGTAGGAATAGCTTGATGCAAGCCTAGGAGATAGCTGACATCATGGGGGGGGGGGGTCAGGCATACTGTAAGCAGATTGGAGCCCTGTGGTTGGGTTCGCTCCTAGCTTAGCACAGATAAAGCTAGGGGGTGTGTTTGAATCTGCCTAGCACTCTTTACATTGCCTAAGCGGGTGTGCGTGACATACACCGGGTTTTAAAGGAAGAAAAAAAAAGTTAAACCAGGTAATAGAAGCACTGTGCACATCTGAGCACTCTGTTTGTGCAGCATGCCCCCGGGCTTAAACAGGAAGGCAATGGGAAGGGGAAACAGCAGTAGGAAGATAATCAAGGAGAACCAGCATAGCTGGCAGGTGAAATGTATCAGAATCAGCCAATTACACAGGCAGCAGCCCAGCCCAGCCCAGAGCACTACTATAAACTATGCAAACACCTTCCCCTCTGGTTTGTATCACACTTTACACCACCAGTGTAAACAAGTGGGGAACTTTTAGCACTCACAACAGCAAAATGAGAGGGGCTTCAATAGCTATCATACAACTTGTGGAAGAAGCTGAGGGTGGTGAGGATGTGAATGCTGTCAACCAACCCACAGTGAGGAGATGGAGAAGAGTATACAGACCTAGGGTAATCTACCAGGAGCTACATGAGCTTGGGATAGTGGAGTGCTATAGAGTGGACAGGGACCTCCTACAGCAAATTGTTGAGCTGTGCCGGCCACACCTGACATACAGAACTAACAGAGGGGAACCCATCCCAGTGGATACCAAGGTATGTGTAGGCCTAAGAATACTAGCCACAGGTACCTTCCAAAGGCCATCTGGGGATATGATGAGGATCTCACAGGCATCAGCATCCAGGGTACTCCACCAGTTCCTGGATGCCATGTCAGCAGATGTCGGTAAGCACGTATATTTCCCCAACACCAGTGAGGCTTTGGCCATTGATATGCAACTGTTCCACCAAATAGCAGAATACTCTGAGGTAGTGGGAGCTATAGACTGCACGAACATATGCATCAAAGCACCACCTGATGAACGGGGTAGGGTCTACATCAACAGCAAGGGCTTCCCCTCTATCAACTGCCAGGTTGTGTGTGATACCCAGGGCATAATAATGAATGTATCTGCTGGCTGCCCTAGAAGCTATCACCACTCCCATATCTGGCATCTGCAGCTGTACCACAGATTTGCCAATGGGGACATCCCTCACGGTCACCTAGTTGGGGATGCTGGATATGCACTGGAGCCGTGGCTGATGACACCCATCAGAAATGCACACAAACCTGAACAAGAACTCCAAAATGAGGCACACGCACAGACCTGAATTATAATAGAGCATGTGTTTGGGATGCTCAAGTCACAGTTCCGGTGCCTGGACACATCCGATGGAGCCTTGCAGTACTCACCAGCTACATGTACCCAAATTGTCCTCGTATGTACCATGCTACACAATATGATCCTGTGGAAACAGCTGCAGGAGGAACAGCACAGGGCAGGGCCACACAGGCCCCCACCATTGCCAAGGCCTGCACAGGCACAGAATGATTCAGAGGAGGAACAACCCGTGCCTGCCCCAGTAGGCAGAAGGAGGCATGCCCCATATGCCCTGGCCTTGGCAAAGAGGCAACGCATAGCACATACACTCACACATGAGGGATCCAGGGAATAACACCTCTTTCTGACTCTCACATACAGTAAAAGGGATGCCAAGCGTTACACTACCTGTGCTCAACCATGTGTAGGGAGTGTACTATGTGCATCTGACATAGGCAGCCCTTCAGCACCACCCTCAGGACTGGGACACCCAAAAGGTAAGTGACTCACACATGCCAGTCAGAGGGGTTAACATACTCAACAACAGTCACAGCCAGCAGGACAGGTGTAAACAAACACAAACAAAGGCCATGCTATGGCCTCTGAATGACGCCTATGGGTAACCTCCCCCCAGGTCTACACAGACAGACTACAGCAGGTCAGGCAGTGGGACATTAGTTCTGAAGGGTAGGAAGTCAGAAACTAATATGTAGGTAAATCAAAGCTAAGATCTGTAGTACACTAGTATGCCTCTAGTCAGCATGATAGGTTAGAATACAGAATGAAATGGAGTACCAGACATACCAGTACAGTCATAGCAAATGTGTACAAGTGTCATGTGTGCCCCCATCCTACGTAGAAATGTAGTAACAGTCAGGTGTGTCCCCCCAATCCTCTGTAGGAATGTAGAAATAGTCAGATGTGCCCCACCCCATCTTACGTAGAAATGTAGCAACAGTCAGGTGTGCCCCCCTCAATCCTGTGTAGAAATATAGAAATAGTCAGGTGTTCCCCCCCATCCTATGTAGAAATGTAGTAACAGTCAATGCCAAATGATTGACCGATACAAAGCAGAAACAGTATGCTACCTGTAGGTGTACAACACAATGGTCGGCACTTCAGTACAAACTACCTGGACTTGATCCACACATTCAATACAGACGGGCATACTGGGCATGCTCACACACTTACAGAAATGAAGGCAATGTCAGTCAACAACATACTGAAAGGTCATACTGGGCATGCTCACACACTTAAACACATGAAGGCCATGTCTGCAAACACCAGTGGACCAGACATATCTGGCAGTCGCAGATGTTAGTGCAGACACTCCTCAGTATACACCACACATGCTTTGCACACAGAGTGCATAGGAATATAGACATATATCTAAGGAGAACACACTATAATAAGCCAAAGGTAGACATACATAGATGTGTGGAAGAGGGTGACTGTGACAAGAACCATCTAGGCTTGACCAACACAGCACATAGCCAAAGGGCCACAACCACATGAGGTTCAGATGTCATTCACTGTACATACTAGCCACCGGTATCTGTCAGCATTACGGACTATGTGATGCACGTGCTAGCTGTGCAACATGACTGTACAAGGAAGTAGTCACCTAGCAGCTGTATACACATACCTGTGAAATATGACTCTGTGTGTGCCCGCATGTGGTGTGTCAACCTCTAGATGAATGGATTATGGCCCATGCACACACACTGCCCTCCCCATAGCCCTACTATGACAAGCTGGCTGAGGTCATCCACTGTGAAATACACCTTTGGGAGAGTTATAGCCCAGTAATCTCCATGGCGCATCCCATAACTGCGGACTGCTGTAGTGTGATAAACTAGTTAGGTAGTAGTTCCAATCCCAGACATGGCAACTGTGTGTGTGTGAGTGTGTGTTTGTATGTGTGTCTCTCTGTCTGTGTAGAGAGCAATGCTTTTTAGGGTAGTCACACACCCTACAACTCAAATGCTTTACTTTGGTAAGGCTGCTGATGTCATCCACCTAGAAATACATGTCTGGGAAGGTTGTAGTCCTGTAATCTCCATAGCATGTTCTCTAACTGCATACTGCTGTAGTGTGATAAATTAGTTAGGTAGGAGTTCTAATCCCAGACTTGACAAGTGTCTGCGTGTGTGTCTTTGTCTGTGTATTGAGCAATGCTTTGTAGGGTAGTCACACTCCCTAAGATTAAATGCTCTACTTTGGCAAGGCTGCTGATGTCATCCACCTAGAAATACATCTCTGGAAAGGCTGCAGCCCACTTGTCTCTGTAGCGCATCCTATAACTGCATACTGCTGTAGTGTGATAAATTAGTTAGGTAGAAGTTGTAATGCCAGACTTGGCAAGTGCGTGTATGTGTCTGTCTGATTCTGTCTGTGTAAACAGCAATGCTTTTTAGGGTAGTCACACTCCCTACAATTCAAATGCTTTACTTTGGCAAGGCTGCTGATATCATCCACCTAGAAATACACCTCTGGGAAGGCTGTAGCCCAATAATCTCTGTAGCGCATCCTCTAACTGTGTACTGCTGTAGTGTGATAAATTAGTCAGGTTGGAGTTCTAATCCCAGACTTGGCAAGTGTGTGTCTGTCTGACTCTGTGTAGATAGCAATGCGTTTTAGGGTAGTCACACTCTCTACAATTCAAATGCTGTACTTAGGCAAGGCTGCTGATGTCATCCACCTAGAAATACACCTCTGGGAAAGTTGTAGCCCACTAATCTCCATAGCACCTCCTGTAACTGCATATCGCTGTAGTGTGATAAATTAGTCAGGTAGGAGTTCTAATCCCAGACTTGGAAAGTTTGTTTGTGTGTGTGTGTATGTCTGACTTTGTCTGTGTAGAGAGCAGTGCTTTGTAGGGTAGTCACACTTCCTACAATTTGAATGCTCTACTTTGGCAAGGCTGCTGATGTCATCCACCTAAAAATACATCTCTGGGAAGTTTGTAGCCCAGTAATCTTCATAGCACATCCTATAACTTTGTACTTCAGTAGTGTGATAGAATAGTTAGGTAGGAGTTCTGCTCACAAACTTGGCAATTGTGTGTGTGTGTGTTTCTATGTTTGTGTAGGGAGCAATGCATTTTAGACTAGTCACACTCACTACAATTCAAATGTCCTACTTTGGCAATCCTGCTGATGTAATTTACTATGAAATACATCTTTGGGGAAAGGGCACTCCAGTAATCCCTGTGGTGCGTCTTATAACAGTATCATGCTGTAGTGTGATATAGACCTCTGGTAGTGGTTCTATCTGCACACATGACAGTTATGGATGTTCTGTGTGTGTTTCTATGTTTGTGCAGGTAGCAATGTATTTTAGGCTAGTCACACTCACTACAATTCAAATACCCTACATTGGCATCCCTGCTGATGTCATTCACTGTGAAATACACCTTAGGGAAGGAGAACTCCAGTAATCCCCATGGTGCATCCCATAACAGCATCATGCTGTAGTGTGATATAGACCTCTGGTAGAGGTTCTAACCCCACACATTGCAGTTGTGGGTGTTTTGTGTGTGTTTCTATGTTTGTGTAGGAAGCAATGCATTTTAGGCTAGTCATACTCACTACAATTCAAATGCCTTACTTTGGCAATCCTGCTGATTTCATTCACTGTGAACTATACCTTTGGGGAAGGGGCACTCCAGTAATCCCCTGCTGTGTCCTATAATAGCATCATGCTGTAGTGTGATATCAAACTCTGGTAGGGGTGCTATCCCCACACATGGCAGTTGTGGATGTTTTGTGTCTGTTTCTATGTTTGTGTAGGGAGCAATGCATGTTAGGCTAGTCACACTCATTACAATTCAAATGCCCTACTTTGGCATCCCTGCTGATGTAATTCACTGTGAAATACACCTTTAGGGAAGGAGAACTCCAGTAATCTCTGTGGCGTGTCCTATAATGGCGTAGTGCTATACTGAAATATACTACTTAGGTAGGAGTTCTAATCCAAGACATGATGTGTGTGTGTGTGCGTGTGTCTGTGTTGGCCATTCGTATCCTGTGTGGCGGTGGTTGTGAGTGTGTAACAACTGGACTCAATGTGGAGCAAGTTTTGCAAACTTCTTATATGGTGGGCCACGTATATATCACAATGTTCACCGTACAGGGATAACAGATGTGAAATAGCCAATAGGCTGTGGTGCAAATCCATACCCCTAAATGTGACATCAGTGCCAGCTGAACAACGTTAGCAACCCTTGTATTACCCAGGGTACACTCTCAACCCATGTCTCATACACACATACACTTGCCTAGGCAACAGCCGAACAGCCACTATGTTGGTAGTACCCTGCATATTGCCCAATGATAGTGGGCTACAGAGGGCATGGCACCCTATCCTTCAGTCCAATAGGCATGTACATGCCGACAGTATACTTCCCCCATGTTCCCCACTGGACACCTGCAACACCTGTAGTGCCATCAAATGTGACCCACAAAAGACATAACATGCCTGAAACACAAGCACTGTATGGACAGATGCCACTGACACCAGGGAATAGAGGTATCATGCTATCAATGTAGGTGCAGGGCCAACCTGCTGTACATGAACAATTCCCACCACATGAGGCTAGGACTGGCACATCTGATGATAATGATCTGTGTACACAACATGGGCCAGACACCCCAGGTACAGTTCCACATGTCACTGTACATGCATGTGGGAGGTGTGCACATCCCAGACATTGTCCATATCATGGACAAAGGAACACATACATGGCAAGCAATACACAGCATTGGCTGCACTCAATAGTCACCCAGATGACTGGATGGTGAATACAATGCCCACCTGTGTGGGCAACTCCAGGCACTACACCCTGAGCCGCAATGCAGACCATTGTCATATGGCCTGATGCCAAAGTATACCCATCACCTAGCCTTGTATAGCCATCTGGCACCATCAACCACAACACACCCGTGAAGCAGTGCACACATGCATGTCAGTACTGGCACCTGTGTCTGTGTGTGTGACGTATGATGTGTATGACCACATTCACACTCATTACAACCACCACTGGCATACCGAAGCATGCTGTCTGTTGTTAGACACTTCCACATACCCTTTGCATATATAACCTCAGTATGACCCCTGTGGTGCATGTCATACCTGCACAGTACTGTGTTGTAGCAATCCCACTAGTGATGAGTTGTATTCCTGGTCCTGCCAAGTGTGGCAATGTGCATGCATCCCTGTGGGAGTATGGCTGTGATGACGCTGACACCTGTTCATGCAGTCAGGCATGTGTACTACACCTACCACATAGCTACCATATCCCTGTTGCAGATGTAACTCACAATCACATATATGTTCTGAGGGCTCCCCAGCATGTAACTTATGTGGCACATCCAATAACTACATGGACATGTGATAGCACTACATAATCATCGGTGGTTTGATGCCCTGTACTGGTAGGTGTGTGATACAAACATGCATAAGTTTTATTCTCCCACCCCCTCCTGGCTTTTCTGTGCCTCTGTCTGCCTCTCTTACTCCCTCTCTGGTGGATGTGGAGACTTACACCTGCTTTACTTAGGCAGCAGCATGTGTATTTTAAGTGATGCTCAGGATCAGCTGATGGTCTCTGCATGAATTGCTGCCCTCCTCTAGCTGATTGCATGTGGAACAGCTGTGGTAACATTCCCATAGCCAATTGCATGGAAACACATACCAATATCTAGGAACATCATGTTGACGTTAGGCCTTTCATTCACTGTGAGCAGGAACTTGATCTGTTGTTTGGCAAACAGCATCTCAGATGGATTGGGATTTACCTCTAACAACATACACCGTGGAAACAGGCCAACACACAGGAGGGGGATGTGCCTGACCTGACTACAGACTGTAAGTGCTGCTATACTGGATTTGGAGTAATGTTGGTTTAACTCATTCATTCGAATGGAGCTCAGGAAGTTTGCACTGTAACATCCAATGGATGGAGCCTAAGTCTTTTGACAACATCAAATTATGCTTCACATTTAAAACAAATGTTCATATCTCTGGAACCATAGTGATTATGAAAGAAGTATTAATGGAAAACTCTTCAGCACAAGCTATTTTTCTAGTGGTAGTATTCTTTAGAATCTTGGTCTCATACGAAATTTTATAAGTCACAGTAAACACAGTAACTATTACATTTGTAATATTTTGTAAACAACTTACAATATCTCAGCAACCACTCAAATTACACACATACTGTCAGCAGCATTTTATTTGTTTAACTGATAGCCCTCGTGTGAGGCTAAGGAGTTATATCTGCATTACTTGGTTGTTGAGATATTTAGAAAAATGTGAAAATGATATCTATATAAATTAATATCGTAAACACGGCAGTTAATATCTATATACCTGCATTATACAGATGTCAAATATTAATGCAGTTGAGTCTGCTATTGTATATGCTTTATGATGAAATTTTTTAAAACTTTGGACATAGTATGTTTTTTGAATTATTGATGCAAATATGAACATGCAATATTTGACACCTTGAGGCATCAGTGGGAGTTAACTACAGATGCACCTGGAGGTGTCACTCAGATGTAATGAGTTAACAGGATTTGTGTGGTTATAGCTGTCCTACATGTTTACATACCTGCCATGTCAGTGCTATGTTTATGAGGGAACACCCATCTGTAGGGCCATCTGCAGACTGGCCAGTGTGCGGTGCCTTTTGTTTCAGTTGTTACCCCCAGAGCACCTATCTGTGAACTGCAGAAGGTAGTGTGAGGATTGCAGTCTGGAGATGGTGATAGGCGTGAGAGTTACTGACTTCATATCCATCATAGGACATATGGTGCAACAAACCCTGTTACAACAGTAAATGTATGAGGTTATCACAGCAATATGTCAATATTGGCCCTGTGTATGTACTTCCAGCCACAACCCTGACAACCTTTGTACATATGTCATGCAGTAAGGGGTGCATATGTACTGTACACCATAATTACTGAGATCATGTCTGATAACAAGCCAGTGAGATATCAGACTACTACACATGTAATGTATAGTAGGGGTTATATTTGAGGACATAACCTGGACATTCTGTGGTTGTGTGTACAGTACTGAAGTCTGTGTACCTATGGTGACTGTTGGCAGTGTGTGTAATGTTAATATGTACTTTGGCCTGTGTACAGACTGTGGTAGATGTCATTGTTCTTGGTCCTGTTCTATCTGATGTTACATGCTGCTCCACTGTATGTTACTCTATCAGCTTAGATGTTTGTAGGGACATACACTCACATGTCCCATACCACAGACAAGCAGCGGACCACACTGTGTAGCAGCCCAGTATATGTATGGTGAGTGTGTGTGTGGCACATATGAGGTTGGTGTTGAACAGATAGTCCATATACTGTAATAATACACTAGCATGCCATATGTTGCTGTGACTGTGTTCACATTGGTTGTGGTGATGCACGTCCACACAGGTGTATGTTACTCTGTGCTGTGACATGCCTGTAGAGCCTACTATCTATGTGCAGGTACATGTGCATTCCCCCATAGGAAATGTAGGCTAGTGTTGAGCCGGTCTGCCTGTAGCCTGCACAGTGCTATGTTACATACCTAGCAGCTTAGTGTACTTACCCAGTGAGATGTAATGTCCAGTCACTTGCCAAATGTACTGCTGCCAGGTCGCCATAACAGTCATGTATGTCAGACAGTGCAGTGGAATGCTGCACAGATTATGTCAATATCTAGTTTGTTGTATGTGGCCATGGCACCCCCTTACCAGTGGTTATCATGTGGCAGGACAGACAGGTATGTGTGAATGCATAACCTATGTAGGCAAATGTATGCCAGTAGTTATGTGTTATACCCATCTACATGGCTGTTAACATCCACATTGTCAGGATTGGTTCACATGTCTTGCACTAAGGGGTTATGTGTATATCTCTGGACTGTCCAGAGTGTGTCAGACTGTCCACATATATTGGCCATTATCTCTGCTGTAGTCCACACTAGCATTGCATGCTAGCAGTGGTACTGTACTATGATGTCCTTAGGATGTCTGTCAGTAGCCAATGGCACACATGTTATAAGCAGATGTGACCTCCCACACACACCATGTCTGTGAAGACAATCCCTATGACAGTAGTAATACTCTACAAGTATACCTGCTATACATACCTGATACCCCCCTGGACTACGAAGCTGGGATTACTGGGGCTGAGGTAGGGCTATACTCCATGTTCAGGACATATGGTGATGATATATGTACATATACTTATTCAGAAATCTATGTAGACATACAGATATACATATTGACATGCATAGATGAATATGTTTATGTACACATATATATATATATATATATATATATATATATATATATATATATACAAATAAACACCCAGATATATACATACGCAGAGCTATATATGTCTACACATATACAGATAGAGATACATATGCACATATACGTATGGATATCCGGATATCCACATGTATTTTGGTAGTAGTGGGTATATCAGAATAGATATGTATGCACATATAGTTATTGATATCTACATATATACCAACATAACTAGACATATCTGTACACATAAGATGTGCATACATTTATAGTTATATATACATATATCTATATATACATATACGTATATCTATTCATACATATATCTATATATACACATATGTATATGGGAGCACTACAGAATCCTGAAAGCCCAAAGTCCTGAAGACCATCAGGGGTGAGCTGCATTAAGGTATATGCATGTACATTACCGTGCAATCCACCTTGGTTAAATTCAGGCCCACTGCCACCTGCCATACAGACTGTTCTGTTTGTCAGTGTGCTTGTGATGGTGTCATCTGTCCCTTGTTATGCAACAGTTAAATCCCATTGTGTCAACTGAGGTCTTTACCCCCTAGGGATTGTCTACAGAGTGTAGATAGAGGCTGCTGAACTATACACCTGCATTACTTACCATTGAGTATTTGGTATCCTGTGGGCCAGTCTGTCTTTACTATTGTACTACTGGATGGCCTTGGCCTGGACAGCAACATTTGTTAACCTTTCCAGACTACTGTATTAGTATTACTGTTTCATAGTAGCATTACTCAGGTTATATGGATGTCCGTATCTAAACAACTATATGACATAGCACATACAACTATAATAGTACACAAATAAAGCTTTCCCATTTATGCACACTTGTGTGTGGTGTTATATCCTTTGATATCTCTGTGGGTATATGTTGCAGGCAATGAATGTCATTTCTATGGGTGGCTTATACAGTCTCCAGTTGGTAAGGTGGTAACTGTAAAAATAGTGGCTGTTCCATATTATGTACACATACTACATATGTAACTTACTGTACATATCTCTGCGTGAGTATGTGTAGTTACATATATATGTGTATATATATATATATATATATATATATATATATATATGTGTATATATATATATATATATATATATATATATACATGTATGTATATCTGTATCTGCATATATGTGTCTGCGTATATGTATCCTAGGGATGTCGTGTCAGGTCCTGATTATGGGATCTGCAACACTTGGTAATGTATTGCAGAGTGGACGTGTTTGGCTGTGGGAGGGGTATACCTATTCATACAAGACGTATATTGTTTTGGACCTCCCAACCCCATTAATGGTGCATGTGGACATATATGTCTTAGTTATTTTCCCATTGGTATTTACAGATGTATGTCCATATATACCTATATATATATATATATATATATATATATATATATATATATATATATATATATATATATATGTTTACATATATATAAAACTATGTCCATATATACATAAATAGCTATATACCTGCTTACATATATGTAACTTGCTGTGTATATTTAGACATATAGATGTAGACATATATAGCTATAGATGTAGGCATTTGCATGTATATATGTTCATATATATTTCTATATATGTATATAGTTGTAACCGGGTTTGCGCATGATTGTGTGGAGGTAAGCACTGCTAACTTCCGTTTACAGTTTCTCATACTCAGTTAGCTTCTAAATTGTTTAACCTGTGTAAGCATAGCTTACCCCTGTGCAAACAGGCTATAACCCGCTTACTGCTGCTTAAAAGTGCTTACTCCTGCTTACCCCCATGCTAATTTCTTTAAAAGAAAAGAAAAAGGGGTTGATAGGAATGTGGTGAAAAAAGGAACACAAAGAGGGAAAGACAGTAGGGAAAATAGCCAGGGATGTGCAGGAAGGGTGTAGGGAAGGTCCATAGCTGCCCATTTCTTCTACAGCAACAGCTGTGCATATGCACTGAATTTGGAGGTTGATATGGACAATCAAACCCCTGGGAGGTGGTGAGGACAACAATAATATGTTGTGATGCCAATTAGACCAGATTACGTGTCCAGCAGTGGCAGCTCATGGCATCGGACTGCAGGACTGCAGACCCCCCAGTTGTGTAAAGTAAAAGAAAAGCACAACACTTAAAAATATTTTTACAATGATAAAAATTGGCTAACTTGCATAAAAAAATGAGTCCGACTGATTTGCAAAGTCCCGGAACTCGATCTGCGCATGCACGTTGCTCGACAAGTTCCGTGTTTTATATTTGTTTTTTGTTTTTTCTCATTTGGTTGCTGCCTGGACTGTTTCTGACTGCTGTAAAGGCAGTCCAGAGTATAGAGAGTTCTGCAACAGTGCGTGATGCCCAGAAGTCTGTGCGATAACCACACAGTAAAGTGGAAGGGAGGCGAACTGCCACGTACACAGGCACATACGTGACATGGATGGGCTGAATGGCTGCTGATTGGTTCTCACTCTCTTCCCGGGCTTTATGCGCTGGGAAAAGAGTGAGAAGCAAACAGTTGCAGCCAGTTAAGTGAGTTAATTAACTCATTAGCGGTTGTGGATTTTATTAATTGAAGACTGACTTCCTAACTTCATTTGTTGGATGTGATTGACTGCCACAGCTGAAAAAGATTGAAGAAGTTCAAGTGACTACACTACAGTACATTCTTTTGTTGGTGATATGTGTAATGTAATGCAATATTTACTAGTAAATATGTGGCATTATCATTAAATGATATGCTAATAATAGCAAGGGGCTAAATTACTATATATTTTGATAATACTGTACATAGCTGCTGTAGTCTATGATGGTTGCAGTTAGGTTGTCGAGTGAAGTTTATAAAGGAATTATAGTTATGAGGGATTCTAATACAAGTAAAATGAGTCTAGGCATATACAAGTAATAAGAGTCATTAGAGGAAGGTAGTGGTACACAATACAGAGATGAAAGATGATAGACGAAACTACATATATGAACCATGCAATTACATATGCTGCGTACAGAGGCATGACAGCTTGTTGTAGCAGTTTTATTTTTTCAGTATTTCACCTTTCCTGGTACACAGAAACTTGATCCTTCTTGGTCAAGTGTACTGTAGTTTTGGAACTCCAAAGGGCATCTTACAGTTACTGTAATTTCTTCGCAAATGGTCAGAAAATGTTTAAACCTTGTGAGTGAATTAAACATTTACTGATGTGGATGAATGACCTCAAGCCCTGTTGCTTAAATGGTAACTCTGGATAACTGCTTTATGATAGGAGGTAAGAAAAGAAAAGAACGGAAAAAAGCCTTCCTTACATGACACTGATGCAGTATTGTTTTAATCTTTCAGACAGTGCACAGAGCTTTAACTGTGAATGTTAAAAAAAAAAACAGAAAAGGCATTATTTACTGGGAGGCAACCTACTATCATACATTTTATTACTAAAATTATTTGAGACACTGGTAATGCAGTGCATTATTAAAATCATAGAACACAGCTTTAAAAAAAACCTGAATCAGCACTTAGTGCTAATTAGCAGGACAAATTTAAAGTTACATGTTTAAAGGATCCCTAGATGGTAGTGGACCCCCCCCATTAAATTTTGGCTTTTTCCAGATTTCTTGTGCTGTAAAGTTGAGAGATACAGCTGATTGTCTAGTAGATTTTACAAGGAGCTGAGAGCTGCAGGGAAGAGAAGTTTAGTGCTGCTTATGCTGAGCTTGTTTTCACTGTTAATAGCACAGCAGGTAGTGTACTTGCATTTGATGCAGAAAGCTGTGGGTTCTACTCCCACAGTATGTAGATGCATTGCTGATACTGTACTGTGTTGTAAAGGGGGTGGATGCTGCATTCCTTTTTGGTGAAGATACCTAGTAACTATGAACATGTTATCAGTTTGGCATCCATCCCCTATTGCAATATTACTAGCTTATCTTTTTTTTAATTTAACATAGGCAATTTATTCCTCAAGGGCAACAGGTACTTTATTTGTAGATGAAATATTAAGTTGTTTGCTAGCAGCAACCTCTTCATTAGTTACAGATCTTTTTAATGTGAAATTATTTAGATGACTTTGACTTCTCCAGAGATTGTGCATATTTACTGATACTGGTGGATTGTAGAAGTTTGAATAGACATTTATGATGGAAATATTCTGAATTTGGCAGTTTTGTCTTTATTGGTGCATGCATTTTGTTTCATTGTTTACTGGAAAAATGTTCAAAACAATAAATTAAAATGCCCTCTAACCACTGTACTGTATTATACAAAGAATATTATTTAATACAATCAGGAAGGTATATCAAAGAGCACATGTATGTTTTGTGTGCAAGGAGCCTGTGGTTTGAAAACGGCCCAAAGTTGATCTTTATCTGCCACTGGCAAAATATATTTTCTTTGAATGTGGGTTTCAATGGTGTTTCAATGAATGTGAGTTTCAAGGGCAGAGAAGTTTTAATACTAAGTATTTTCATTGTGAAACTGCATTGCTTTTTTTAGCAGATTGTCTATTAGTGTTTGTGCTGTAAAATGCAAAATAAAACTTTCAAATGACTTCCAAATCATCACAGAAGTAAAGCAGTATGCACATTACAGTGTTTATGGTAAATGGGACAAAATAGCCAAGTAATAGAACATTGGAATGGCTGCAGGGGGGGGAGGCTCCATTTGACCACGATTTTGTGAGGGGGGGAAGGGCGGCAAACTCAAAGACAGCCCCAACAGAAAATACCTCTCAACTGTCCAGATTTTTGCAGAATTAATACATTTGTGCTTCTTATTTTTGGTTTATTCCTCAAAATTTGTGGTTTTCTGACAAATCATTTAGGAATGATGTCACTAAATAATGGCAGACAGCCTTCATAACCTACAGAAAAATACATGCTAAGCAAGACCTGTTATTCTATCAACTAATTTTATACAAGAGGAATTTTTAGTACTGTTTGTATGCTCCCCCAATATATTTGGCCTTGTCCAGATTTCCTGCATTAAGAGGTTGAGAGGTACGTGCAAATAAATCACTTTATAGAATTAGGAATATCCATACCTCTCAACTGTCCCCGATTTTGGCTCAAAATGTTGCTCTCCCCTAATAATCCCTCAATTTTGAAAGAAAACGTGAAGGGTTTACAATTATAAATAACTGTAATGATCAGAGTTATAGAGATTACTTTTATTTCAGAAATGCATGTATATTCTTTTATTTTGTCAGCTGCTCAAGTTGCCAATGCTAATATTAAAAAAGTGTCTCTTCTTTGATAGGTTCCCAGCTGTATTGTGTGGCAATTTTATATTTTCACATCACATGTTTGGTCTCCTTTTTCATAAAATTGTGGTTTTCTGGAAGATTAGTGGCAAATCATTAAAAATTGAAGTTAGAAAATAATGACAGACATTTGAGTTTCAGATTTCATACCCCTCAGACAAATTCATATTAATGCAAAACCTACTACTATTCTATTATCTTTCTAAGTTTATAAGAGCAATATTTAAAAATTGTCTTTATTTTTGGCCTTTTTTCCAACTTCTATATATGGCTTTGCCCAGATTTCTTGCTCTGAGGTTGAGAGGTATGACAAATGTGTCAGATCCATCACCGTCAGCCAAAGACATTTCAAATTGTGACATACTTGTTCCACTTCACTCCACCATGTAGTGACTATGCATATGTCCAAGAAAGGCAAGGAGCAGTTATGCAGTGTAAGTGTATAGAGTATTCCCCCATCCAAGGTAGACGCAAGTACGACAGTGGCTTTCCATCTGTCCTTGATTTTGCAGAATGTTCTGGTTTTCTGTCATATTTTTATACTGTTGATTTATGCTTCTTATTATTTAGAAAATGAATGCTGTTGCAGTGCCCTGTTGCTCTGTGTTTAAGTAGTAGTGCTTTAATGACCATCAGATAAGCTTGTCTGAGATCTAAGATGCAAGTAAGCTTTAATAAGTATACTGTTAAAGAATTATCAACATTGTTGTTGCCATGCAGAGAATATTTACATAGCTAGATAACGTATAAGCCTCAGGTATTGAAATGCATATGGCAAGTATTTGTAATAAAGGACAGTATTACAGTATATTCAGAAGCTCATTACATTTGTTGGAGACGTGCAGTCATCTTTGCAGGCTTTTCCTGTAAACTAAACAAAATGCCAATCTATCATGTGTGGTCCATAACCTATGCAGTAATCCTTTAAGCAATTTATCTTGAGCTTGTTTACTGTTGCTGTTCATTTTTTACTTTGATCGTGTTTTCCCCATGAAACAAATAGATAGTTGTCAGGCAGCAGGTCTTTTTTTGGATAAGAAACATTTTTACAAGTGAGGATATCACAAAGATTGCTACTTTCAACATGTTACTTGGTACTTTTATAAAGCTGAATATAAATTATAATTAGGATTGTAGTGCAAGGAGAAGTGGTTTGAACTGAGTGCTGCTTGTTTTTTTTTTTATAGTTGATTTTGACTGGCATTCCAGTAATGTATTTTAAAAAGTAATTTATTTTTTCATGCCTCACAACCTTTTTGTTTCCATCTAGATATTAAGTAAGCTGTCATGTAGCCAATGAACTGAAATATTTTTTTTTCTACACTTCATTTTGTCTTGATTGGACTCTTGTAATGACGGTTTAGCACCCAGTGGTAATTAAAGTTCCAGTTGTTGTGGTTTTGAGCATAGCCCTGCCCCTTTCTGGTTGACCACACCCCTTCCCATTGGCCCCACCTAGTCAGCTGTCTCCTGCAGCCCCCCTTTGATTTGAAGTCACCAGCCGCCATTGGTGTCCAGTGGACATGTGTGTGTAATGAACAGCTATGTATGGGGCGAGACTTTTTTGTGTTAACAGATTGTCCTTTTTTTTCAGGTGAGAGTGGGATGTTGTGGAGTGGTAGTAGGTATATTTGGGGAGCTAGGTTGGGTAGATTAACAGACAAGACAAACAAAACTCATACAGGGGTGGTTTATGACACATGAGGGGGGTAAACACCTTGATGGGGAGGTTTGTTTGGAAATCGGAATTCCACAAGCACCCTAGTGGAAACAGTGGGACTGAGGTCCCCAGCCATGTGCAGTCACCACTGCACCTTCACAGCTCCGAAGGTGGCAGTGCTGGGGGCTGAGTCGCAGAGCCAGGATAATTCTCTAATCATGACACGCAGCCCTCGAGCTGGAGTAGAAGATCACCAAACTGCTGGATGATCACTCTATGCACCACGACCCCGACCTGGTGATGGGTGACAGGTTCCTGTCCACGTCCACTCCCACAGGGGGGTGAGCCCCATCCCCTGAGACAGTTCCACCTGAAGGTGGTGCAGGACCAATGGACAAGGAGGTCCAGGGTTGGGCAACAGACATGCTGGTGCCCGATGCCATGGGCAGCTAAGGTGGGACAGGTGGGTCCGTTGGGACCGGCCTTCCCAAGCGTGCTATAGTGTTTAGATTTCATCATCATATGTGGGTTAGTAATAGTCAACACATTCCAGGGTTAGGTATAACAGCATGCATAGATATTCCCATTAACCCAGACACCAGATATGGAGCAGTTGCATAGCAAACAGAACGCATGCATATATGGGACCACAGTAGTAATAAGAACAGCATGCAGGTACATTGATGTCACCATGCCACTAATGTTGGAATAATTCAGTATAGCACATGCATGAGACCATTAAAATATTTATCAAACATTTGAACATTATCAGAACATAGGTGTCAGTACAAACCAGTTGGGGTGGGTATGTTGATTATTGTTGGAGATATGGTGGTGGGGGGGGGTGTCAATTAACAACTATTATATTCCTGTAGTCCACATGACTTTCCTAGTCAGTGCTGTTATCTGCACCTTACAAGTCTTACTACACTGCCCTATAGCCTTAGTTTGGACAGTGATATGGCTGTAGTCATCATTACAGATGAACTGTTTTTTCCTGCAGTATACACCTCTTACCTGGTATACCTGTGGAGGGAATGCTTGTTAACACTAACTAACTATTTCTACACATACTCCCAGATTCCGGATTGATGTTGTGCACATAGCTATCCAACTCCTTATGCACAGACTCTGGCCATGTGTTGACCACATGCTGGTGTGCCAGGGCATATCGACAATATTGCCCTCTTCTTCCACCTTTAGTGACCTGACACACACAAATACATGCTTTCCTATACAGATATATTATATAGCACAGTGTGGGTGACAGTGACCAGTGATACTTTATTATTCAGAGAAACTGCAACTCACAATTCCCTACAATGCCAGTATGAACAGTACCTGTACAGGTTATAATGGTCTGTATTTCTCAGCACAGTGTTCATATCCAACGTACCTTTTGGGAGCAATGTTTGTTAGCACTACCTGACTGTTGCCACACAAGTTTCCAGATTACACATTAGTATTATGCACATACATCTCACTCTGTTACTGTACATACTCTGGTCATAGCTTGACAACATGGGAGTGTAGATAGGACATACTTGAAATATTACTCTCCTAACAGTTTTTGGGGCTGCTACAGTGGCAGGTGTGTTCTCATAGATGTTAGACAACCACTTGTATTCCCTGTTTGCTGGTTAAACATCTGGAATCATCCCACAGACTTGCAAGGAGAACAGGGGACAGGCAGCAGATATGGGCCCATATACTGGACATTCTGGCCTCGTCTGTACAGTTGTGGGGGTATGATTCTGTATGCAGCCTTATTCCACTCCCAGGATTCAAACCATGGCTGTGTCTGCTACAACTTAAATACTGTCCATCACAGTTGTATCTGCTATATAGGTATTGCTGTATATCACAGATCTGCTTTCTGTCTTATTAATCCCCTGTGCTTTTGCATTCTGATCTTGTATTACAACACTGTTATACAGATTTCCTAGACAGTTATATGTTTTAGGACAGTGTGGGTGACAGTGATGTGTAATATCTAATTATTCAGAGCAACTGCATATCATTCTTGTATTTCTGGGCAGAGTATTGGTATCTGGCAGACCTGTGGGAGGAATGTTTATTAGCATTACCTGAATGTTCCCACACACAGTACTAGATTCCACATTACTATTATACACATACATCTCACTCTGTTACTGTACACACTCTGACCACAGCTTGGCAAGTTGGGGTATAAATGGGACATATGTGGCTTCTTAGTCACATAAGGTATTGGGGAGTTGCTAGTATGCCAGCTTTGTTCTCATAGCTGTGTGTCAATCAGTTGTATTTCCTGTTTGCTGCCTATATGTCTGGGATCATCCCACTGATTTCCCAGGGGGACAGGTTGATAGGTAATAGATATGGGTCACTTTAATAGACATTCTGGACATATCTGCACAGTTGTGGTGTATGATTCTGTATGCAGATGACTACCACTGGCAGGATTCCTACCGTGGCTGTGTGTGCTAAAAAAACTACAGTTCACATCTCAGTTGCATGTGCTGTTCGGTTTGTGTTGTCTGCATTTTCCCTGTTTACTGTCTATGTGTCTTTCAGTTGTATTAAATGGCCTCTGGGGATTACACCTGTCATATACAGGCATTCCTACACATTCAATTGATGGTGCACGGTGTGGGTAATAGTTCTTAATACAACAGTACTATTTCATGATTGCAAATATACATTACCATATGATAACAGGATATACACATGCAGTCCAGTAGTTAGATCTGTTTTGTCAGGCTATTACACTTTTATTGACATACAAACGATATGAGACTCTTCCTGCCATATTCTCTAGTGTATGCAGTACTTGCCTTGAATGACACAGGTTTTATACAGGCAATTAATTTACTACTACTTTTATTTTTATTTCATATGACAGTAAATGCCTGAGTATTACTGACCTGCCTCGCATCACAACCTCACCATGCGACTGATGTTGGCCTCCTGATTCACGGCCCGCTCCATTGCAGCTGTGGGGGACAAAAGAGGAATATTTAACCATACCTATCCATGAGATACCTGACCTGGCAATTATTACACACATACTGGAGTGATACACACGGCTGGAACATCCCCTGCCACTCTAGCCTCTTGGAGCCACTTCTCCAAGAGGTCCCCCTTACACCGCTTCAGGTTGGCATAGTGGTCCTGACCTACTCACCAGTTTGAAGTATGCCAGTGGCACTGGTGAGGTCATGGGTGAGATGGTCCCTGGCCTCTACATTATATTGGGAGCCCTGGTACTGGCCCTGCAGCAGTCTCTGATCATGGTCTTTGATAAGGAGTCTTGCCATGACCTTGGACTCCTGGATGCACCAGCGCTGCACCCAAACGTGCACACCTTCTCCCCTTACTGCCATAGTGCCTGCAAGGGGAAGCTACAACCAGTTATGAGATGTATTCCCGCCTCTTGGGTTTAAGTAGGGCCAATTTCCCACACTTTTCTGTGATTGGCTGGTTTTGAAAAGGCTAAGGTACGGGCAAACCTGCTTAACTAAGGTTGGCATTGTTTAAAGGGGTATACCACTGGGCATGATTAGTTAGCTGGTCTACACATTGCTTACACCTCCTGTGCTGGCCTGTGCAATGCTTGGCATTGCTTACATTAGCCTTTGCATTATATTTCCTTTTTGGCATTGATTTCTTATTCATTACATCTTATATATCTGCCTAGTATCCATGATTAATGTGTATGTACACTCTATGGGGTCCTTATGTTTTACTGGAGACTTCAACACTCTATTACAATTAAACCTCACTTCTGGGTTTACTGCTGTACTCCATTTCACATATTTATGTTATTTAGTGAGTTATGGAACATATGACTGTATACTGATTCTTTTCACAGATTCAGTTTGGTTTTACTATGGTGAGGACATGTTTGCTGATACCTCACTCTTCTTTATTTCTGTGATGGCTTGGTGGTTAACTACTGTGACTATGGTGTATAGGGTCCTGGGTTCGAGACCTGCATGGCTGTTTATTTTGTTGATGGGCAGAACAAGGGCCGTTGGATACAGAGTGATTAAGGCACTTTTGAGCAGTTGTAAGCGGGTTTGCGTGACCGTAAGCACTGCTAACCTGCTGTTACATCTGCTTACAGAGAGTTAGCTTTAGAATTGCTTAACTAGTGTAGGCATTGCTTACCGCCGCACAAGCAGGCTTAAGCCTGCTTACTAGTGCTTAAATATGCTTACTACTGCTTATTTGTGCTTAAACTTGCTTACTAGTTCCCTATTTATTATGACACTGACACCTCACATGTGCATTTACTGCAGTACTCCAGTTCATGAAAATATGTTATTTAGTAAGTTATGCAACATAAATATTACTCATAACATGCTTTGCCATGGAAAATGGAATCTGCTGCAGTGGGACTCAAACTGCGAATGCCTGCCCGTAAAGCAAATGCTCTGCCCACTACACTATTGCTATGCTGTTTCATTTGCATATATCTTCATTGTTATCCTCTTCAGCCATTTAAGCTGCATTAACTGTAGCTACGTGATGCTCACACCTGCGCACCTACGGTTAGCTTTAATCGGAATTAAAAAAAAAGAGGTTCATCATTTTATTTATGTATACTGTTGCTGTTGTACATGAGGGGGACTGTTGGGTGGGATATGCGGTCACCTATGAGCGGTCCCGCTCATTTCATACCCCTTTCTGCAGTTCTTTATTGCGGGGGCATATATATTCTGGAGAGCTCTGCTCTCAGACATGCCCTCTGCACTCTTACATGCTCTGTGTAATCCTAGAAGCTCAGGCGGCGCGCCTCATTACTATGCATGGGTGCACTGCCGTCCTGCTCCTAAACGGCCACCTCTGTGCAGGACTAAGCTAGTTCTGCATGGAGGAATAGTAAATTCAGGGGTTTATTTGTGTTCTGAGTTATTTGTTTAGTTTGGTGAGAGTGATTTTTATCCTTTTGGTCGCTGCACCTCTTAATTTTTGCCATGATTTTCTTCCTCCTGTTATACTGCCTATTGATGTTGTGATTCCATGAGGGAGGCTTGTTTTTTGAGTTATTTCTGTACTTCTTCCTGGTGAGTACAGCTGCTTCTGTACACCTATTAACATGTCTGTATATGGTTTCTGTGAACAGTTCTACATAGGCAAAAGTGTTCTCAGGGTTTATGGGAGTTTGAAATTTTGCCAGATTATCATTTAATAGTAGGAAATTAGTTTTAGAGAAGTTCCTAAATATTCTAAGGTTAGATGGGGTTCCAGGTTTTATTTTTACTTCAAAGGAGACCATTTTGTGGTTTGACCTTACCATAGAAGACACTACACTAGGGACTGTGCAGCAGTCTCTATTATTGAGGACCAAATCCAGTATGGTTGCACCTCTTGTTGGTGCATTGACAATTTGGTCCTGGGAGGTTTTGTTTACAAAATCCATGAGTCTCTGTGCCTGTACTTTTTATGTCATATATGATTCCTGGTTAATAGTGGGGTAATTAAAGTCACACATAAATTTGGCATTGGTTGGATGGTGATCGTTTCCAGTAAGTTTCAATACATGGCATGGGTTCCCTGGGTCATAGAGAGATTTAGCTTGCAAGGAAGTGGTATTGGATTTTGTCTTTGGTGAATTGAACATGGAAAAGCTCAAGTTTATTGCCCGTCTGACCAGCCTTGAGATATGTTTATTTTGAAGTAAATTGATACATCTCCACCTTTAGCCCCTCTCTGTGTCTTAGCTAGTCTAAATGAGTGGAAGGCATTATAACCTTGCACTGTCAGAGTGCTCTCCATTGCTTTAAACCATGTCTCAGTGACTGCACAGATGCCAGCATTATCTAGGGTGAAGAGATCTTCTAAGGAGAGGAGTTTTTTGTTTAGGTTCCAAGAATTGAGCAGTAACACCTTTATATTTTCCTGGTTTTGATTTGCTATGTTGTAAGTACTTACAGTTTGGCATTCCCAAAAAAGGAACTATAGGGAAGGACAGTGTTTTAGTAATATTTAAAAACCTACAGGGGAGAAATGCAGACCATCCCTGGCAAAGCAGTGTGGTCTATTGACCATCTCCTTCCATGCTTGTAAATATTGCACCCCCTTTGAATGACACCACAAATTAATCCAGTTATTAAAGTTAGTAATCTTTTGTTCATATTGTGGCATCATCTTTGGACAAAGTAAAATGCTGCTGAGTGCTAGGCTCATACCAGCCTAGAACGCATATTCTAAGATGTCCTTGTTCATGTTGTCTAGGGAAGCACATCTCAGGTCATTTACATTTATGTGGACTATAACTGAGTCACACTGGTATTTGTAGTTCAGTGATCTGAGTGCATGTATAATGTGGTGGATCCTGGCCCCTGATAAGCAACTGACCGTGACTTTCTCCTTAATCCACCTGGTAAGAGGGACATCTGTGTGCCTCACAATGGAGTCTCCAATGACTATAATTTTGGATTCTCTGGTGGCTTGCCTTATGGTCTTAGAAGCAGAGGCTCCACAAGATGTAGTTATATGTGTTGATGCAGGTATTGTTATGAAAGAGTACATTCAGGGTTGCTGAGGGTGTTTGTTATGCATACTTTGTCTAGGAGGTCTTTGAGGTTTAGGAAGGTTACATTTAAGTGTCTCAGCATATATGCATCTGCATGTATCTGCTTTGAATTGCGTGTGATGACTGCAGCAATCTCATTGACATTAGAAGTGGTTTTATGTAAGAGCTTTGCCTCCAGTGACATTGTGCAAATACATCTTTCATATACCATATCAGTTTTTTTGAGAATTAACTGGTTGTCAGCAAACGTGAAGCAATTTCTACATTTCCTCAGTATGTCCATATCCACCAAGCTGGTAACAGAGATAGTGGGAAAGTTCATATCCATGGCAACAGATGCTTTTTTATTGATTCAACAGTTAGAATGAGAATATAAAGTAATGTCAGGAGTATCGGGTTTGCACCTCTGTGGGCAGTGCTTGCTACTGCAAACTAGATGTCCTATGTGCAACTAGGTGATGTGAAATTTCAGTAATAGTTTTATTGGAAAAATGCCAACTCAAGGTGCCTGTGGCTATACAAGGCACTGTCAAATACTTGAGGGGAAACTAATAAGTAACACCTGATGATTTATGGATAAAGTATTTAGACAGATATTCTGAAGTCAGAAGCAAATCAAGCAGTACTTACTGAAAAGAAAGAATTAGCTTGTCACGAATGATGAAAAGAGGGGAGTCACCTGAATGGCTACGGCATGACTACTATTAGTGTTGGTCTCATCACTGCTTCACTTTGAGGGGATTCAGTGCTCCTTAGTTTCTTCTCTCACCAGAAGCAAAACAGTAGCACCAATCCCAAGATGAAAATTACTCCACAGCTTGTTTGATGACCCACAGTCTTGTCACAGATGATGTAAGTGTCTGTAGGCTTGTTGTAGCCTTTTCCTGATAGATGCCTTGAATAGCAACAAGACCAATTAGGAAGATGAAGCACATACACTCACTACCCAACCAGAATGAGTCAGGAATCTATGCACTCTGCTCCTTCTCTCACCAGGAGCAAAATATAAGCACAAATTCCAAAGTGGCACCTATGAAGTATTTATTAGGCTTTCTGGTGATCAGCAGTCCCCAAGGAATAATGTTCCTATGCCCCTTCTCTCACCAGGAGTAAAACAGATGCACTAATTCCAAGATGTCTCCTTAGAGGCAGATTGTGGGCTCTCCAGTAATTGATGGTCTTAGAGTATATGTTGCAGATTTTAAAGGTAAGATGGAAAAATTGGTTAATATTCTAACAGCTGTGCTGTGCACTAATCTGTTATATATGAAAGAGGGGATAAATTAAGCTTTACCTATCTAAGTGAATGAATAGCCATTCATTTTAAAAGAGGAAGATAGATTGGAAGTGGTGGGCACTTTGGATTCTGGTTCTGTGGAATAAGGTGGGACGACCAATAAAAACACAACAGCTCCAGAGTAGGAGGGTGGGGAAAATTAACTTCTGTGTGACTCACAAGATACACAACTGCTGTCTCTTTTCTAGTTTAAATATGCAATGTAAAGCAGAATACAAGTAAAGCACAGTGTAAAGAAAATGAATCACAATATACAAAATAGAAGAAGGCAACAAACCAACACAAAATACAAAAAAGCAAAAACAAACTAACTATTCCCTCACTGCAAGTTGTGGCAGAATCTGGGTGAGCTTTTCTAATATAGCCATGGTATGTTTTATTTTAACCCTTAAATAGAAAGTTTAGTTCTTAGCTCCACTCTCATTTCACAGGTAATTAACCTTAATTGGCCTGTTCTAATTTCTGTGTTACTCACTAGAGACACAGCTGTGGTCTCTTTCCTAGTTTAAATATGCAATTTAAAAGCAGAATATAAATAAAACACAGTGTAAAGAAAATAAATCACAATATACAAAACAGAAGAAGTCAATAAAGCAACACAAAATGCAAGAAAGCAAAAACAGGCTAATGCTGTGCTTAGGGACATATTACCTATTTCCATTTGACAGTAACTAGTTCTACAACATATTTATTTTTTATTACAGGTTTCACACTTACCTTGTCATTAGAGGAGGTGCAAATTGTGTCCTTAGGGGGTTGTCCCTGTATGCTGCCATCAGACACAACAATTACATAGATAAGTAAAGGCTGTGCTGTTTGAAAGGCATCAGTTTTTCTTATTTTTATGTGTCTAGGCTCTTAGGCCTTGAGCTAGATAGTGGATGTCCATGCTGTCATTTGCCTCTTAAGCAGAGCCAGATAATACTGTGTATGCCTTCATCTGCTAGTACCATCTGCAGCTGGTGGTTCTCCCTCAGACTTCACATCTGTATCTCCTGCTGGCTTTGCCTGTGGTCCTTGAAACTGTGGTCTTGCCCCTAGCTTTTCTTGTGAAAACTATTTCCTGAGTATTATATTATGTAACATGGCACAGACTGTAAGTATTTCAGAAGAGGTGCCTGGGTTATACTGCAGTGCATCTCCTGATATGTCTGGACAATGGAACCTTAATTTTAGCAGCCAAACACATGTTCTATGATATTCCTAGTATGACTGCAGGCCTTGTAGTATCCTTGTTCAGAGTAATGTGGCTTTCTCTTGGGTGTCATGAGTCAGGACTCCAGTGCATAACCTGCACCCCCCACTAGATGTTTGTCAGGAATGTCGGTCCTACCAAACCTCGTGTACAGCTCACAAGTGTGCCATATGTGTGAGTCATAGTAGCTGCCTGGGTTACCAGCACAGACATTGAAGATGATCCCCTTGGGCATTACAGTCAACTTCACAGTTTATGGAGTGGAAACCTTTTCTGATGATGTATTTTCTTCCCTGTTCCCCAGGTAGGGCTTTTGTTTCTCTGAGCGTGAAGTCTATGGTCCCCAACACTTCAGGGAAGTGTGCTACTGCATTAAATTCCTGCATGGTTCTTACTCTCTTCTGTGGGTTTTGTATGAAACAGATATGCTCCATCGCATGTAGTAGCATTGGATTTAAATGTAATATTCTAGAGGCTGATATCTGTGATACCTCTAATATATCCCCTGTGGGTTTCTGGAAAATACCAGTAGCAAGTATACAAAATGTTAAACATGCCTTAGTTTCCACTGGGATGGATTCTCCATGATTTTCCTGAAACAGTAGGTGAGGGTGGCAGACATTTTATATTTCCTCCAGTGTTTCCCTGTCCAGCATGTATTTCTCAATTTCTGTTTCATGCAGTCCATGATAAGTCAAATGGTGTCTAAACACCCTTCTTCTTCTTCTTTGCTGAGGTCTGGCAGAAGCAGCAACAGCACCCTGATTTAAAGACTGTTGCACATACAGCATAAGAATTGCAGGAGCAATCCCTAACTTGCTTTGTTTTTTGAATGTGTTATTGTGCCTGTATTCCAAAGAATATTGTGGTTGTATTCCAAAGAGTTTTGGTGCACATGGCAAAAGCCTACACTGAGTGCACAAAATTGCTTTATAGTTTCCTGAATAGCTCTGCTATGTTGGATTGGTTAATTAACATGTAGTTCGGCTCTTTATGCTTTCATAGGTTCATAGATGTTTTCTAGGCTGAGGACCACAAGGGCCTTTTTAAGCCTAGCCATGCATCCCAGCTCTCTGACAAGTTCTGATACCATTGATAAGTGTAAGAAGGGGTTTGGGAGATGAAGCATTTACAGATTACCTGTGTCCATTAGAGACATAGGTACCAAATCAGTGATGAATTTCCTGTTCCCCTTCCAACTGTCCAAGTTACATATGAATTGGGTTAAGGAGGAACTCTGTTCCACATGGATGGGGAGCCTGTACTATAGATGGGGCAGTCTCTGGGATACATACCTATCTCTTCAGCAGGACCTATTTATATCACAGGCATGACTTAAGTCTTTAGAATGGGTAGTTCTGGTGCTGTTTGTTTTGTGGATATACAGGAGGTCTATCAGTGTGGGGTCTGACAATGGCCTGTATGCTAGGCATAGATCTCCCCTCAAAACCCTGTAAAAGATAGAATACAGGAATAGGGCCTGCATTGGAAATTTTGCTTACACCCTGTATTCTTTTAGTGAGGAACCTCTGTGGACATTCCAGTTGTTGGATATGCCTGGTTAGGTACATACCAAAGGGGGCATTGTTCTCAATGATAGGTCTGATGAACGCTGAATACAGTGGAACAATGACTTCCCTGGACTTAGATGCCATACCTGTTTATAAGTTGTGCAGTATAGAATGATTTCCTCACCTGTGTATACGCATAATGGTCAAAGGCTAGATTACTATTTATGTGTGTCCCTAGGTCCCTGACTACTGGGTCATCTCTAAGGGGTGTGTTGCAATATGATAGTTACCAGGGATGTATGACTTCCCAAAGGATGCTATTATGCATTTCTTGGCATTTAGTTTTAGTCCATGGTTTTGACACCAGTTGTTTGTGTCAGCCCCTGCTGGAGAATATTTGTGTCATTGTGAGATTTAATGACAGCTCCTAATTTGCAATCATCTGCAAATTTAGTCAGCCAGGGGCCACTGACATTGACCTTGACTTCTGAGAAGTAAATGACAAAAAGGAGCAGTCCAAGGACTGATCCCTGAGGGACTCCACTTGTGACTGGCCTCTTTTACAGGTGGTCCCCCAATTCTAACTTCCTGGGTCCTGTCTGTGAGCCAGTTGGCTATCTACTGGGTGACATACAGGTTTGTACTTAACTTCTTGAATTTGTCAACAATGCCTGAATGGGGTATTGTGTCAAATGCCTTGGCCAGGTCAAAGTATACAGTGTGAACAATTTTGCCCTCATACATTGCTTTGGTGACCTTCTCAAAGAAGTCTGCTGTGTTGAGTAGGCATGATCTGCACTTAACAAACCCAGACTGGGTTGGGTCCAGTGTCTGGCAGTTTACTACATCTCTGCTGATCATCTCCATGATAATGCTTTCCATGGCTTTACATATAAGACTAGGGAGACTTACGGGTCTGTAGTTTCCAGGGTCTGTAGATGGCCCACCTTTGTGCAGAGGGATGACTGTTGCCTTTCTCCATTCATAAGGCATGGAATCTGTTTGGAGGCTAAAGTTAAATGGTAATTTCAGAGGCCCTGACAGGTCATGTTTCTTGCTATTTAGAAGGCATCCTGGGATATTGTCTATGTCCACTGATGCAGTGTTTTTGGTCTTAGAGAGAGCATTAGGGACCTGTTCCCTAGTGATAGCAGGGGGGTTATATTTGATGATATTTCCTAAGGGAAGGTTGAGGGGGAGAGAGGGGTAAAGTTGGAGCTGAATTTATCAGCCAGCAGGTTTGCTATGTCTTCTGGCTCAGTATTGGTGGTTCCATTTACAATGAGCTCTGCACACAATTGTGTATTGCCTTTGAGGTAGCAGACATAGCTAAAGAATGCTTTGTGGTTGTTCTTGGCCTGGAAGGCCAAACATAGCTCAAATATGGCTTTGGTAGACTTTATTTTTCCTCTGAGTTGCTTAGTTTGATGAGAGTGCTTTTATCCTGCTGTGTGCTGCACCTCCTAATGTTTGCCATGATTTTCTTCCTCCTGTTATACAGCCTATTGGTTTTGTGATTCCACCAGGGTGGCTTGTTTTTTTCATTAATAGCTTTCATTAGCATATTCTGCCATTTACTTGCATTTGGCGACTCTACAAATCATATAGAGTCACATGAATACCAAATAGCATATGATTGCTACACTTCCTGTTGCTGTTACTGAATCTGGCCCATATATATCTTTATTGTATTGCAAGACAACATTCAAGATTAGGAAGATTTTAAAAAATATGCTAATTCTGCATCATCATTTTAAAAGTTTTCATTTAATCTGTATACTGAATGTGTATACATTTAATAATTTAAAGACATATTGTTTGAATAAAAATTTAGTGAACAGAACTTATTGAAACAAAACCAACCAAAAGTTGAAATGCATTTTGCAAAAAAAAAAAAAACCTACCTGTAAGCTTTTGCACGTGGGCAAGCCCAAAGTACCCACACACACCCTAATACTTGTATATGCCAGCTCTAACTCTGCACAAGAGAGAGGAAATGGCAAATTCCCATTCCCCACAGTACCACGATCTTCCACAAAATAAAAGTGTCAAGTTGTGATTAGATGTCTTTTAATCATTTGTGCTAGAATTCCATCTGTTTGATGAACTGAGCAGATGAGTGAGAGATTGACACCCATTTAAAAATAGAGGTGTAAATGGCACCTGTACAAATATCTGTGCATACTAATAGTGCATAAATTCAGTTCATGTATAAGTAAAAAACTAAGAGCTCTCATAAAATCATCCAAAGCAAATTTTGAGAGAAAAATAGCTAAAGACTCAAAAGACAATCATAAGGCCTTCTTTAGCTATGTTAGAAACCTGGGAGGAAACTCCCAGATATGCTCAGAACTAGTTCAAAATGATGTGAAGATTACTGATCCTACAGACATTGCCAACATACTGGCTGACAGGTTCAGTGCAAACTTCTCCCCTCCCCAAAAGGAGAGATATCTATACCAAATGGTTGCAGCCCCCCAAACATCTCATACGCCCAAGTGAGAACTGCTCTCTCCAAAGCAAAAAAACACAGCATCCATGGGACCTGATGGTGTCCCAGGCTGTGTGCTCCACGAACTCAACGAGGAATTAAACCCACAGCTAGGACAGCTGTTTAATCATAGTCTCACCTCTGGATACGTACCCAGGGAGTGGTGCACTGTGACTGTGGTCCCACTTCACAAAGGCGGTGCCTCCACAGACCCTGGAAATTACCGGCCCATTAGCTTGACAAGCCTTATCTGCAAAGCTATGGAGAGGATCATAATGGACCTCATAAATAAAGACATAGGGAATTTGCAGACTTTGGATCCAACCCAGTTTGGCTTTGTCAAAGGCAGATCATGCCTTTTAAACTTGGTTGACTTTTTCGAAACAGCCACCAAAGCCATTGATGAGGGAAAGGCAGTCCATACAGCCTACCTCGATCTGGCGAAGGCCTTCAATACAATATCCCACTCGGGTATCATTGAAAAACTCATCAACTTAAATGTTAACCCATACATCACAAGATGGGTTGCAAACTGGCTGAGTGACAGAACCCACAGGGTCAGAGTTGCTGGCGCCATGTCAGACTCAAAGCCTGTCACAAGTGGTGTCCCACAGGGCTCAGTCCTGGGCCCACTCTTGTTTGGCATCTACTTTTCCGAAGTACAAGCAAACACAGGAGGGTTATGGCTGACAAAGTTTGCAGATGTCTGCAAACTGGGCGCCGTAGTCGAAAACACATCTGACACAGATATCCTTCAGAAGGGTCTCACAGAAACGGATGACTGGTGCCAGAGCCATGGCCTAAAGTTAAATGCCAAAAAATGCATAGTCATACCCTTCGGGAAAAACAAGGTTACCCCTAGCTACCATATAGGTGGTAATCCTCTGAGCACAGAAGAAGTTATCAGGGACCTGGGGACCCAGGTTGACAGTAGCCTGTCATTCGACACCCATGTAGCTAAAGTAGTTAGGAAGACCTTCTACATTGCCCACCTTATCATGAAGGGATTCACATCTAGATCAAGGGAGGTCATAGTCTCCTATACTCATCACTCATCAGACCAATGATTGAGTACAATGCCCCATTCGAATGTATCTGACCCGACACTTGCAGCAGCTGGAGAGGCCACAAAAGTTCCTCACCAAAAGGATAAAGGGTCTCAAAAATCTGTCCTATGCTGCCCGACTGAAAGAACTCCAGCTCTATTCAGTCACTTACCGCTTGCTCAGAGGTGACCTTTGCCTGACATACAAGGCCATGTCAAACCCAGATTTGATGAATATGCTTCACCTCAAAAAATCTAGATCTGTCAGAGCCACAAGGGTGGGAGACTTAAACCTCGACACGGCTATTAATAGGACATGCTGGAGGGATAGATTCATCACCCAAAGACTCCCTATGCTGTGGAACAAAATCCCGGTATATGTGAGGCAGAGCACCTCGCTGGCCTTGTTCAAGAGAAATCTTGACCAATGGATGGGAGATCGCAGATATACTCCAGGGATTACCTCAGTGTCACTGCTAGACAGAGGCACAGCAAAATAATGGGTATAGTTCCCCATATTAAAGGGGTGGCGTAAGCCACAAAACTATGGGCTAGGCTTATAAATGCCCTCGGGCAGATAGCCTAGTATGAACCTATGAACCTATGAACCTATGAAAAGGAATGTTTTCAAATCACAATATGTTACTGCATCAAGGCAGACAATGATTCACTAAAACCGTGTGGGAATTGTAACATGACTTAAGCATGACAGCGGGTCAGTTTGTATTCAGTAAGCAGCTCAGATGGTATGTAGAGCTGTGCAGACATGGCAAACACCAGGGCAAGCTAATTACAGCATAAGCAGCTGAATTGTATGCTAATCAACCAATCCAAAATGGTGAAGCTATTCAACAAGCTGTAAAGCAATCATTTACACTTTGACCCAAACCTATCACAACCACGGAAATTACTCTAGAGGTAAAGAATGTTAGAGGTTGCTCTTGCTCTTCTGAATGCTATGTGTAAGCTGCTGCTGCTGCTGCTGATGATGATGATGATGATGATGTTGCTCATAGACCTTGGCTAAGAAGGAGAAGGGTATTTAGGCTCCATTTAAAGTTTCATGGTCTGCATGTGGTGGAAATAGTAGAGCGCTACAGAGTAGATAGAGACACAATCCAGGAATTCTGCAAACTCTGTCATCCTCAACTGAGATCAAGGGTAAACCAAGAGGAACCAGTACCTGTGGAGACCAAGGTATGTGTTGCACTCAGAATTTTAGCTACAGTAACCTTACAGAGACCAATAGGGGACATTCCAGGGTTGTCACAGGCATCAGCATCCAAGATCCTACATCAGTTCCTGAATGTATGCTACAGCATGCCAGCGACTGCATATATTTTCCCCGTACCTCTGAGGAGAGAACTACAACTCTGCACGGTTTCTACCCCAGAGCACACTTCCCTTAAGCCTTGGGTGCCATAGGCTGTATGCAAATTGAGATCAAATCACCACTTAGGGAATGGGAAAGGGCCTACCTAAACATAAAAGCCTTCCACTCCATTAACTGTCAGGTTATGTGTAACATTAAGGGAGTCATCCTAAATGTTTGTGCTGGCAACCCCAGCAGTTACAATGAGTCCCATATCTGGCACAATTCATAGCTCTATAAGAGGTTTTCTGGGGCATATCCCACACAACTATTTAATGTAGGATGCAGGGTATGCACTTGAACCTTGGATGATGAAACCCATTAGAAATGCACATGCACACACTCCTGGAGGAATGCTATAATAAGGCACATGCTAAAGCAAGAAATATCATAGAGTGTGTGTTTGGGCTGCTGAAGTCATGGTTTCAGTACCTAGATACATCAGAGCCCTGCAGTATGATCCCAGTACTTGTGTCAAAATTATTACTGTCTATGCTATCCTACACAATATTATCCTGAGTGAACAGCTGCAACAGGAACACCAAGTCGAAGGGGCATAAATTCCACCACCACTGGCAGGGTCACCACAGCCACACACAGGTGAGGATTCAGAAGGGGAACCACCAGCCACTGTGGGTGTAGGTAGATTAGATGTAGGTATGCAGCATAAGACCTCACCCTGGCCAAGAGGCAACGGACAGCACACATGCTGACCACCTAAGTGGTGCAACTTTCATCCTATGCACATACATACATACATACAGTAAAACTGATGCCATGGCAGCCCTCACTACTTATACTTATTCATTTAATGGCTGTGTTCTGCTAGCTTCAGAGAGGGTCAGCCCAGAATTACAATGGCTGCAACTGCAGGACTATCAATGTAAGTGCTGATCCTAGAACATGAAAATAAATGGGTAAGAAAACAAATTAATGTCATATACTTGCATACTGTTACTAGAAAATGTACCCTAATAGAATGTGTGTGAGATGTCCAGCAATGACATCAACATTTGATAGGAATGACTGACGTCAATTGATTTCTGCCATTAATCAGCTAACATGCATCACACATTGAAAATACACACAATAGAAAAAGCAGTCCATTGTCTAACTATCTCTACATTCTTACAAATGGAACAATAAGTCTCACTGATGTATCAACAATTTTAAGGTAGTAATCACAACAGTAAAAAGGCTGCAGGAAATCAGTAATGGTTTTAAAACAGAATCACAGATACATATATTAAGCACTCAGTTAGCTCTGCACTCTGTGCAATGGAAAACACATATGTATCCCTGAATCCAAGATATATAAACAAGGTGATGGCAGTTATCATCATTTGCACAGAATGGGGTTTGGGGAGGAGGAGGAGGCCAAGGCTGACCCAAAAGTAGTGAGTGTGTGTGAGTAAGAAAGACAGGCAGGCAGAAATGTAGCTAATCATGAAATAGCTACTGAGACAGAATTAACTGCACGCCTCATGAATGCCTCATATAACTGGTATGTGTGTGTGTCTGTATTTGCACTCAATGTGAAATGTGTGTGTGAGTGTCTGCATGAACAAAGCCAAGTTCTGTGGTATATCTACATCCATGCATGTTGGACAGTTGTGGGCTATGCCTGGTAGAGATATCAGTTCATCATCATTACCCCTCACCGTGAGAACTGGATCTGCCAAGAGTTGCACTGGCATGTCCATGTCCATGGTCAGGTGTGCTGGTGTTAACTGCATGCAAGCAATATCTGCTGGATGAGGTCTCCACATGACCATGCCTAGGTCCATGACCATGTAGTCTACCATGTTTGCATATGGACACCTCAACCACAGATGGAGCAGCAGAAGTAGTGCCACTACAGGAATAGGATCATGCACAGCCAAGATGGCTAACAGCAGATGACATTGCAGACCTAAGGCCACATGGATTCTGTCCCACTCCCAGCAGACATTCCATTACAGACACTGCCATTCCATCATGTCATTCATTAGATCCATTGAATCAGACAAATGGCTGAGACTGTCATGCATGTCAGCCTGTGCCCCATCAAGAGCCCTAAGCATGTCTTTAGAGGCTCTAGTGAAAAGTGCCTGTACCTCCATGATGGAATAAAATGTAATGTTACACCAGCATCAGGTGTAGGGTAGACAACAGGCCTCCTCCAAGCAGCCCTACCAGCCTTCTTGCATGGCACCTTGACCACACTTTGATTATGTTCAGAGTTAACTGGCACTAAAGCAACAGTAACCACACTACACTGATCTAGTGTGTCACCCTCAACCTGTCCAATATCTGAGGGCTCAGTGGAATGGGTATGCATAGGCATGCTGACTGTATCTGGAGGGAATACAGAGTAATTGTGAATCACAATCTCAGTGTCAATCTGAAATTCTGCACCCCCTGACTGTGCCTCCATGTGGACATTATCATAAGACCCTACCGGTACTCTGACATCAGGTGATAGCACTCCTACACTTCCACTGTCAGGATCACCCGTGATAATAAGCAAACACAGGAATGAAATTACTACTACACTAAATACTAAACCAACATAGATGATAAAAAAGTAACACTGATCACACAATTAGAGATGGTACAGCAATACAGACACTCATCACACCCTCCTCACACAATTAGATAATTATATATATATATATCTAAATAATGGTTAGTAATATGCTTATAAGCATTTGCTTACCATGTGCAGATGTCTCCACACTTTGCAAGGAGTATGGTCCTGGAAGAAATGAAGCAAGGAAAGGATGGCAATTAAGAATCACAATGGGAATAAAACAGATTGACAGTGAATATACAATTGCCTGTATGTCCTGTAAGAAATAGCGGAAAAAGAAATCTGCCTGAGAAATCTTCCCAGACTCACATGTGCTGAACAACTCTCTTGTATAAAGCCATTAATTATCAATAGGTACAGATATTAAAAAAAATTCACATGAAGTAGTGGTCAAATTATGTATTTTATTCTACAATCAGATATAAAAGTTGCCATGTGTCAGCTTACCTGGAAGCAGCTCCTGGAACACACTTGTCCTCCCAGCCATGTGAGCAACAACATCAAGCACACAGTGTGCAGTCTCCATAGAGCTGTATGGATCTCTGACAGTTGACAGCAACTCCTCAATTGGTGTCATTAGTGACTTGGTAGCAGGACCACCCCCCTTAGCCAGCTGTTATTGGGAAACTGCAGCTGCCATTCTCAATGCTGATAAAATCATATCAGTGGCCCGATGCCACACCTGGTCATAATTTCTGAAGAGACCTCCAACTGTCTTGACATCATTCATTAGTTGGTTCCAAATCTCCTATCTCACAGCCATATCCTCAAGTTCTCTCTCAAGCAGAAATTATCACCTGATTTTTTTGCATAACTGAAAGGGGGTTTTCATGGATTTGTAGGTTTGAATGCCATAATCTAATGTGACATAAACAGAGAAGGATAAAACAGCTAAATTGCACATACCTAATGTGTTACTTACAAAAATAATCAGTCTGTGTACCCTTTTCCCAGCATTAAGCACCTGAGACACACATTTCATATAATACAACTGAAGGTTATCCTACCCCCCACACACACACGCAAACAAATGTTTGTACAAACCACGGACTACCACATAAGTCATGTATACGTGTTTCCCACAGAAATATCAGCATATGTGCACATTTACATCAGAAAAGTCAATTTATGAAGACCAGTCACCTCTCACTGTGCCCACCATGCCTGTGTAGGTTGCCCTGGGCTATCTCAAAAGTATAACACCAGTGTCAGTGACATTATTCTCCAATAATGTAGAATATTGTAAAATCAAATTTTCAAAACAATAGGTGTGTTGAAGGTATAACCTGTCTGTCTCTGAAATGTAAATGCCTGCCAAAAAAAGAAGTGCATACAGATAAAAGTTCCATTTTCTGCTGGGTACATGAATAATACAGGTATATCTTCACCAAAGTATAAGCCTTGTCTGCAGATAAATCGCCTTCAAAGGAATACCAATCTTCTGCTTTGTCCAAATACACAAGTCTCCTCACCTTCAATGTCCCTAGCTACATGATTACCTTCTTATAGTGTAGTCAGACCTCTGGGCACTGTGATTATGCAAATTAGACATGAACTTATTAGAATTGCTGAATACCAAACTTTGACTTCATGTACCAGATGTAAACATAGTGTAGCCTCTACACCATTTTATTAGGTGCTAATAGCTTGCAACTATGAATCAGTGTGAGAGAAGCAAAACACAACAGCAATTCAGACAGCCTTCCCTGCAGTGGTGTGTCAATGAGGATACACTTATGCCTTTGCTGAAAACTGTTATTGAGTGTCATATATTTTTATCACTCATTTAAATGAAAATTTTAGAAAATGCACTATAGACTGTATGTCTGAGATTACAGCAGAGATAAGTGAAGAATGAACACAATACAAAGAGAAGACAGAGCTGCATTTCTGCAAACAAATTCATAACTGGTTGATCACACATTGCACTAAATATGTAAGCCACACGTGTACAATCAACTAAGAATGTACAAGTGTAGGTCTTATTAATACTGTGGAGGAAATCTGAATCACTTGTATGCACATTATCTGTTTGCTGCTGCAATGCTGTGTCTGTGGCAAAGAGAAATAAAACAGTTTTACTGTGTTTTGTAATTTCATTACTCTGATAGTTCAAATCCAGAGCTGTGTAATGGTTTAACATGTGTTTAACTGTATTTTTACCCTTTGGTCTTTAACATGTGTGTGGCATGCAGCTTAGTGCAAACATGGTCAAATGTAAAACATTTTAAAATTAATGTCAGTTGCCTTAAGAAGAGCAAACACAATTGGTCAGCACCTTGGATAATAATAACAGCAGAAATTACACCTGCAACCAAAGTATGTTTAGAGAACAAGATGCAAAGAAGGTGAGGTAAACAATAGATAAGATATGCAGATTATTGTTTTGAGTTCCATGTTTTTTTAAACTGAGGAATGATCATAATGAGTATTAACAGAAATAATCTATATTCACGTTTGCCTGTATTATTTGTGCGTTCTTCAGCTGTGCACAAACACAGTTCAATGATTAAGGAACAAAGAACATTGTTACAATGTATTTGTTACAAAGAAACTGATGAATTTTTATGTGCGTCATCTTCCTTCGTGCAAATTACTGAGTGCAAAAAAATAGACCTGCTCCCTAGCTTTCCCTGTAGCAGCAGCTGTAAGCTCAGGGGCTAAAATTCAAGTGAGCTGGCTTCTAAACAAGCACACTCCCCTTTTCTTATTAACAGTGTTGAGTTGTAATTTTTAACAAACTTAATAATGTAAAGATAAATGATACATAAAAGTAACTATGTATAGCAGATTGATTAAACACTTCATATCATATCTATTACATGTATAACTAGGGCTATAATGACAATCATGGTTCTGTAATTAAAAATGTATTATTGACATGGGATGAACTTCATAGTTTACTGACAGTCATTTACACCCCCCATAACACAAATATAACTGTTAAACAGAATATATTGTGTGGTCTCAATCAGAACTCAAAAAATCTACCCTGAAAGTAATACAAGTATATGGATTTCCAGTATATTTTCAGACATTACTCCTGCATCACAGTTGAGAATGCATAACCAAGGATCTAGTCATGTCACACACATACACAGTTAGTATAGCAACACTCCCTCTTTAAGGTGTATATTATTATTGACCATGTTTGGCAAGCACTTATTTTGTGGCAATGATGAGAAATGCACCTATTTGGAAATGTATGTGTTCCCTTTTTCACATAGGTTGGATCCCACATTGTACAAAAGACATTTTGTGTGTAAGGTCACACAAAATATGTGTCAAGTCATATAACTGATCCCCCAAATTCAGGTCTTAAAAGTCAAGTCATTTAACATATCAGTGTTGACCATTGGACAAACTGTTGTCAGGTCTAGCAGCACACATGCTATAAATTAATGTCACATTATCCTTCCTGTTTCATAAACCATGTTCCTCTCTGTTTGGTAATGTTGCTCTCCATGCACCAACACACAAGTGAAGTTGGCATGGTTGTGCAGGTTTGTGCACTGGCCATAAATCACAGTATCACAAACTGCTGGGAAAACAATTTACTGTTGTTGGAGGACCTATGCAGACAAGGTAGGAGCTGGGAAAGATGGTGGCCAATTCAAGTTCAAAGGTGGGGGTGTGGAGGACTATGCCAGGTCTCAATATACAATTGAGGCTTAGGATAGTCTGGCCAAGGATGTATCTTATGCAACTGGAATATCACACAATGGGGACCAATGCAGGCACCATTGTAATAACCTGAAATGGCACAAGCAGGAACTACTCAACCAGTAGCTAAATGAGTTTAGGACTGCTGACATCCCACAGTTCTGTAAGTATACAGATAAAAATACATTAAATTATATAGAAATATAGATATAGCCATAGCTGGAACTAATAATGCTATTCTCTTTTTCTAGCCTTTTTATTTTATAGCCACCCAAGAGATTACTGAAAACATGGAAACCCATGCTGAGCATTTAGAAAGATTAAGAGAAGCAAACAGTATATATGCAGCACAAATGAACATGATTGTATTAAAATTATTGCTCTTCCATACATTACTAGAAACTTAAGCATGCAGATCCTAACTATAAAAACAAGAATGCATGCTTTATTCTGTAGCTGTTAGAAATTGTATTAGCCAAGTGTAATAGTGTATTCAGATTTAATGGGTTCATTTCCCAGAAGTAACAAATGCATTATAATAATATAATTTGTATTGTATTTTAATTACAGCAAAATTGGCTTTAATGTCACGTTAACTTAATATGTATTATATTTAATAGCATATATGCAATATCTGCATATTGCAAGGATTACTCTTTACTATTCAAAATCCTATTTTGGATTTATAAGTAATATAATAAAGCTGTATAACTAATATAATAAAATTATATTTATTGTAATAAAGAATGTATATGACATATAGTGGTTCTAATCATCTGCCTTCCTTTTTGTCTCACCCCACCCCTTATCTATCTTTTATACATATATCTAACTATATGCATATGAATACACCAGACTGATGTTGTACTATTCTGCCAAAAATCAGCATCAGGAGGTATGCCAATAACTGCAGCTTAGCCTGCCAACCCTCTACTGGCCCCTGCAGCAACACCCAGCACATCTGAGATGCAACTTGGCAGTACTGGATCTGCAGCCCCTGCACTACCTGGCCTGTCCACATCAGGAAGCATTGCTCCAGCTGCTGGTGCTTTGTTATTCTCTGGGAGTATTGGTGGAAGTGGGGATTACATCACCTGCCAGGAGCTGCCAGGAATGGCGCATGCAGCATTAGAAACTAGCATTAGTGCCTGCCTCAGACATCTGGAGAAGTTTCTCCTTTGAATGCAAAAATAACTCTCATGTCAATCAATCCCACAGGGTGCTAAGAAAGGGGACAATGTTGACAGTTGTGAGGGTGATGCCTAGATTTCAATTTTTCCCATGTTTGATGAGCATGTGCCTCTGATGTCCCCTACCTATTCCCAGTTATGGTGCCCCACAACCTTTTATGTCCATCACCATCCCTATGTCTGTCTTGTTTGTTCTGTTTGTCAGGACCTGCTTCCTACTCCGTCCTGCCTACCTGACATTCATATTCCTATGTCCCTTCCCCAACATTCTTCTCTTCTTAAAATCTAAAAAAAAAATGGACACCTGTTCCACAAAAACATTTCCCATACATAGCTCTCCACTTTGTATATGTGTCTTCTCAACAACTTAATTTGGTCCAAGTAGCTGTACACATGATTGCATTGTTATCACCCATCTATATTATGGTGACAGTTTAAATTCATCCAAATTTCTATCCATGTTAACATTACAATGTTAAAGAAGTAAATAAAGTGAACAAAATGAAAAATTATTGAAAACCAAAAACAACGCTAAGCAGAAAACTTGGTGTATACAGACTCATATTTTATTATTAGCACTTTCGTTTAAACATTGCCAAACTTCTTCAGAGCTGAATAAGTTTGGCAATGTTTAAATGAAAGTGGTAATAATAAAATTGGGGTCTGTATATACCAAGATTTCTGCTTTGCATTCTTTTTTTGTTTTTGCAAAATTAATTTTTGTTATTGTATTTACTATGGTCCTGCTTACTGTGATGGATTTGAAGTCTTCTTAAGGCACTCAGTCTTGCTGGCTGGATTCTGCAGAAATCAAAGTCTGGTTATAGTTGCATTCACAGTCTGTTGCATACAGAAACTTGCAGAATATACACTGATGAGAGAATATACTTTGCAGCATCAACTCAGAGCAGTAACAAATAACTTTTTATAACAAACCACACAGACTAACGTTTCCACTTCAGGTACTGTTCTACTTTCTTCTCATATAGTACAGATGATGTGAGAGATGCAGACTTTATATATATATATATATATATATATATATATATATATATATATATATATATATATATATAGTTAAGCAGATACCCTCTTAGTTTTGGAAAAATACTGCCTTGATGATGCAAATGCTGACACATCTGTTCTTGTGCAAATGCTGACAAGTACAGAAAAGCATATTTTTAAGAAACACCTTGTGGATAAACACATGTCCTGTTGTCCATTCTTTAAAGAAAGCGGATTCTTTTTTTGTGATATATCCTGTTTTTTTTACATTTTTGCCAAGTCTTTAAGAAGTCAGCTTTCTTGATGTGTGTGCATTACACTCATAAGCAAGTTCCTTATTTTTTTAAGCCACAGTCATTTAGTATGGATGCTAATCACATATTACTAAACTCTGTTTCTGCATTTAAGCAAGCTTTATTTTATACCTTATTTATGTTGCATATTTATAGCAAAGTTACTTTCAACCTTAAAACCTTGTTGAGCATAATCTTACAATTCCTTCTTTTTATTTTAAAACATACTTAAAACACTTTATACTGATATGTACTTTTGATCACATTATATAGAAAACACATTAAGAAACAAAACCTATAGTCTTCTTCTGATACAGCAAGTAAAATGCAATTTTACACAGTTAATACAATTATATCAAGTATTACTACTAAAACTGAATATATTTAACAACTTTTTCTTTTGCAAACCACTTTGTGAAAATATGTTATCAGTTATGGGCTGTGTCTGTTTTAGTCTTATAATTTATTCTTTTGCAATCACAGAATTTAAATTTATGACTTAGAACTCTTTTATTAACTCTTTGCAACTGTTGAATTAACTCTTTACTTTTATTGATTATTTTATATCAAAAGATTAGAGATAGACTAATATCTATAAGATACAAGAACTATGTGCTACTCCAAGCATTTATACACTGCTGAAAATATACAGTTTCAATGTCATTTTAACCATAACATTGTGGTCATGTCTCTGAACTGCCCATTAACATCTTGGTTGACAGTGAAGTGAACATAAAGTACTGAACTGGGCTTAGATAAAAAATATTTGAATGCAATTATTTCAGTATATTTAATATTTGAGGATTAAAAAAAACATGATTTATACACTAAAGAATGCTATGTATATATTATTCCATTAGCTGTATGAATTCAATATTTTAATATAATTTTTCTTTAAGTTAGGTAACCAATACTATTTTACTGATAAAACGATGGACTAAAAACCAATAATAAGACTCTAACTTAAAACCAGTGATAATATTACAACTTAATAAATTACTTTTGAACTTATTACAATGTATCCTGTACAGTATGCATTTACACAGACTGTTTGCTGTTCATGCATTTCAATCTAGAAGCTTTCCTGGACCCATTTTTTTTAAACATGCCCCGGGATTCATGAACCTTGCGCCAGGCGCCAGCATAGCGTCGGCGTTATAACGCCAAATATGGCTGCTTAGCGATTCAGGTATGAATGAATTCCACGTGCACTACCGGCGTGCGCCGGACCGTCCCCGCCCCCGGCGTAGGTATGCAAAACACACTGTGTGCGGTATTGCACCATGCAAATGAGGGCAAATAGCGATCCACGGAGTGGCGCAGGCGTAGCGAGACGGCAATGTAAACCAAAAAGCGGTTTACATTTACCCAAACATACCGGAGGAGTAACGGAAGGCTGTCAAAGTCAGGTATCATATAGGTGCAATATGCCAATGTGGAAAGGCACCGAGAATGTCCAAAGAAAATATGCACAAAATGTAAAAAATGACATAAATGGCACGTCGTAGAAAGAACAGCAGACCCCGGGATGTGTGCACAGAAGTTGTAAAGCAATGAAATAATATGATAATGTCCGAAAAGAGCATTAGAACACAAATCAGCTGCACAGCCACCACACACCATAGTATGTATGTAAAGCTGCAACCCCAGCGCAATGGTTGTCAAGGAGTGGAGGCGGTGTCCGCCGTAACCAGGTATTAGTAGTCAATTCCATGCAAATGAGGCAGATAATAGTGAATCGTAAAACGGCGCCAGCGTAAGGATGGAGCAAGCGGTAGCGGTACTACACCGAGGAGTGGCCTACACGAGATACATGTCAACCACACAGGGTGTGCCACTGTAGGAGGAAGGATATTGGAGGACAGCAAATCTGGGCTGTACAATGCACATTACAGCATCATGACTGGCGTGTTAGGAAATAGATGCGCTGACAGTACAGAATGCGCGTACAAATGCATGTGCACGAGGATGACTACGTTCCCGAAACCAGTCATGTGACGGCCTCACGGTCAACAACCAGGGATATAGGAAGGTAATGCGGAGAATACGAGGAAATGCGGAAGCAGTGTAAATGTATCCGTAACGAGCAATTAACACCAATCAATGCAGGAAGGGCATCGCCGGCAGCTGAAAAGTCTGCATGCAGACTCCTGCAGAACGGGAAAGGGGAGGCATATGAGAGCAAAGATAATAGGGGATGTAGTAGAAATGCAAAGAGCAAAGAACCGAAATAGCACAGCCAAGTACAGAGGTAGCATAACTGCGGCCGCAGATAAAATGCAGCATATGCCATGTGCCTGCAGGATGCAGTAATGTAAGATGCCAGGCGAAGGCAATGCAGGCAACTGTAATGTAACACTACAGGCAGTACTGTTGCAGCTGCAAGCGTAAAACCACGGAAATAATCCATGGATAGGGCCGCACAGACACACCCAATGACATCACCGGGTATACAGCACAACAGTAATAAATGTGAATGCGCAACACACAGCGATTTCCCAAACGCCGCACCGTAGGGTGTAAACAGACGGGGAACTTTTAACATGTATATGCTGGGTGCCGCCGTGGCCGTGATGCATAGGTATGTGGCAGAGACAGACGGAGTTGTGGAGGGTGGTGCCGACAACTACCGTAGGCCTCACAGGAGAAGGAGAGTGTTCAGACCAAGGGTGACCTACCAGGGGCTGCGAGACCTGGAGATAGTAGAGCGCTACAGGGTGGACAGGGACACGTTACAGCAAATAGTGGAGCTGTGCGGGCCGCGCCTGAGAACAAGAGACAACAGAGGGGAGCCCATCCCAGTGGACACAAAGGTATGTGTGAGCTTGCGAATACTGGCTACAGGTACCTTTCAAAGGCCCACCGGGGACATAATGGGCATCTCACAGGCATCAGCATCCAGGGTACTACACCAGTTCCTGGATGCCATGTTACCACATGCCCATGAGCACATAAAGTTCCCCACATCTCAGGAGGAGTTGGCTAGCAATATCCGCCACTTCCACCGTGTGGCACAATACGCGGAGGTCCTGGGTGCGATAGACTGTACGCACATAGAAATCAAGTCACCACCTGGGGAGCAGGGTAGACGCTACATAAACCGCAAGGGATACCCTCCATCAATTGCCAGGTCGTGGTGCAATGCGCAGGGGCCCCCTTATCTGATGGGCTGCACCCAAA
>NC_056732.1:264124613-264301046 GCF_019279795.1 Protopterus annectens | reverse complement strand
CAGCAATCAGCTAAGATGGAGGCTGTAATCTGTTAGCATGATAGGCCACAGTTGTTCCACATGCAATCAGCTAGAGGAGGGCTGTAATCTGTACAGAGGCCATCAGATGATCTTGAGCATCACTGACAATACACATGTTGCTGCCTAAGCAAAACAGGTGTAAGTCTCCACATCCACCAGAGAGGGAGTGAGAGAGGCAGACAGAGGCAAAGATAAGTCAGGGTGGATTGGGAGACTTAAAGTTAAGCATGTTTGTGTCACACACCTATCAGTCCAGGGTATCGAACCCATGACTGACTATGTACTGATATCACATCTGTTATCCCTGCATGGTGGATATTGTGATTTATGCTAGGGGCACCATATAAGAAATTTTAAAAACATACGCAACATTGGGTCTAGGTGTTATACACTCACAACCACCCCACACAGAACATGAATGACAAACATCAATACATTAAGACACACACACACCTGTCACATCTGGGATTAGAACCCCTACCTAACTAGTTATTACACTACAGCACTATGCCAGTATAGAACACACCACAAAGAATCCTGGAGTACTCTTTTCCCAAAGGTTTATTTCACAGTGAGTGACATCAGCAGGACTGCCAAAGTAGAGTGAATGAATTGTAGTGAGAGTGAATAGCCAAACATGCATTGCTCTCTACACAGGCATAGGAACAGACACAAAAGCATCCACAACTCCCGTGTCTGAAAACAGAACCCCTACCAGAGTTTTATATCACACTACAGCATTACGCTGTTATAGCACACACCACAGAGATTGCTGGAGTACTTTTTCCCCAAAGGTGTACTTCACAGTGATTGACATCAGCAGGATTGCCAAAGTAGGGCATTTGAACTGGATTGAGTGTGACTAACCTAAATTGCCAATTAGTCTGTATGCATTAACTGCTGTTCTGGCCAGAACAAAAATAACCTGCCTTTGCAGATCATGAGCCCAGGATCCTATACATTATAATCACAATAACTAACCACTAAGCCATCACAACAGTACATGGGACTGCGGTTCCACCAAAGTAATCCCACGATAGGCTAATCAAACTGAACATGTGAAAGGAATGTATATACAGTTGTCCGCAATATACCTCTCCAAGGCCATCTTCATGCTACTCAAGGCAGAAGTGACAATATTTGTGACACCCATAGAGACAGGAGCTGACAGTTCAACTGATGAATCCTGCACTAAGGCACTGTATGAGCACAGCCACTTGTGCATGATTCCTAATATCCCACATAGAACTAGAACGCTCACCTCCTAAATAATCAAGCCATCTCATGGTCTCCTGCCATTAACAGAGTATACAACAGATGGTAGACACTGTTGAAGAAAAAAGGATAATCCAAGGATGCAAACAACTCCCTTACCAGCCCCAGTAAGACGTTGGGATCCCTCATGGAATCCTCCAAAGCTGGTTATGTAACTAAAATCACCACAGATTCCACAGACAACCACACAGCATTCTATAGTTATCTCCAAATTCTAGCTGGCAATGCTCAGAAGTGCTCTGAGCTGCAACAGAATGGCATTACATAGACTGCTTCCACAGAATGTGCCAATATCCTGGCAGATTGATTTAGTGCCACATTCACCCCCTCTCTCCCCCAAAAGGGCCGATGTCAATATGAAAAGGGTTTCATTGCCTAGTAATCATGCCCACACAGGCAGAAAATGCACTACCCACAGCTAAGAATACAGCATCCATTGGACCAGATGACATCCTGGGATGCATACTGCATGAACTATGAAATGGAATGGCAACTCACCTAACTGTCATGTGTAATCATAGCCTCGCATCAGGCCTGGTGCCCACTGAGTGGCACACAGCTGCAGTTATCCCACTCCACAAGGGTGGATCCACCTGTGATCCCTGGAACTACCGTCACATCAGTCTGCTGAGCCTGATCTGCATGGCCATGGAATGCATTATCAGGGATGTTTTGAACACAGACATTGGCAACCCTCAAACACTGGACCCCACACAGACTGGGCTCATGGAGGGACAGTCTTGTCTTCTGAAACTGATTGACTGCTTTGACTCAGTCTGCATAGCTGTTGAAGAGGGTAAGGCAGTCAACAAAGCCTATTTGTAACTCACCAAGCCCTTCAACACCATCCCCCAGACTGGAAACATAGATTAACATACTAATCCAACCATACATCCCTATGCCACTCGATGCTTTGCCACATGGCTTACTGACAGAATCAAAACTGTAGATGTAACTGACTCCAAATCCATCCCCAGACAAATGACAAATGGAGTACCTCAGGATTCAGTCCTGGGACTACTGTTGTTTGGCATCTACATCTCTGAAGTACAGGCCAACAGTATGGGACTCTGGCTAACAAAGGTAACAGATGACTGCAAAATGGGAGTCATTATGAGCCTGACTGTACTGCATGATATGTTACTGATACCAGCCTGATATCATACAGGTGGGATGGAGTACTGTTAACATCTTTTGCCCTTGCCGTGTAAGGTCCTGGTTATGGGACCTGTAACAGCTGGTAGTGTATTGCAGGGCAGACATGTCTGGCTGTGGGGGGGGAGTACCTATTCATGCATGACGTATGTCTGTGCCTGTCAATTCCATTAATGGTGCATGTGGACATATACGTTTCTGCTATGTTCCCACTTTATCTGCAGATGTTTGTCCCTATATACCTATATAGATATAAATATCTGCTTACATACATAGATACATATATATATATATATATATATATATATATATATATATATATATATATATAAATATGTTGTATCTGTTTAGACATTCATATATTTTCACACAAATACATTCTCATTACTGTTGAATGACTGGGCTGGATGATATGTTTGTGATTACAGCAAGGTTGGGTACGTGTGAGATGGCTTAGAGGTAAATCTCTGTGGCTATGGTGTGTATGGTCCTGGGTTTGAGCCTAGCAGAGGTTGTTTATTTTGTTGCTAGTGAAAACAAGGGCAGATGGATACAGAGTGATTAAGGTGCTTTAAAGCAGTTGTGCACGGGTTTGTGCGGAGGTAAGCACTGCTAATGTCTGGTTGCAGTTTATTATACTCAGTTAGCTGCTGAATTGCTTAGCCTGTGTAGGCATTGCTTAGCTCCAAACAAACCTGTGCAAACCTGCTTACAACTGCATTAAAGTGCCTTAATCACTGTATATCCAATGGGGCTATGTTTTGCCCAGCAACAAAATAAACAGCTTTTGCAAGGCTCAAACCAAGGACTCTGCACCTCATAGGCAAAGTGATTTACCACTAAGCCACAATGTGATTTAATGCTTTCATAAACATATCATCCAGTCCAGTCATGCAACAGTACAGAGAATGTATACCAACATCTAGATATATGCGTGTATACATATATTGATATCTAAACAGATACAGCATATCTAGATATGTGTGTATATATATATATATATATATATATATATATATATATATATATATATTAACTTCTAAAACTATATACATATATATCAATATATATGCACATATATACATGCATATGCCTAAATCGACACATATATGTGTCTACACCTATATGTCTACATATACACAGCACGTTACATATGTGTATGCAGATATATCTATGTAGGTGTATACGGACATAGTTTTATATATATATATATATATATATATATATATATATATATATATTAGCAGATATATAAATCTATATAGGTATATATGGCCATACATCTGTAGATAGCAATGGCAGATTAACTAATACACATATGTCGACATGCACCATTAATGGGGTTGAGAGGCCCCCACACAATATACGTCTTGTATGAATAGGCATCCCCCACAGCCAAACACGTGGATGGCCTTGATGTCAAATTTATGGGTATGGCTTTGCACCCCAGCCTCTCAGCTAATTTACATCTGTTATCCCTGTATGGTTGACATTGTGATATATAGTAGGACCACCATAAAAGAAATAAGCAAAACCCCTCTCACATTGTCCTTAGGTGTCACACACTCACATCTACACAGGTTGCAAACAAGCACATGTTACATCTGGGAGTTGATCCCCTAACTAACTAGTTTATTATACTACAGCACTACGCAGTTATAGCACTTGCCACGGACATTACTGAATCATTTCTTCCCCAAAGGTATATTTCACATTGAATGGCATCAGCAGGATTACAAAAGAAGGCCATTTCAACTGTACTGTGAGTGACTAGCCTAAAATGCATTGCTCCCTACACAGGCAGTGAGACACACACAAAACATCCACAACCAACATGTGCAGGAACAGAACCCCTGACTAAGGTCTATATTATACTACAGCATAGAGCTGTTATAGGATGCACTAGAGGGGATACTACAGGCATCCTTCCCCAAAAGTCTATTTCACAATGAATGACATCAGCAGGATTACCAAAGAAGGGCATTTCAAGTATATTGCAGGTGACTAGCCTAAATTGCATTGCTCCCTACACAGGCAGTGAGACACACACAAAACATCCACAATTGACATGTGTGGTTATTGAACCCCTAATTAAGACCTATATCACACCACAGCATAAAGCAGCTATAGGTTGCACCACAGGTACTACTACAGCTAAAGTTGTATTTCACAATGAATGACAGCAGGATTGCCAAAGTAGGGCATTTGAAATGTATTGCGAGTGAGTAGCCTATAATGCATTCCTCCAAACACAGACATTGGAACACATACAACATGTCCAGAACTGCCATGGGGGGAGATGGAACCCTACCACAGTTCTAAATCACACTATAGCTGTACGCAGTTACAGGACGTGCTACAGAGATTACTGAGCTATAACCTTCCCAAAGGTGTATTTCTAGATGGCTGACATCAGCAGCCTTGCAAAGTTGAGTATATGAATTCTAAGGAGTGTGAATACCCTAAAAAGCATTGTTCTTTACTCAGTCAAAGACAGAGACACAGATTCACACACACACACACACACACACACACACACACACACACACACACACACACACACACACACACACAGTTTCCAAGTCTGGGGTTGGAACATCTACCTAACTACATTATCACACTACACAGTTACAGGACACACTATGTAGATTACTGGGTTATACCCTTCCCAGAGACATATGTCTAGGCGAGTGACATCAGCAGCCTTACCAAAGTTGAGTATATGAGTTGTACAGAGTGTGAGTAGCCTAAAACGCATTTCTCTCTACTCAGTCAAACACACGCACAGTTGTCAAGTCTGGGTTTAGATCAACAACCGAACTACTTTATCACACTATAGTAGTACGCAGTTACAGGATGCACTACAGAGGTTACTGGGCTATAACTTTCCCAGAGGTGTATTTCTAGGTGAGTGACATCAGCAGCCTTGCCAAAGTTGAGTTTATGAATTGCATGGAGTGTGAGTAGCCTAAAAAGCATTGCTTTCTACTCAGTCAGACACACACACAGACCCACAGCTTTGAGGTCTGAGGTTAGAACACCTACCTAGCTACTTTATTACACTACAGCAGTTACAGGACGTGCTACGGAGATTACTGGGCTATGATTTTCCCAGAGGTGTATTTCTAGATGAGTGACATCAGCAGCCTTGCCAAAGTTGAGTATATGAATTGTACGGAGTGTGAGTAGCCTAAAAAGCATACACAAACACACACTCACACAATTGCCAAGTCTGGGGTTAGAACTACTACCTAACTAGTTTATCACTACAGCAGTACACAGTTATGGGACACGCCATGGAGATTAATGAGCTACAGCTCTCCCAAAGGTGTATTACATATTGGATGACCTCAGCAGGCTTGCTATAATACTGCTATGGGGAGGGTGGTGTGTGCATGGGCCATAACCCATTTATGTAGGGGTTGACATGCCACATGTGGGCACACATGGGGTCATATGTCACAGGTACGTGCAGACAGCTGCTAGATGACTACTTCCTTGTACAGTCATGTTGCACAGCTGGCACGTGCACCACATAGTCTGCCATGCTGACAGATACTAGTGGCTAGTATCTGCAGTAAATGACATCTGCACCTCATGTGTTTGGGACCCTTTGGCTGTGTGCTGGGTGGGACAGGCCCGGATGGCTCCTTGTCACAGTCACCCTCTTCCACACATCTATGTCCATCTACCTTTGGCTTATTATAGTGTGTTGTCCTTACATATGTGTCTGTATTCCTATCCACTGTGTGTGAGAGGCAGGAGTGGTGCATACTGACATGTGTCTGCACTAAAAACTGCGACTACCAGATATGTCTGGTCCACTGGTGTTTGTAGAAATGGCCTTCATTTGTTTGTGTGTGAGCATGCCCAGTATGACCTTTTAGTATGTTGTTGACTGACATTGCCTTCATTCCTCTAAGTGTGTGAGCATGCCCAGTATGGCCATCTGTATTGCATGTGTGGATCAAATCCAGGTAGTTTGTACTGCGGTGCTGACCTTTGTGTTGTACACCGACAGGTAGCATGCAGTGTCTGCAGGGTATCCATTGGTCATTTGGCATTGACTGTTGCCACATTTCTGCATAACGTGAGGGGGAACACCTGACTGTTTCGACATTTCTACACAGGAGTAGGGGGGGGGCACACCTGAATGTTACTATAAGTGTACATAGAATGGGAGGCACACTTGACACTTGTACACATTTGTTAGGACTGTACTGTTATGTCAGGTACTCCATTTCAGTCTGCAGTCTTACCTATCATGCTGGTTAGAGGCATACCAGTGTACTACAGATCTTAGCTTTAATTACCTACATATTAGTTTCTGACTTCCTAGCCTTCACAACTTACATCCAACTGCCTGGCCTGCTGTAGTCTGTCTGTGTAGGCCTGGGGGAGGGGAATACCCATAGAGCACATTCAGAGGCCATAGTACAGCATTTGTTTGTGTTTGTCTACACTTGTCCTGCTGGCTGAAACTGTTGTTGGGTATGTGCACCTTCCTGACTGGCATGTCTGGGTCTTATGGACACACATGTTGCTCAGCCCATTTCTTGCAGTGGGTTATTTCACACTGTGTAGTACTGGCTATTATGGTGACTCCAGTATGTGTTACAGATGTCATGGTGCCACCATGGGTGTCTACTGTCTGCTGCCATAACATTCGTCCACCCAATTCCCTTGCATGCTCACATCCATACCATAACTACAGGTAACAACACATTCTACTCCGTTTGGCAATTGGTAGGTTGATTGACTTACCTTGAGGGTGTGCCAGACTTGAGGATGGTGCTGGAGGGCTTCCTATGTTGGATGCGCATAGTACACTCCCTATACATGGTTGAGCACAGGTAGTGTCATGTTTGGCATCCCTTTTACTGTCTGTGTAAGTCAGAGAGAAGTGTCATTCCCTGGGTCCCTACTGTGTTAGTGCATATGCTATGCATTGCCTCTTTGCCAAGGCCAGGTCTTACTAGGCATAATTCCTTCTGTCTACTGGGGCAGGCTCAGGATGTTCCTCCACCAAGTCACTCTGTGCCTGTACACAACTTAGCATTGGTGGGGGGCTGTGTGGTCCTGCCCCATGATGTTCCTGTTGCAGCAGTTTCTGCAGGATCATATTGTGTAGCATAGCACATACCATAACAATTTGGGTACATGTAGCTGGTGAATACTGCAAGGCTCCACCGGATGTGTCCAGACACCGGAACCATGACCTGAGCATCCCAAACACATGATCTATTACATGTCTGGCCTGTGCCTCATTATGGCATTGTTGTTCAGGTGTGTGTGCATTTCTGATGGGTGTCATCAGCCACGGCTCCTGTGGGTACCCAGCATCCCCCACTAGGTCACTGTAGGGGATGTCCACATTGGCAAATCTGTGGTACAGCTGCATCAGATGCCATATGTGTGAATCGTCATAGCTTCTAGGGCAGCCAGCACACACACTCATTATAATGCCCTGGGCATCACATACGACCTGGCAATTGATGGAGGGGATGCCCCTACGGTTGATGTAGGCCCTACCCTGCTCACTGGGTGGTGCTTTGATGCATATGTGCATACAGTCTATAGCACCCACTACCCCAGAGTATTCCGCTATTTGGTGAAAGAGACGCATATTTCTGGTCAACACCTCATGTGTGTTTAGAAAATATATGTGCTCATTAGCATGTGCTGCCATGGCATCCAGGAACTGGTGGAATACTCTGGATGCTGATGCCTGTGAGATCCCCATGATATCCGCAGTTGTGCTTTGGGAGGTACCTGTGGCTAGTATACCTAGGCCTACACATACCTTGGTATCCACTGGGATGGGTTCCACTCAGCCAGTTTGGTGTGTCAGGTGTGGCTGGCACAGCTCAACAATTTGCTGTTGGAGGTCTCTGTCCACCCTATAGCACTCCACTATCTCGAGCTCATGTAGCCCCTGGTAGGTTACCCTGGGTCTGTACACTCTTTTCCGTCTCCTCACTGTGGATTGTTCGGCAGCATTCACATCCTCACCACCCTCAGCCTCTTGCACATGTTATTCTGTGTTGCCTGCTACAGCTCTTCTCATTTTGTAGGTTTGTTTGTTAAAATTCCCCGCTTGTATACAACGGTGGTGTAAAGTGTGGAAAAAACAGAGGGGAAGGTGTATGCTTCATTTATAATAGTGTTCTGGACTGGGCTGGTCTGCTGTCTGTGTAACTGGCTGATTCTGATACATTTCACCTGCCAGCTAAGCTAGTTCTCCTTGATTACCTTTGTACTGCTATTTTCCCTTCCCATTGCCTCCCTGTTTAAGCCTGTGTGAGTGCCGCGCAAATGGAGTGCTTAAATGTGCACAGAGCTATTTCCTGGTTTAACTTCCTTTTTCTTCCTGTAAAACCCGGTGTGCAGCATGCACACCTGCTTACACTTTGTAAAGAGTGCTAGGCAGGTTTGGACACACCTCTAGCTTAGCTGTGCTAAGCTAGGAGCAATCCCATGCCACAGGGCTCCAATCCACTTACAGTATACCTGACACACACCCCCATGATGTCACCTCTATCCTAGTCTTGCACCCAGCTATTTATACTCTTACACTCTTGGGACCTGCCTCACACCCTGGGGAAATCTGGGATTCACTATCCTTCCCCTCATTTGCATAGGATTGCCTGCTAATGCATAGTTACATGTCCCACACTGAGACTCCCCCTTAGCAACCATTACTCACTGGCCAGGTTGTCTTATGCCTGCCATTGACTTGCATGGCAGAATACTGCTTTTAGTTAGAATGCTCATTTTAAATTTATTTTCTTATTTTCCCCCTGATCCCGTTTGCGCGCCACTGCCCTATGCTTAAACAGCCGAGATTGGTGAAAAAAAATAAAAGTTGATATTTTTATTTTTTAAACTGTTTGCAGTGCCAATGGCCTTATACTTGGCCATTGGCATACTTCCTCAATGAAATGCAGCCTTTATTTGGAGCTGTCATAGCTCCGTTTTTGAATTTGCAGAAATGTACTCGGTTACTAACCGAGTACATTTCTGTAGATTGCACTAGTCTTGCACAGACTATTGCAAGCTTCCTGGATTGTAAAATCACCTCATTTGCATGGATTTCTCCTGCAAATAAGGTAATTTGTGTACCAGGGTTAGTCCGTGCAAGATTAGTGCTAGAGCTCTCGTGCACACCCCTGCCAGCTGTTCCTGGATCACATGGCAGACATATTGCCTGCATGAGCTCCTGCACTCATCTTGCACTCCGTGCAAGCTTTTGAGAACTGGGGAATACACATATGCCAGACATTTATGGTGTTATAAGTAATGCCATAAATTTCTGGCATATGTGTATGTGTATAGGTTTGTGCTTATTTGCAAAAAACACATACACATACACATATGCCAGAAATTTATGGCGTTACAAGTAATGCTTCACTGGTATGTGTTAATATTGCAGATGGATTTGGAAAGCCCTTACCAATTGTATTTGATCAGAATATTGCAGTGAACTGGAGAATATTTGAGCAAGTGTATGATGTTTTTATACAAGCAGCTTATTCAGATAAAGATGCATGCACCAAGGCATTCATTTTGTTAAACCTAGCTGTGTCAGAGGTAATAGAAAGAGAGCAGTCATTTGTGTATGCACCAGCAGTATATGAGGGAGAAGGTGAAAATCATCATATTGTTATGCAGGCTGAATCAAGGGAAGACCCCGAGTGTTTGAAATGCAAATTCAGAGAAATGTATAATCCTTGGACAAATATTAAAATAGAGAAGCATTTGCTTTACATGAGAGATCAGAAACCAGGGGAAACTTTTGCAGCTTATATAACTGACCTGAGAAACAAAGCTAAAACATATCAGTTTGGTGACTTAAAAGATGAGTTAATAAAGGACAGGCTCATGGGTGGCATTAATAGTACTTCTGTGAGAAAGATCTTGCTTCGTGACAGTGATTTAATGCTGAGTAAAGCCATAGAGATTTGTCATATCCATGATGGGACAGAAAAGCACACAAGTATGCTTTTGAGTGACAAGAGCATGGTTTCAGTAGGCTCCAGAGAAAATGTAGATAGTATGCAACAATTGGCAAACAGGTGTAGGTCTAAGCAGATGGCAACCAAAGCCCCTGCTGGCTCACCAAGGAAACCCTGTAGCTTTCCAGCAAGTTCGAAGGGTAGTTCCTCAGTGCAGTACAAGCATGAAACAGCAAAACCCAAGCCCATCTTTATTGTTAACTGTCACAACTGTTGTGCAAATCTTGAGTCTAAAAGAGAGAAATGGTTAGCTTTCAGTCAGCAATGTCACAAATGTAAAAAATTGAACCATTTTCAAAAGTTTTGCAAATCAAATAAACCTTGCACAGTTGTAAAGAAAGGTCACACAAAAAAGCAAGTTGATCAAGTAGAAACGCAACAGTAGGTTTTTATTTAGATGGTGTATCAGTAGTTGATGAAAAAGTTGATGCAGTGAATTTATTGGCAAAGACCGAATTGTTTTGTACTGTCTGGATGGGTCTATAGCACTTCATCGAATGCATGAATATCGAACGCTCACATGAGAGAATATTCACATACTCGAGGTTTATGAATTTTTTTTGCGGTACAGTGAAGATCGGGATTTTTGCCCTTTCCTCACTGTAGTGCGATCTCAGAGTAGGAATATATATTGAGTGGGGGTGGTGGCGGGCACTTCCTCACACAATACCATTTTTGAGTATGTGAATATTCACTAATGTGAGGGTTCGATATTTATGTATTTGATGATGTCATATAGATGCATCTGGATCAATGGTAAACCTATGGAGCTTAAAGTAGACACTGGTTCAAAGTTTAATGTTATATCAGCAGATACATTTGCTAAAGTGAGAGCTAATGAACAACTCAATGTGGCCAGTAGTGTGAAACTTGTTGCTTATGGAGGTGAAGAAATTCAGACTGAAGGCTCAGTAACACTTTCCTGATCTGTTACACTTGTTATTCTATGTTGGGCCATTCTTGGGACTTTGCTGTTTTCTCCACTGTGGTGCAATCTCAGAGTTGGTATATTTAAGTAGGGGGTGTGGGGGGCACAGCCCCCCACTTTATTTTGCCTTTATGATTTTTTTTTTTGGAACAGTGATTTTTTTTTTCCTTTGGAAAAAAATCGCTGTTCTGTAACCTTGCTGTTTTCAGACTTCGGTTTTACCTGTTGATGAAAAGTGTGTTTGCTCTTTCATCATTTCATTCTTCTAATATAGACCCAGTATTTATTGCATCTCAGAGGTAGCTTGAGCATGAATCTGTTTTTATTTACCAAAGAAGTTCATCACATAAGTGTATCTCCTAGTTCCAATTTTTCTGAAGCCACTTTCTCAGAGTATGCTGATGTCTTTGAAGACAAGTTGGGCAAACTTCCAGTTGTGTATTCCATGAAGTTAGACTCAGAGGTCACCTCAGTAGTTAGACCAGCAAGAAGAGTTCTGATAGCTATGCAGGACAAAGTTAAGGCTCAGATGGATAAAATGGTGCAGCAAGGTGTGATTTGTCCAGTTACAGAACCATCTGAATAGTTATCATATATGGTAGCAACTCTAAAAAATAAAAAAAGACTCAGAAAAAATCAGAAAATGTATTGACCCAAGAGATTTGAACAAGACATCGAAGAGACCGTATCATCCAAACTAAACAGTCAAAGAGGTCGCAGCCTTAATACAGAATGCCACTGTCTTTTCTGTTTTGGATGGAAAAACTTCATTTTGGCAAGTGATGCTTCATCACACATCCTCATTACTAACCACTTTTTTACCCCATTTGGCAGATACAGATTCTTAAGGATGCCATTTGGAATAAATTCTGTAAGTGAAGTCTTCCAGTGTGCAATGGAGCAAATTTTTTGGATTATCCTTGTGCCATAATAGTAGATGATTTACTGGTTGGAAACAATGGTGAAGCAGAGCATGACAGAAACCTAAGGAGAGTTCTAGTCAGAGCATGTGAAGTAAACTTGAAGCTCAATCCTCTGAAGTGCAAATTCAGGCTACCATAATTTACATATGTAGGTCATTTATTTACCAGAACTGGCTTGAGACCAGACCCGACCAACCAAGCAGCTATCCTTGAAATGTCAGCACCAGACAAAATTCAAGCTCTACAACGTTTTCTAGGCATGGTCAACTATTTAGGAAAGTTTATACCAGACTTCAGTGAGTTGACAGCACCTTTATGAGAGCTAATGAGCAAAACTGTTGCAGGTCATGATTAGAACATCACCAGAAAGCATTTGAAGACCTTAAGCAGAAAATTGTCACTCCACCTACATTAAGATACTATGATGAGAATAAACCAGTCACTCTTTCCTATGATGTTTCAAAATTTGGTCCTGGTGCAGTTATACTTCAAGAGGGCAGACCAGTAGCCTATGCATCTAGAACACTTACCCAAACTGAGATGCAGTATTCTCAAATTGAGAAAGAACGTTTGGCATTAGTATTTGTATGGTCCAAATTTCATGATTATATTTATGGTCACACTATTCAGACTGAAACTGACCACCAATGTCTAGCCGCTATTCTAAAGAAGCCTATGCATTCAACTCCAGTGAGATTACAAAGAATGATGCTCAAACTACAAAAGTACAATTTCAAAATGGTCTATACGAAAGGCAAACTACTTTATCTGGCTGATACCTTATCCAGATTGCCCAGAAATATGCCAGAACAGCTTGACACAGAGAGTTTTGACTTTGACATGATGGCAGTATGTAGCTTTTCTACCACTAGGCTTAATGAGTTGAGAGATCACACAAAGCTGATCCAATTTTGCAAAAGCTCAATCACTACAATAATGTTGGATGACTGTCAAAGCAATCTAGTGTTCCACCTGAAATGCAAACCTATTTTCCTTACAGAGATGAAATGCTGATGAAAGATGGCATTATTTTCAAAAGTCCTAAAGTTGTTGTTCCAGCTTCCTTACAACAAGAATATATCCAGATTTTGCATCATGGTCACCCAGGTTTCACATCTACTAAGAGTGAGAAAATTAGTATTTTGGCCTTCATTACTGAAAGACACTGATAATGTACTTTCTTTTTGTTCAGTATGCAGTAGTACTAGACCATATCTGCAAAGAGAAACACTTCATCTATGTCAAGTTCCTGAACTACATTGATCAACAGTAGCCACTGATATTTTCGAGTGGAACAATCAATACTATTTAGTATTGGCAGACTCTTATTTGAACTGGTCTGAGATTGACTTACTACCTAACCTAACATCCACTGCTGTTATTACCAAGTTGAAATGTCATTTCTCAGTCCATGGTAGTCAACTCAAAGTTATTTCTGATAATGGTACTTGATTTACTAGTCAACTGCTTCAGAAGTTTGCAAGAGAATGGGACTTTGTACATGTCACTAGCAGTCCTGAATATCCACAGTCAAATGGTCTAGCTGAATGTGTAGAGCAGAGTGCAAAGCAATTACTTGAAATGTCAAAGCGTGACAATACCAGTGTCTTTTTGAATTTACTTAATCTCAGAAACATACCCCGTGTGATATTCTTGGCTCACCTACTCAAAGAATTCTTTCCAGGCAAACCAGAATGACACTACCTGTTAGTTCCAGTTTATTGAGGCCTAAAGCTAAGAACAACAGAACCATAAAGGCTCAACTATTCAAAAAGCATTTGATCCAGAAGTCTATTAGTGGAGCAGATTTCTTTATCTGTTGAAGGAAGGAGAGGCAGTGAGAATACAAACGGTGAAAGGTTTTGACCAGATTGGTCAGGTTACTGGAATTTGTGCCAAGCTGAGATCCTACCTTGAAGAATCCTAGGGTATGGAGTACAGGAGAAATCACACACATCTATTTCCTGTCCCAGAATTATCATCACAACATTGTTCTAGTGACACAGACGCTAGATTTCAGAGTGAACCAAATGTTGTTCCCATTCCAGAGTGTGTTCCTACCTCTGATTCCATTCATAAAGATGTTCCATATAATTCTAAGTTTAAACATTTTAGAGACAGTTCCATTTGCTAAGCCCAATTCCCAGTTTTATGTCACATGATATGGATGAGTAGCCAGGCCCAGTGTGAAATATGCAGTAACATGGACTTAACTGTGTATGTATATATATATATATAAATTATCTTGTGTAATTGCATGATAGAGAACTGTTTATTATATCTGCATGTCAAATAATACTGTATCTTTAAAAAGCATGTTAAAGACATAGCATGCATGTATAAATGCCAAGCACGTGCCATTCCTAGGGCCATTTTGAGAGTGCAGCCAGAGAGTAAGCATGTATAATTCCAGCAGTTAGCTTGTATATAAGTAACTTAATTAAAGTCAGTTAACTTCTATCATGATGTGTTTGTATAAAATAAAGCTGCTTAAACAGAACTCATGAAGGCCCTTCTATTGTGTCCAAAGTAGGAGAGCAACAGTAACATTCTTGATATATTGCAGAAAGTATTAATGCACACAAATGACCAATGCCAGAGCCAGGGAAACACACAAAATGGCCAAAAAAGCATAATTATTCCCTTTTGTAAAGCAAATACCCAAGCTAATTACAATATAGACAGCACACCCCTGTGAGTAGACCCAGTGGTACATGATCTGGCTACTTAGGTAGATAGTAATTGGAAGTTCGACTAACATGTATCCACAATGTTGACAAATCCCTTCTATGTGGCACAAATCATAAATAGGGGCATGTCATCCAAAACAAAGGACATTATAATTCCATTGTAATTCCATTATACTCAGCCCTCATCACAACAATAAGTGAGAACAATGCAACCATTTGCATGTAGCTCACTACACATTTGCAACAGCTGGAGCAATACCAGAGATTTTGCAGAAGGAAGATACACAGTGTACTAGATAATTCTTACATGGAAAGATTGAAATGCATATCACTGTACATTTCTAAGGCAGATTTGTGTCTGGCCTATAGGGCAGTCTCAAGTCTGTCCCTGATGGAAATGTCACACATTGGTAAAGCAAACTGCATGAGGGTCACTCATTCAAAGGATGATAGCCTAGCCTCTGACATAATAAATTATGTTGGAGAGAACTAAACATGTCACAGACACTACCTTTTCTCTGGAACATTGTTCTAGTGACACAGACTCTAGATCTCAGAGTGAACCAAATGGTGTTCCTATTCCAGAGTGTGTTCCTACCTCTGATTCCATTCCTGAAGATGTTCCATATAATTCTAAGGTCAAACATTTTACAGAGACAGTTCCAGTTGCTAAGCCTAAGTCCCAGTTTTATGACACATGATACGGATTAGTATCCAGCCCATTGTGAAATATGCAGCAACATGGACTGACCATATTCAAGTGAGGCCTACATCAATGAAAAGTTGATATTAATTGTAATCCTGGTGTTGCGCCCATGTCCCTCATGGAAAGAGGCAGTCAGCGTTAGGAAGCATAGCATAGGCTTATAAATGTGTGAACTTTGTTCACATAGATATTTACAGTTATGAAACTCATGTAAAAATGGCTAGGCTTTTATTGGAACATTAACCTAGTACTCTCCTATGAACTCCAATTCTGTCCTAGGTACAGCTGTAGTGTGACTGTACAGTGTCATGGACTACAATACATCACATCAGTCTTACCAATTGATAGTTTACATGAAAACATATTCACGCCTGTCAGGATTTGCCAGTATAACATTTTCACTGGCAATGTCAGGGGTGCAGTGATTGTGTGGCACATGTCTTGAGGTTTGACATGTGCTTAATGAGTGTGCTCCATGCATTGCCTGGTATATGATCAAATTATCACAGTGACAGATTCCTTGCTCATTGATACTATACTTTGCACTGCTGTAGCTTCTGTGAACATGGGCATAGTTTATGCATTCCCATCAGTCACAAATACTGCCATACCATTCTTTATAATGCAACAGTTCTTATTTCACTCATTTATTGCAGAATATTCAGACAATTTATCCATTGCTATCAAATGTGGCAGATGCATGCAATACACATCCATGTGTAGGGAATCCACTCATAATAATGTGTTGTTTGTAAGTGTTGTTATCCTTATGACCAATACCTATGTCAGCCAGGGATGCTTTAGTCAAGCATATACATTTTGCAGAGTGAGCTTGCACAGATTTTGTCACACATACAGTACTATTCTTTGTTATGCATACCTATTAAGAACTGACAGTGCAGACTTCTCTTCAAGGTGTTGTACAAAATGCATGTGTGATATGTCTTTCTGGGTTACACCCAGTAAAAATGGAGATCATTGACAGCATTGATGGCATGGGTTCCATTGTTTCATGTGTGGCTTGTGGCTTATGTGTCTTGCATGCCAGCATCTCAAATGGCCTGTATTTCTCCTGAATTTAACTTCATGTTTAAAACTGTCCCACTTAATACCTCCAAAGACAGTTTATTTTTAGAAAATGGGTAGTGAATGCCCCTTATAGTATACTGACAATCATTATAGCTGTACACATCTGTTCCTGAAGAACATGTAGAGTAACTTAAATGCAATGTCACAGATTAATGTTATTGATGTTTTTTAAATTGTTGCTGGTTGTGCCTGTCCTATGAGTCTGTTCCTATGTCTATATGATTGGTTGTGAGGTATGCTGACATTGTAGTCCTAGTCAAGCAACTCATTCCCCTGGATTCACGAATCCTCCGTGTAAGACTAAATAAGTCTTACTCGGAGGCTGCAGTTGAACGGTATGATGTCAGCATGCCATGAATATGCATGAAGGCACGCTGACTCAACCGTAAGTCTTACACAGACCGTGTAAGAAAGCAGGGGGTGTGTCCAACTGCCGAGCAGTCTAAATGTCCACGCCCCTGCAAGTGTTGAAAATAAAAGCAAATAAACAAGAGCAAGTCCGCTCAAATGTCCCTGCACCCAACACCTCACTGTCTGATATTGTAAACCCCATCACAGTTCTAAAACGCATAACATTAATTATTTTTTTAAATTCCCAAAATAGCTGCCCGTATTTGCATGTGTGTGCATGGGTGTGCCCATTGCTTAGCTACAGTTAGCAATTCTGACATGGAAGAGCATAAGAAAGAATGTTTAAGCAAATCACACCAAATAGCAATAGCATAATGGTAGAGCATTCGCACAAAGAAGAGGCATTCACGGTTCGAGTCCCACCACTCCCTTTCGTATTTATTTTTTAAATCAGTATAAGGAATAATACCTAACATATATGTTTAAACATAACTAAAAAGCAGTAAAATGGCCAATGTATCAGTGAATAAAATAAATAATTTAAAGGATCCCAACATAAAATTGCCTGCAGTTAAGCAGCACTTCACTCAGTGCAATATAGTTGCCCCTAGCTAACTCGCACTTTACCCAGTGCAATGTAGTTGCCCATAGCTAAATCGCACTTTACCCAGTGCAAAATAGTTGCCTATAGCTAAATAGCACTTTACCCAGTGCAATCAGTTTGCGCGGAGGTGCGCGCTGCGCCAACCAGCGCACCATCAGGCAATGTGGAGCAACGTAGAGCAAAGTTGCTTAAACACAGCTACGCCCCCTAACCTGTCTGGACAGTAGTAAAATGCAATGATAAGGTTTGAACCCAGGACACTGTGCACCATAATCAAAGTACTGAACCACTAAGCCATGACAGCTTAAGATAAGCATCCACTGTTAACATATATATAGTAATAAATGTTTGATTAACCATTGCTAAGCAGGTCTGCAGTCAGCTGAGAATATTCAGAAATGGCCAATCACAGAAAAGTGTGGGAAATGTGGCATATTTAAGCCGCATAGGCAGGAATACTCACCATAACTGATTGTAGCTCCCATCTGCAGTTAGAATGTCTGGTGCTGGAGAGGGTACATGCTTTTGAGCACAATGCTGGAGCATCGAGGAGTCAATATATATGGTTTGGCTCCTAGTCCTTCGGCATGAGACTCGACTCCTGCAGGGCCAGTTCCAAGGAATGAGTATAAGGTGGAGGCTTGAAACTGGTTGGCTCATGAACTCACCAGTGCCACAGGTGTCCCTCGGACTGGTGAGCAGGTCCGTCACCACCATGTAGACCTGAAGAGGTGGAAGCAAGACCTTCTGAACCAGTGGATCCAGGAGGTCCATCTAATGCGTGATGCCCCACTACTAAGTAGGTAGCCATGGAATGCAGTATGTAAGACAAGCTAATATAGTCTAAATAATGGATAGGTATGTCTCAATATCCCTTTATTTACTCCACAGCTGCAGGTGCTCATGCTATGAATCAGCAAGCCTATGCAGATAGGCTGCTAAGGCTGCACCACCAGGCAGGTTAGTAAATATTCTGCATGTATTGTTACATGATATATGTGAGTGAGCATGACAAAAGTGTTTAAGCCCAATAATACAGAAATAAAATGTCCTGATTAAATCCTCTGCATGTACTGTTATATAACGAACATCAGTGAGCCAGAAATAGAGTGTACTAAACCACCAATCAAGGCAAAATAATTCTGGAATGCTATCCCTGCATGTACTGTCATAACATATAAGTGAGCAGGCCTGAAAAAGAGTGTTGTAACCTATCAAGAAAGGTATAATATGTTCTGAATATGTCTTCCGTATGCACTGTAATAACAGGTAAAGGAGATAGCCTATAGAAAAGAGTGTTCAATGTAATTAATAAAGGTATAAAACTTGGAGTGTGTCTGTGTCACTTACTTTGAAATGTTGTTGTACCCTTGCAATAAAAAATAGTACTGTTGTATTAGGTGCTGTCAACCCACAGTTGTGCAGTCCCATAGGAAGTGGATGAAGGAAGTGGCAGTAGCTGTGAAGCATAAAACATTCATTCCCTGAATAAATCCTCTGCATGTACTGTTACATATCATAAGTCAGATAGCCAGGAATAGAGTGTAGTAACCCATGAATAAAGCAAAAACATGTCTGGAATACTATCTCTGTATGCACTGTCATAGATAAAAAGTGACTGAGCATGTAAAACAGTCTTGTAGCCTATCAATAAAGGTATAACATGTCCCAAATAGGTCTACTGTATGCAGTGTAATGTCAAATAAAGGAGAGAGCCTGTAGAAAAGAGTGTTAATGTAAATAAGAAAGGTATAATACTTGCAGTGTGTATGTGCCAGTTACTCAGAAATGTTTTTGTACCCTTGCAGTGAAGAAATGTTACTCTGTTGTAGTAAGTGCTGACAACCCCCAGTAGTGTAGTCCCATATAAAGTGGATGAAGGAAGTGCCAGTAGCTGTGAAGTATGCAACAGTCCTCAACAGTTGTGAAATGGCTGACATGCATAGGTAAATCTGGCACACGAGTAGCCTGTCAAGGTGTTCCCCAGAAATGTTAGTGTGATAGCTGAAGATTAGGGCTGTGTAGAAAACAAGTGAAAAAGCTATGTGAACACATCCAGATGTGCATTTACATAAACAAGTCAATTTAATACAAGTATGTAGCATTTACATCTGCATCCTGGACAGTTACTATGTCAGATATAGGTCAGGTATATCATGAAGTAGCAAAACCCATAACACAATCAAATGCATGTTGCCTAGTGTAAGAATACATGTAGGGGATATACACCTGCAGTCAATAGGAATGTAGTGTACAGTTAAAGTACTAATAAGATGTTAATGGAGGTTTCTTTTTACACCCTACTCCATGTGCATAAACAATGCAATTCCACACCTCAATGGGTATGTCTAATCTCATAACATTTGGTGGGACATATGTCCTATTGTTATATAAAATCTGCACTTACTTTGATGCATGTCCCCTGTTAAAACACCACAATCTTGGTGGCCTGTTGCCACCAATCATCCCTGCATGCTGTTGTAATGTCCACTGTCGTTCAATACATGCATGTGTTATGCTTGCTGTTCAGCTGTTTAACCCTAGTGTGTTGGGTTAATGGGGATATTACTGCATGCTGTTACAACTAACTTGGAATGCTGTTGTCTATGTTGTAATTAAACACACATAATCACAGAACGTATGGGAAGGCCGGTCCCAGCGGACCCACCTGTCCCTCCTCAGCTGGCAGTTGCACCTGGCACCAGCAGGTCTGGTGCCCAGCCTGGGCCACCCTCCTCCATAGGTCCTGTGCCACCTTCGGGTGGAAGCGCTGCAGGGGATGGGGCTCACCCCCCCTGCAAGTGTGGGTGGAGAAGGGCCTCCTGTCACCCTCCGAAGGGTCCGGGTTGTAGTGCGTAGGGAGATCCAGCGTTTAGTCGCTGATCCCCTATGCCAGCTCGAGGCGAGTGTGGATCGACTCACGGGTGAGCCTGCTTCTCCTACGCAGCCCCCAGCACAGCGGCCCTCGGGTCTGTGAAGGTCCAGTGGTGACTGCCCATGGGTGGGGATCTCAGTCCCGCTGTTACCATCTGTGGGCTCATGGGCTTGCGATTTCCAAACATCCGTCCCCATCAATTGAGTTCAACCACCCTATGTGTCATACTCCGCCCCTGTATGCATCTTGTTTGTCTTGTCTGTTTACCTACCCAACCTACCTCCCCAAATATACCTACTTCCTCTACCTCACTTTCCACTCTCCCATGAAAAAAAAAAAAAGGGCAATCTGTACCCGAAAAAAATTACACCCCATACATAGCTTCCCATTTCGCACACATGTCCGTTGGACATGTACACTGATAATTCTAATTGGCAATAGAACAAACTATGTTGTCCTCACCCCTCTCTCAGGGGTGAAAGGTTTCAAATTTCACTCCAAATTTGCAACATATGCACAGCTGTTGCTGGTAAAGAAATGGGCAGCTATGGACCTTCCCTACACCCGTCCTGCACATCCCGAGCTTGTTTTCCTACTGTCTTTCCCTCTTTGTGCCCCCTTTTTCACCACTTTCCTACCTCCCCATTTTCTTTTCTTTCAAAGAAATTAGCATGGGGGTTAGCGGGAGTAAGCACTTTTAAGCAGTAGTAAGCGGGATTAAGTGAGTGTGCGCATGTGTACGCTTAGCTAAGCATCGCGTAAACCCATGCAAACCCGCTTACAACTGCTTAAATGTGCCTTAGTCACTCTATGGCAGGGCCCTTGTTCCACTGAGCAGCAAAAGAAAAAAACCTCTGCGCCAGTCTCAAACACCATACCATTGGCACAACAGACTGCATGAATTACCACTAAGCCACAGCAGATACACAAATAACTTGGTTCTGAAATAAATATACCATGCATTACAATGAGGGAATGTAAATGGAAATAAGGAATGGTATAACACAAACCCTTTTCTGTGGGTCTTTACCAGCAGTGGTTGTGGAATTGCATGACATGACTGTGAAAGGAGAACCAGCCATCCTAGCAGGGAATAATGTTACAGTAGCACCTTACAAACACCACACAGTATCAGACCAGGATAAATACTGGCCACAGGAATACAGTGCAATAACCACATTTGTATGGCAGTTAATTGTGTAAGTGAGAAAAAGTACATATTCCCATGTATCCTGTGTTAGCATTTGGAGGGGTGCGTACATGTCTACACTGAGATGTGTGTACTAGAAGCAGCAACATTCAGGTTTGAGTACGACATGCATATAACTGGCTACAACCCTAGCATCAGATAAGAGACATATACCAACCTTCAGACTGACACAACGGTGTCCAGAGCAAACAAGCATGGGCTCCACCTTGGAAATCTGAAAGGGCTACACCCCTACCTAACCTAGCATTTTATAGCAGTGAGCTGCAATCACAGTGAGTAATGCAATCACCAAACAGCAGGCTGCATGCAATTACTGAATGGTGGGCAGCAATTGGTGCAGAGGCTGTCACATGCACAAGTGCAGATACCTAGAAAAGCAGGCTGTACCTGCAGTCCATACATGCAATTATATCATTGCAGGTGCTGTGAGATAGAGAGTGAGAGAGATAGAGACACGGACACAGACACAGACTGAGACGTTGACAGAACAGAGTGAGAAACTGAGACTGAAAGTTAAATAGAGGGCGAAAACCCAAAACAAACCACTAATAAAAAAAAAAAATACTACAAAACTGTAACACACGGAGCAGGGAAATGCAAAGGTAAGGTATGTAACTCACATGTATGTGTTGGCATGTTGTAGTTGTTCCTGAAGAGTACTCTACACACTGCAAATCATCCATGTGTGGCAGCAGTTTGTATCTATCTGTATCTGCACATGTGCATAGGGCAAGGGACATACTGCAACTGTTAGTGAAAGGTGGACAGATATCTGTCAGTGAAGGTTGATATGTGCATATATCCATGTAGGTCGTAGTGTGTGGCCTAGAAGACAGCATGCGGTGCACAGAAGTGGCCTTAGGTCAACTGATGCCCTAGGCAAAAGGGCTCCATGGTGCCCCCTACCACACTTCCTGGTGCCCCCATCCTTGTCTTACTACACAACATAAATAGTGGAAAAGCACCCCTGCTAGAGCGGCACCATAGGCCACCGCCCAGTAGGCCTATGCCTAAGGCCAGCTATGGTAGTGTTGATATATGTCATGTGGTGGTTAAATGCTGCGGGACAGCTTTGTCAGATCTGCTGTGTTAGAGCCAGTGAGGCCTACTAATGCTACAAGGGTTGAGGACACCCGCATGCATTCTGCACAACACTGTGCAATTTAATCACATACCTGTACATCCCACAACTGTCACATAAGTGATATCCCCACCATGAAAGGTGAACTGTACATGTGCCTATATGTACATCCATGTGTACAGCAATGGATGTGTACATGTATGTGTATAGATATGCATATATAATATATATATATATATATATATATATATATATATATATATAAATATATATATATATATATATATATAGATATATAGATATATATATATACATATAGAGTGAGAGAGAGAGAGAAAGAGAGACACGGGGTCATATGTACTGCAACAAGTGTGTGGTGACCAAGGCATGGACTGTAGACAAGTGTTGCTACTGCAGTGTCATTCCACCTTCCCAAAACAGTGTACCCATTAACTACTGCATAGGTAGAGATCTACCTAACAGTGAAGGTGTGATAAGGGAACATGGGACACAGGTGGACAGTAGCCTCCACTTTGATGAAGACAGTGCCACACTACACATGTAATCTGCCTGTGTGGTATGTGTCATGACAACAGGTGTGTCATCTATGGAAGTATAGGGTAGAGTTCCCCTCTACTCATCACAATGCCCTGTGTGGTATGTACTTCACATGACAACTACACCGGGTGAACAGGCCACAGACAGACCTCCCAAAGGGTAATACTGGCCGCAAACAGATGCCCTATGCAAACTGACTCACAAAACCACAACTACACAGTATTGCATACTGGCCACACAGAGGTGAGCTCTTCCGGACATACAGAGGTATGTCACACCCATAGCTGGGTGACAACCACCATGGCAACATATCACAATCCCTCGGGGATACACGCTCTAGGGCCTTAAACCTTGTCAGCTCACTAAACAGCACATGCTGGAGGGATAGGTTCCCATCTAAGAGATATGCCATACACCAGAATTGACCACATAGCAATAGCAAACAAGGCTCCTCCTTAGCAGTTGTTATAAATACCCCTGATGATTGTGTGGGAGATTGGTAATACACCCCAGGAAACACCTCTGTGGTTCAGGTTGGCAGGGGCAAGTGAAATCAAAGTACATGTGTGTCAAAGGCCAGGGTAGCATATGGCTAGGGTGCCGTAGGCCCTAGGGCCAATAGCATATTACCTACCTATGACACTATGCTCTCACACATGTACTTAATGCAGTAGCTTTTATGTGAGGTTGAATAAGTGTAACGCTGAATGTGTGCAAGGTCTGTAAAGGTGTGATAGCTTAGTGTGATGTTATCTGACATGGTAGTGCCTATCCTAGCTGTGAGGACAGCAACTGATGTGTAATGTACTGTTAGACAGACATAGTAGTACGGCATATGATGTGACGTAGTCCTCCATTGACGAATGTGGTGTCTCATTGTAGGCTAAAGCAATACATGTATGCTTAGTGAGTGGTACTGCTGTTGAATCCATCACCAATATGAACTGTAGTACTACCTGAAGCTGTAGGCCTAAACAGCACAGAATGGTGTGCGTTCACATTGCTTGGAAACACTGTCATGTGTGTTTCCTGTAGTCTGCACAGAGGACAGAATGCAGGCATAAGGGTGTGTAAGTAGTGGCACACAGTACCGTATGGTACACAGGTAATGCTCATCTGTGTTGGCATACAGTGGTGCATTGTATGTTTGCCTGATGTGTGTGTGTGATTATGCCTGTACAATGGCTGCAATCATATGCATGTTACAGGGTTAACGTGTGTATCCAGCAACATATATAGTCTGTTACAGCAGTATGACACCTATAGTATCAACTGGACACATCTGTTAGGCAGGGCTATGGCATCAATGACTAGGGTGATTGATTGGTACTACTGTACCTGTACTTTGCATCCATTGCAATGGATGACATCTCTGTTAGTGCATTGGTGTGTTATACACCCCTGTCTTGAGGTTGTGCAATGTGTCACAAACAGTGTGTCGGGTACTGTTGTATAGTGGTGTGATATATAGTGTCTGCCAGGCAGTGTTATTTAGTTGTGCCCTGAGAACCAATAAGTGCTATTGAACGTGTGTAACCTCTGACAGACAATAGGATGGTATATATGTCAGTAAAGTGATATCTGTGGTAAAGGTGTAAAGTGTGCCACAGGACACTCTCACACATATTGTTCATATCTTTTTCAGCCAGATGGCCCACCAATGCAACCCAGCGTACACAGCGGATGAGGAAGAGGTGATACTCGACAGCCTATTTCAGCGGTACACAATGATCTTCTCCAGAAGCAGCCAGTACCAGCAGGAGCGGACTGCACTGTGGCAGGAACTTGTTCGTCAGGTAAATGACATAGGCATGCATAACCCGACATATGAGCAGGTACACCATCACTGCAGTGATTTAATTAGACAAGTCCGGTGGCTTGTGTCTGATATCCAAAGACAGCAGCTTGCCACAGGTGGTGGGGTGGCCATTCATCCCCCCTCACCAGAGCGGAGGAGCTGCTCCTAAGCATGGTGGCTCCTGGACAACAGATACATCAACCTCTGACATGTGTTGTAATGGAGGTTGGAGCCACCCAGCACATCCACCTAGAGCAAGCAGGTAACATGCCCTATCTGTAGACTACAGTTAACTGTATTGTTAGATTATGTGTACGTGAGATGTGTACTGTATGTTTAGCAGTTCCGCTGCCTAGTGTTGTGCAATATGGATAGTTTGAATAATATCCCTGCACCTGTGACTGTTGTTGTACTGCAGTTTAGCATACCCACTGTAGCAATGCCACAGTTGTAGCCACTGACAGACCCTCTCATATTCTCGTAGGTCCCTCTGGTGTGACGGCAGGGCAGCCGATCCATGCTGGTGAGTGTGTTATACCTGCAATGTTGGTAATGAAATATGCATGTCATAGGTGAGGTGTAGGCCATGTACATGTAACACACCTACGCATAATGCATGCCGTGCATGTTTGATGTGAGACGTTGCACAGCTCAGTAATGTCAATAGCTGCCTCAATGACATGCAATACACAGAGCATGACACACAGTTGTAGCAACCCCATACTGCACATTGGATAGGCATAGTTGCAACACCTGTGCACAACATAAAACATTTATCACATGCAGTACACAAAGTCATGCTACATATGGCATAACCACATGCCCGCTGTAAGGTCACACTTCAGTATCCCACATGTCATCCACACACACATGATGTACCTCAGGGGTAGAGGCCTATCATGGGGCTGTGCAACTCTCTTCAACACATAACACAGTCATGTTAGGCAATGCTCCCTACTGGGCACCTCATACACCCATGTACAAAGTGGCTGTGTAATAGTGAACGTATCCACGGCACTGCAGTTCAGGTACAGCATGCTAGGCGGTGGTCTGTCACACAGTAGTAGCTGTGAATGACCACAAGATGCATGATGATGATAATGGCACATGGTACTACACCCCATCCAGTTACAGTGACCACAGTACTACACATAGCAGTCTTCGCTGTGCACCTCATTGTTCTGTGGGTGCAAACATATGCACCTATCCACACCATGCATAGCATGTTGTGTGTGTGCTTACATATGCTAGTATACACATTTTGCACAACAGTCGCCATCTGTACAAAGAGTCACATATATGTCCTGAAATGCTATTGGGCGTATAGGTCACATGACACACATTGGGTATGTGTGGTGTTTAATGTTGCAGTTGTGCAGCATGCCATGTCATAGCTGGCACCAACATATCTGCAATATGTCCCACACACACCATAACCACTGTGCAATGTCCATGTCATGCATTGGGATTCCTTCATGTCTACATGCACCACTCATCCCATGCCTGTACATTGCATGCATTTGCTACACCTGTGCCCACAATTATGTGCTATGGACACAGACACTGTCATCAGACATGGCAATCTGTGTGTCACACAGATAACACATGCAGCCATGGTATGTATACCATTGAGTGATGGTGCACATGACATTGCAGAGCAGATAATACTTGCACCACAATGTTGTGTCCATGTACACATTGTGTTCCAAGGTGTAGCCAATCACTGAACAACTACACACATGCATCAAAGCCATGTGTAATGTCATTAGATAGGGCTGTCTACACTTGCACTGCATGGTGTTGAGCAACACATGGTCTGTCTGCTGACACATGTGTGGTGACTGCTTGCCTTGTGATACTGTCACCCACCATCACCCTCTATTGTATATGTGTTGGATTGCTGGTGTGTGTGTGTGTGTGTGTCTGTGTATGTGCTGTGGTGAGCAGAGTACTTCTGTGCATGTGTGCATGTGTGCATGTGTTCATGTGTTCATGTGTGCATGTGTTCATGTGTGCATGTGTACATTTGTTCATGTGTTCATGTGTGCACGTGTGCATGTGTGCACGTGTGCATGTGTGCATGTGTGCATGTGTTCATGTGTGCATGTGCACATGTGTTCATGTGTGCATGTGTGCATGTGTGCTAACATCATGTACAGATTGTAAAGTGTGTTTCCTGTCTTCCTTCCACAGGTGCTGAGTTAGGGGTGGCTGAATGCAGCAGGGAATCTGATGTCACCGCCACTAATAGTGGAGATCATGAGACATGTACTGTGGCAAAGGAAGGTCTGACAGGGTCTGTCATTGGTCCACTAATCGACAGTACACAGCGGTCAACCCCATCTATGCGCACACTCATACTGCCAATACATCCCTCGTCACCAATGGCCATAGTTGAGGGACAGCATACAGTTGGCATTGACCAGGAGAGTGTGATACCTATGGCACATGCATCCCCTCACAGCAGCCATAACCAGATTACCGGAACGGTACCACATAGGCGGATGTCCAGGGGTTCTCGGGAGAGCACCACTGGTCATATTGCACTTGGCAGACGTGCCCCTGGAGGTATTACAACCTCCAGTAGGTTCCGCTGTAATGCAGGCACAGGCACATATGGAACGGTACACCCGACAGGGACTAAGGGTGCAGAGGGCCCATTACACTGCTATCAATTACAGCATCCGTGACCTTGCTGTTGCCATCTGGAATTACACCGAGGTCATTGATAGCCATTGGAGGGAGACATTAGATGTCCTCCACAGTGTGTTAGCCATGAGCCTGGACCATGCGGGACAGATGAGAAGCCGACGCGGACGCATGCCAGCAACAGCATCAGCTGACAGTCATTGCGGACAGACCACGGATCACAGCTGCTCCCATAGTGGCAGTGCCAGCCCCAGCAATACTGGGGCTGGCCTGTCCATTGACCGTCCTACTATACCACATGCACATGGTGCTGGCCAGTCCCAGCAGGGACATGGGTCCAGTCATCATACCTCTGCCTCTGATGATAGCACCCATTCAGGATTGGTACCCGATACTGCCCATAGCACCCCTGCTAGGCATAGGTACTGTGTCCATGGCCGGAGACAGTGATCTGTATGGCCTAGCAGGTACAGTCTGTGGCTGTCCAACAACCGCCCGTATATGGCAGCCACATGGTGGAGTTGTGTGCATGCAGACACACACACATTTACCATACAACTAGGGCTCACACATACACACACACATTACATCAACATTGGCCCATGCAGTACTGTTGTCCCTCACACACACACACACACACACACACACACACACACACACACACACACACACACACACACACACACATGCCGATTGGATGGGTCAATGTCGGTCGGGCTCTGGCAAACCTACAACACACCCTGTGCATATGATGACACCTGTGCCACCTTCTGTCATATGTCACATTGATGCAGGAATAGGCTAACATGGTTTGGATGCACAGGGTGACATTATAGCAGTGTAGCAATAGTAGCAAGTTGCCAACAGGAAAGTGTACTGATATCCTTGTAGGTATATCTGAGCAGGCATTATGCATCACAGCTGTGATAGTCATTGTAGCATTGTTTACACCAGTGTTAGGTCTGAGTATGTATTGTCCACCCATGTGCCACTTGGCTGAAGTGTACAGTGTTGCCAGCATGTGTTAGTGAGTGGACAGTACGTGTGTGATGTGTGTATTACAAATTAGCGGGTGTACATCTGTGAACATGGTGTGTGCGCACTGTCTGCATGTACGTGCATAGTGGACACGTGGGATGTGTGACATACCCTGTTCTACACATTGTTAACATCTCATGGTATCTTTCGATGGCCAGTATGCATTCTACTACAGATATGTACTAACATGGATACACATGTGTGTATGACATGGGTTGGCACTATGCTGTGGGTGATACCATTGATATCTGTCAATGATCTGCAGTCTGGCAGTGTACACCACCTCAACAGCATGACTATAACCAATCATTAGATGATGTCCTGACAAATGACTCACAGTTGTAGGGAACTCAGTAACAGTTGGATCCTTCCAGTACTATACTATAACAGTAACCAGTGGTATTGACCGCCACACGTTCCTGGGACCACACCTGTGTGGCATATAGCCCTCTTAGGTACATGCAAACATACTAGGGATATGTCCATCTACATCTGGAAATGCATGCATTGGCCTACACTGCATTCCTCGGATGGGACGCATATCCTACACAAGGGTATCATACAGACAGTTACCTGTTGTCCAATACATGCTGTATAGCAGTACGCCATCTATGGCATAGTCATCCACATTTACTATACATACTATCCCAACAGTACCACATAGGTGATAGCCCTGAACATGTATGTCGGGTACCAATGTTTACAGACAGACACGTGTTATGTCATCTTTCCCTTGGTATCCACATATCCATAGGTATTGTGGGGTCCCTCGGTGTTTCACATAACACATTATGGACCTGCATGCATATCCACAGGGCTGGTGCACACCTATAATGACTGTCTATTATTGCCAGTTGTTGTTGTGTATGAACATGTCTGACATATACCCCGGCAATTACCCTCACTCACAGTACTCTATAGTACATGTCATGGGTGTGTGTGGCAGGGATGTCCTTGGCCACGGATCACTACATTGGCTGGTCTTGATGCATACATACATATGTGACCTATGATCTGAGAAGCAGTGGCACAATCTGTCGAAGGTTACAAATGTATTCATGTAGTATGCAGGCTTCACACCTATGTACTTATTGAGGTCACATGTACACAAATTTATTTGACACGCAGATACCCGATGTGTGCAATGCACATACTGTTTGAAACATATGTCATACCGTAGTAAAAACAAAACCCACACTGCATTGACCACCTGTGGCACACACAGCGTTTGCAGGACTCAAACCCCTACCTAACTATGTTATGATACTAGAGAGATACGCATTAACACGGCATGATATATGTACTACTGGATGGTTTCTGTTCTCCTTGAATATTTGTAGGATGTTGACGTCATCAGACTTTCCAAAGATGGATGTACCTCTTTTAATGTGTTTTCCCAGTCTCCAAAAAGGCTACTCCTCTCAAAGGAAATCACACACATACACATACCCTCCACACACACACACTTGGCATTTGCAGGACTCAAATCCCTACCTAACTATGTTATGAGGCTAGAGAGATGCACATTAACACAGCATGCTATATGCATTACTGGGATCATTCATTTTGAAAGCTCTATTTGTAGGATGCTGACATCATCACACTTGACAGAGGTATCCACCACTCCTAATGTGTTTCCACAGTTTCCAAAAAGGCCACTCCTTTCAAAGCCAATTGCACACACACACAACATTTGCAAGATTCAAATCCCTACCTAACTATGTTATGACACTAGTGAGATACACATTAACACGACGCGCTATTTGCTTTACTGGGAGAATTCATTTCCAAAGCTCTATTTGTAGGATGCTGACATCATCACACTTGGCAAAGAGGTATTCACCACTCCTAATGTGTTTCCACTGTCTCCAAAAAGGCCACTCCACTCAAAGCCAATCTCACACACACACAGACATATACACAGCAATTGCAGGATTCAAACACCTACCTAACTATGTTATGATACTAGTGAGATACGCATTAACACAATGTGCTATATGATTTACTGTGTGGTTTTTATTCACATGCTATATTTGTAGGTTGCTGACATCATCAGACTGGACATGGTAATGTGTGTGCACTTAGTGTTATGCAATCCTAGGAATGAACCTTGTGGGTCAGCAGGTGTGAACATCTTGAACAGGAATACACAATTCATAGCTTGTGTGATCTATCTGTGGACAAATTACCATTCCTTCATATGACAATACATATTCATGCACGGATTGTAGGTTTTGTGGATACAACATGTGCCTGTGATATTGGTAAAGGGCTATTCAAAGTTTATGTGGGACCTGTGTTGCTCCTGTCAGTGATGTATGTCCTGGGTGGCTGCCTTGCAAGATATCTAGCAGGTTTGGGGAACATGATATGCTCATTAACATACCACAGACGTTTGGGTTGTGTATTTGTCGGTTTACAATATCTCTGTTCCTGACTGCAATCATGATCGACTCCATGGACTAGCATTTCAGACTTCGTAGGCTTATAGGAATATAGTTCCCATGGTGTGTTGTGCACCAACACTTGTGGGGTGTGCCACATGTTGCTGTAACACATTCAATGGTGTAAGATCCTATAGAGAGTGTGAGGCTCAACAGACTGTTCGGGTGCAGTGTCTGTTTGTCCTGTATTTCACTAATGACACATATGGGGGAAACAATGTTATCCATGTGATAGGATTCATTTGGCATTGGGAGGACCAGTTTACACATTCTACATGTGATATCTCCTGGTATGATGTTAGGGCCTTTTGTCACTGGGAGGTGGGTATGTATGTATGGGCCTGTCTGACAGGATGTTGACATTGTCAGTCAGGTACAGTTGACCCTGACTCAGGACATATATGACTGTACATCAATATTTCTGACATAGCTGAAGGAGGTGTAATGTTTCTGTCTGTACTCCTTTGCAGATTATCTTTCCACAGCAACAACAAACCTGAACACTAAACCCCTGTTATACTCTTTTACACACTTGACACACTACTGATTCTTTGTGATCAGTCGACAGTGTATGTCATCATTATATCCTGGCATGTCCAACGGTCATTTTCGTGTGTACTCTCCAGTCCAGCTGGTGCATATTGGAATTTTGATGCATTGTTACAACTGCCTTATGTACACAGGGAACACTGTCCTCCTACCAACAAACTCAGATATATGTGAGAGGTGTAATGTATAGACAGGAGGCTGAGCTCTCCCAAGCCATGACTGGCACAGTCTATCGGGTGATGAAGGTAACCACACACACCACAAATACAGTCGCACATGGACCTATGACAACAGCAATCCATATACATTGACACACAAAGACATACTTGGAGCATCTAAACATACTCTGCCTAAGCAGCAGAGACATCCAAAGCAGACACACAAACAACTGCTAACACACAGCCATACACACATATCACATAGTTCACAAAGTCATTGTGCCACACAGTCACTGCCCTTAGGCCTACACAACACACCTCATACACTTGTATTAGGTGACTGTAATTGTCAGTCACACTGACATCCCACTCACCAGGCTGAACAAGGTGAAGGTCACTTTGTGCTGTGTGTCGGGTGCCAGGATATGCCACATGACACATGCACTGTTTTCAGTCCAGTGCAAGTACAACTATGGCTCCATCATTGACCATTCTGGTGTGTAAACCCTCAGATGTTCCTCAATGGACTACATGACAAGAGACCTAGAGGAGCTCTCTGATCATGTAGCCCAGGCCAGTATGACCCTGACCTTGTGTAGCATCTTACCCTCACCAAGTACTATGTCACAGTATACAGACGAAATGATCACTTTTAACAGTTGCCTAACATATTGTTGTCATTCACAGGGGATCCAGTGTCTGTCAGCCTGGGATTACATTCTCAACATGCCACGTATATTTGCTATGGATGCCATGCACCTGTCACCCCTACGCTTTCACAGACTGCCTTAGGCTCTTGACACACACATAGTGGCTGTTTGAAGTGAGGGTCAGAAGACATAACCACAGTCATAGACGTTACAGGGTACAGGAAACGGAGAGTGATGATGCTCAACATCTGATGTCTAACCCTCAAAATGCATGCACTCAGGACTCGCATCAATATGGAATCTGTTGATATATGTGCAGTAACAAACACCTGGTTCAGGCTCACAAAAGCACAGCAGGACTAACAGGTTTTATGTCATACCATGGTTTTCAGACACAAGACTCGGACCGGACAAAAACAATAGGGGGGGGTATCCATATACATCATTCATACACACACCTTCAGGTTGGTAGCAGTGCACAAAGCATTGGGGAACATACATGTGCAACTGAGAGTGGGCAAAACTGCATTTCAGTTTGTAGACTGCTACAGACCACCCTCCCAAACTTGGGAACAACACTCGTTATTCCTGGGAACACTGGGGAATGTGAAGGTCTCACCAAACACCAATATATTGTGTGACTTCAAATACACAAACATTGACTGGGTATACTATTCAAGCACTGACATCCTCGCACAACAGTTGCTAGGATTGTTACACTCAAATGCTATGGCAGACCTGGTCACCACACCCACAGGGGGTTAAAACATGTGGGACCTGATCATCACCCACATGGAGACTCTATGTTCCACAACAGAGGTATACCTGTCATTGTTAAGGTCAGAACATGCATTCATCTCACTAGACATACATATCCCATGCACACACACATCCTATGTGATCTCAGTGACGTACTTCTCATGAGCAAACATCACACTTGTACAAACTGAGGTGGTATCCCTCAATGACCCTGGGGCAGTGTTAATTACGGCTCAGACCACTTCATACTTTACAAGCCCAGTCTATGGACAACTACTGGAATGCATGGATCATGCTATCTCAGATAACTACAAGACTCACTCCTCCAAAGGCAGGGGACCTGTCTACTGGACCACGGCCATTACTGAGCTATTCAGGGACAGGAGGAGGTTACTACATTATAGAGCACAATCACAATCAAGAAGGCATCTCTGATCAGTACTATGGTATAGCTATGATCACTTGTTGATTCATCTAAGGCCCACTTCTAATGGACACTTGCAACAGACACTATGGACAATCACAAGGCCTTATTTAGTTATGTCAGGGACCTGGGTGGGATCTCACAGATATGCTGTGAGTTACTGCATAATTACAAATGATACAGTGAACCCACTGACATTGCGAACATCCTGGACAACAGGTTCAGTGGGAATGTTTCCCCACCATCCCCCCTGCAGTGCACATGTCCATCACAACAGGGTGTAGCCTCCCTGACATCACAGATGAATATGTGTGTGCTCCCCTCTCCATAGCAGGCAACACAGCATCAGTGGTAACAGATGGTGTCCCAGACTGTGGCATACACAAGATTCATGACAAACTTCACACTTACATTATGTCACTGTTCAATATCACAGTTACTACAGGATATGTACCCATGGAATAGCATACAGCTACAGTGTACCCGCTCCACAGTGCTGGTGCCACAAGGGACACTGGACATTATCCCAATATATGCCTAACTATCCTGGTCTGCTATGCTATGGAGTGTATCATCATGGAACACATACACATACACATTGTGAACCTACAGACACTGGATCCTACACAATTTGGTTTTGTTGTGGGCATATCTTGCCTCTTGCAGATGTTTGATGTCTTTAAACAGTTAACAGGTCCATAGACATACACAGGGTTGTCCACACAGCCTACCTGGAGCTCGCACAACACTTCTACACAATACCCCAGTTGGCCTTTATACATTAGATCTCCGGATTCAATATCTACACATATGTCACAAGATGGATTGCTAACTGGATCATGGATAGCACACACATGGTCAGTATTGCAGGTGCCATGTCTGACTATACACCAGTTACATGTGGCATCCCACAGTGCTCAATCCTGGGACCTCTCTTGTTCTGTATATATTTCTGATACATACTGGCTAACACAGGAGGAATATGGATGACCATGTTTGCAGATGACTGCAAACTGTGTGCCATAATCGACTCCACAGCTGGCACAAGCATCCTCAGAAAGGGTCTCACAGAGATGGATGGATGACTGGTGCCAGAACCATGGCCTACAGCTACCTTACTTTAGATGCATAGTCATCACCTTTGGTAGTAACATTGTGCACACACATTACCACATAGGTGATGATACATCACGTACAGTGTGTGTGATTTGTGATTTGGGGACATGAATACTTAGTACTCTCACCTTTGACATTCACGTTGCCAATGTTGTTGGACACACCTTCTATTTAGCCAACCTTATCCCATACAGTTTTACATCCAGATCAGGTGGGGTCATTGTGACCATATAGTCATCAGGCACATGCTTGGATACAATGCCCCATTTCGGATGTACCTTACCCAACACCTGCAGCAACTGGAATGTACACAGATTTACATAACCAAGTGGATCTAGGGACTCGCACTGATGGTATGCACAGTTTAGCTATGGTGACACAAGCTCTCCTCAGTTGCTTACTGCCTACTTGGATGCAGTCTCTGCCTTTTGTTTGAAGCCATGTCCATCACAGCATTGATGGAAAGGCTCCACATGAGGATATCAAAGTCCCTTACAGCTACATGCTCCAGGGACAGGTATGTGAGCAATGATGTTAATAGGACATGCTGGAGGGGCATATTACCATCACAGAGGCTCCCCTCACTCGGGAATGTGATCACAGTCCCACATATGCACAGACCTACGCTGACCACCTACAGGTGACATCTTCACAGGTGGATGGGTGATCATATGTTTAGCCCTGGGATATGTTATGGGTCCTTGCTAGACAGAGGCAGAATGAAATGAACATATATGAGATGTCTTGTGTGACCTACTATTAACAGGCACAGTCTACTGATCTAGCAGGGTTGCAGAATACAAACACACTGTGGCTAGGCTTCTACATACCATAGGGCAGATAACCTAGTGTCAACCTTTGAACCTATGCTAATGTTCGGGATGCACATTGTTCAGTGATGGTACTGATTGCAGGTTTTGTTTCTTCTTTGCTTTACCACTTCCTATGAACAACCTAGGTTTCTGCATAACATATTTGATTGTGACAGGATTTCACTATAATATATTGTGTCTGTTGTCATATCACTGTGTACACATGGTGGATTGGTGAATAGTGCGAGGTTCCTGGGTTGACACATGCAACTGAGGGATATGTGTGGCCCACTGCTGTACTCAAACTTGCCCTAAGTGTGTGAGCATGCCCAGTTCAGACTTTCAGTGTTTTGTTGCCTGACATTTGTCTCATATTTTCAAGTGTGTGAGCATGCCCAGTGTGACCTTGCAGTATGTTGCTGTCTGAGGTCCACTACATTTGTTGATGTGTGTGAACATTACCATTATTAACATTTATACTATATGCATGTTGAATATCCGGTTCTATTATTACTGCAGGCCTCACCTTTGTGTTTTAACTCGACAGGGATTATGCTATGCCTGCAAGGTTTCCATGAGATACCTAGCATTGACTTATCAACATTTGTTCATACAAGCTGACCATTGACATACTGTCATGGTTTAGTGGTTCTGTACTATGACTATAGTGCACTGTATCCTGGGTTCAATGACTATCACTGCTTCATATTTTCATACATGCCAGAACAGACTGCTTCAAGAAAAGTGAAGCAAATATAAACATGTTAACCTGCTTTTGGTGAACTATACCCACATTTGACCAGACTTGCACAACATTGCTCAATGTTGCCCAACATTGCTGAACAGTGCACAATATTGCCGAACATTGCCTGTAGTTGTGCTACTTAGTGTGTGCAATTTTGTTTACATATACTAAATAGTGGTGAGAGCTGTTTAGCAGTGCTTTATATTGCTTAACACATAGCAATCATGCCTCAGGTGGTGCTGCAGGGCTGCCTATGTCGGATGCACATTTTACACTCCCTATACATGTTTGTTAACAGGTAGTGTCAAGTTAGGCATCGCTTTTACTATATGTGCGAGTCGGAGAGAGGTATCATTTCCAGGGTTCCTACTGAGCCAGTGTATATGCTATGCATTGCCTCTTTATCAAGGCCATGGCATACTGGGCATGCCTCCTTCTGCCTACTGGGGCAGGCTCAGGTTGTCCCTCCTTTGAGTCACGCTCTGCCTGTGATGGCCTTGGCAATGGTGGGGGGCTGTTGTGCCCGGCCCTATGCTGCTCCTGCTGCAGCTGTTTTCACAGGATCATATTGTATAGCATAGCACATACCATGACTATTTGGGTACATGTAGTTGGTGAGTACTGCAAGGCTCCACCAGATGTATCCAGGCACCGGAACCATGTCTTGAGCAGCCCAAACACACGCTCAATTACATTTCGTGTTTGTGCGTGTGCCTCATTATGGCATTCATGTTCAGGTGTGTGTGCATTTCTGATGGGTGTCACCAGCCACGGCTCGAGTGCATATCCAGCATCCCCCACTAGGTGACCATGATGGATGTCCCCATTGGCAAATGTCTGGTACAGCTGTGTCAGATGCCAGATATGGGAGTCATGGTAACATCCAGGGCAGCCAGCACACACATTCATTATTATGCCCTGGGCATCACACACGACCTGGCAGTTGATGGAGGGGAAACCCTTGCGGTTATAGTAGACCCTACCCCACTCACTGGCTGGTGCTTTGATGTGAATGTGCGTGCAGTCTATTGCATCCACTACCTCAGGGTATTCCTCTATTTGCTGGAAGAGACGCATATTGCTGGCCAATACCTCATGGGAATTGGGAAAATATACATGATCACCGACATGTGCTGCCATGGCATTCAGGAACTGGTGCAGTACCCTCGATGCTGATGCCTGTGAAATCCCCATCATATCGTCAGTTGGTCTCTGGAAGGTACCTGTTGCTAATATTCTTAGGCCAACACATACCTTGGTTTCCACTGGGATGGGTTCCCCTCTGTTGGTTCTGTGTGTGAGGCGTGGCCTGCTCAGCTCAACAATTTGCTGCATGTTGTCTCTCTCCACTCTATAGTGCTCCACTATCTCCAGCTCATGTAACCCCTGGTAGGTTACACTAGGCCTATACACTCTTCTCCATCTCCTCACTGTGGGTTGCTCAGCAGCATTTGCATTGTCACCACCCTCAGCATGTTGCATATGTCGCCTTATGACAGCAATGGCAGCCCCTAACATTTCTTTGTCTCAGTAAAGCTTTTTCAGTTGTCACTTCTATTAGCTTACTGCAGTGTTGCAGTGTGTTTGAGAAAAACATACTGGAATGGTTTTTGCTGAGTTTTAAGTGCTGGGCTGGGCTAGTGTACTGCCTGTGTAATTGCCTGATTCTGATTGTTTTCACCTGCTAGCTCTGCTAGTACTCCCTGGTTAACTTCCTACTATTTGTTGTCCTTCCTTTTCCCTTTCTGTTTCCTCAGGGGGCATCGCCATGCAAACAAGCACAAACACGCGCACACCAGTGCACACATGCTTACACAGACTAAAACGTGCGTATTCTTGTTAAAACGTGCTTACACCAGCGCAAACGCGCTTACAACTGTTTACACAGCCTTACATATGCTTACTCAAACGTACACGTGCACACACGCTTACACGCGAGCACACTGTCTTACTCGGGTTTACTGGCGCACCCACGTGCGCAGGCACGCTCAGCAAGAAACTTTGGTGTTATCCACGGCATATACCTTCGATTTCTTGACTTTACCTGGCATACCTGTTGACACACCTCTTTCACTATTATGTAAATGTAAGCTGACACATGTCACTCTGCTCCAATGAGCTTCACTCCTTTCATACATACCCCCCTCGTGATGTCACCTATCCTGTACTCTGTTACTCCCCTTTTCCTACTCCTACACTCCACTGACTGTGCTCATTTGCTATGTAAACTTGTGATTCACTATCATAACTCTCATTTGCATAGGATTGCCTATTAATGCTTAGTTACATCTCTTAGACTGAGCTTCCCCCCTTAGCAACCTCTACTCGGTGGTCATGTTGTTTTCAGCCTGCCATTCCCTTGCATTGTAAATTCATTTTAGCTATAAAATCCACATTTGTGGATCTTAATTATTAATTTTCTGCTTTTTATGGTGCAGCGCGTTTGTGCGGTGCTGCGCTACGGTTAATACCCGGAGAGCGGGATAAAAAAAAAGTTATTTTATTTTTAATTTGCATCACTTCCCATTTCCCATGGCCGTATTTTTGGTCAATGACATACTTCCTCCTGTGAATGCATGCTTTTTTTCCAGCTGACATGTCTCCGTTTTGCTATTTGCAGAACCGTACTCAGTTATCAACTGAGTACATTTCTGCAAATAACACTACTCCTACTCGGACAGGTTCAGGTTTCCTGGATCACAAATTTACCTCATTTGCATGGCTTTTGGCAGCAATTGAGGAAATTTGCATATCCCAGCCCTGTCCGTGTAGGACTAGTTTGGAGAGCTCAGTTGCACACCCCTACCGGTTGTTCCTGGATTGCTCGGCGGACATGTTGGCTGCATGGAGTCTTACTCTACTCTAAGACTCCGTGCAAGCCTTCGTGAATCTGGCCCAAAGTGAAGATCTTCACAATCATGCACATACTCCCTATTTTATATACCATCCTTGCTAAATGTCCTCTCCATTGAGCATGTCAGTGATGTTTATATGACAGCCATTCATCTCCACTGACATGTGACCTTGTGTGACAGTCACATATACATACTATTATTTACTCACTGATATACATATACTCATGCAGTAGATGTAAACAGCAGTACATACTGTGTGATCTACATATGTGCTTCATGTCATGCTAGTAACTTGTCCTCTTAGTGTACATAACTTGACATACCCTATCTTGGGTACTTTGCCATATTGTACATGTCTGTTTCCACTTTATTCATTCCTATCATTCATGTCTGTGGCCATTTTAATCAGCACATTTTCCCTGCCTAGTGTATTTATGTTGCATTGTATTTGCCATAGCTGACAATCCCAACATCTATTATTTCGGTCTACAAAAACTTGCACATGCATTGAGTGCACCTTTTTATAATGTGTTCTTACTGCAGTTGTTGCAGCATTTTCATCCCTGCTAATCATAGTGGCTGTCTGCACAATCTTGCAGAACAGGTTTGCCAATAGGCAACTTGTATGCATCTTCTCTCTGTGTTCATGCTGCTCTGCATGGTTTTCTGGGTGGCAGCACTGTTGCTGGCCACAAACCTTCATTTGTTTTGAGTAAGCATGATGGACAGCATACATATGCTATAACCACTGCTGATCATTGTGCAAACATATAAACTACATGTAGACTTTGTGCAAAGCCCACACAGAATTTATTGAATCCTCAAGGCAGTGATGTGGTTGTGTGTTGGTGAGTATAGTGCATGTATGAGCCTCTATTTTGTAAAGATAGTGTCATAAAAAGTTTTTTTTTTGTAAGGTAAGCTTCAGGGTTAATGTTAGAGGTAGTGGTAGGTTTAGGGAATGGGTCAACAGGTACTAGCAAAGTGGTGTAGAAGAGAGAAGGAAATCAATAAAATATATATGCACTCAGTTTCATTGCGAGGCATTGTCAGTGTTTTGCTATTAAGCAGTAAATAAAATAATTTTCATATGCAAATAATCAACAGTTCCAGCTCATTTCTGGACATACCTCTCAAATGCCAGATTTTTGCAGGATGTCCAGATTTTTTACTTGTATTCTTATCCTATCCTTCATAAAATTTTGATTTTATGGAAAATTATTGACAATTCATTAAGGACTGAACTCAGAAATTATTGACAGGCATTTGAATTTCAGAATTAATATACTTCAGAAAATTCATGCTAGTGCAAAACTTGTTATTCTAGCAACTTTCTAAGATTGTAAGAGCAATATTTAAAACAATGTCCACATTTCTGGGCCTTTGTCCATCCATTATTTATGGAGTTGTCCAGATTTCTTATTCAAAGAGGTTGAGAGGTATGTTTTTGGTGCTCATAGATAAGTGAAGAATTGTATAAGAAAGTTGTATACAAATCATTTCAAAAGTGCAGTTCAAGCTGATAGTGGTAAAGAGATGCATAAATAATAATGAACCATTGGCACAATCTTCAGAGACAGGAAGCCCAAAAATGCCATGACAAAATTTTTATTCAGTGCTTTCATTCTCAACTGACTTCATCAGAATGAAAAACTACAAAACCATTCACAATATCTACCTATTATAATCCAATCAACAATTTCAACTGAATACATAATTAAAATCAATTTACTTTAATAGATGCAACTTATAAGCCATTAAATGTAAAACCCTAAAAAGTGTTATAAGAAACATAAAGCTTTGGTATTAAAAGCCTTTTTATTACTTTTAACTGCCTATCCTTTAAAAATCATTTTATGTTAATCATACCATTAAGACCAGGTAAACAACCAGCTCCTAATCTTAGCTGCCAACGTGTTTCTTTTTGCTCAACCTTATTTTTTATATTCCCCACCTCTTCTATCTTCAGGGACTTCTTAGGCTTGCAATTGAACACCCCAGGGATCAGAATTCTATACCCCACATTTGGTAGGCTTAAATAAAGTCCTTCTAGTATAAATCTACAAATGCAGTAACTCCCACATTTGTGCATCCCCGTTTTTGTCTCTGGAATCTTTAGTTTACTATAGTTGAACAAGTCTCAGCTGAAAATGGTAAAAAGGCTTTTAATACAAAAGTTTTATATTTCTTATAACACTTTTTAGGGTTTTAAAAGTATTTTAGGTAGTAAAGTAAGTTGATTTTAATTATGTATTCAATTGAAGTTGTTGATTGGTTTGTAATAGGTATATATTGTGAGTGGTTTTGTAGTTTTGCATTCTATTAAAGTCCCTTGAGGATAAAAGTGTTGAATAAAGATTTTTGCAAACTATTCTTGAGTTTCCTGTCTCTGTAGAGTATGCCAGTGGTTCATTTTTTTTTATTTTTAAAAGTGGAGTTTCATTATTTATCAACTTTAATTTTCTGAGCTCTTAGTGGAACTATGAATTTTGACTCTGAGATTGATTTATTGACTTTGCTAACACTATCTAGTTTGAATCATTTAAGAAAAATGAGCATTTCCAGAACTAATCAAAAGCTATGCCTATAAAAGAAGATACACAGCAGATAGTGACTTCTATACAGGGATTGTTTATAACAATGGTCAGGTTTTCAACTAAAACTGGGTTTATCAATGAGAATTGTATTAAGCAGACAAAACACCTTAAAACTTTGATTAAACAACAGTGAGTTTCCAAAAAGTATAGAAAATTCTGCTTCTTATATACATAGCAGACTAAAGAAGGAGAAGTAAACTGAGCTTCTTTGAAAAAGAAATACTTCATTTTTAGATGAAGTGATGATATTATAAGCAGGAAAAGGGGAAACACTCTAACATTTTCTAGGGGCTGAGAGGAAAAAAATACTAGAAGGTAACATGATATTTTTTAATCAGGAGAAAGTAACATGGTATTTTTTTTACTGGCTGATAGCAAAAAATGCTAACTCTGAAAGACTTTCCTAGGTGATCAAAAGAGCTCACGTATCAAATTTAAAACATTGTATTAAACGTGGAGCTCCCTCAAGAGCCATATCTGTAATTTCTTTGTTACATTCAGATAACAAGGATATGCTACAAACTGATTGGAATATTCTTGTTCTGAATGTGATCAGCAGCAATGTTAGATCTGATAACGTTTTCCAACTATGGAAAACTATGGAAAATATTAAGCTTGCTGATAACTAAAATACCCAAAAAGAACAATTTAAAATCTCAAATTCTTTACACAGCAAGAGCAAAACTCTCTCTGCCAAATTATATAAAAATGTTCCCTACCATTTTTGAAGCTGTTATTTATATAAAAAGCAATAGCATTTTCACTAATTGTAAAGAAATGAACTATAACTCCTCAACTCTAAAGAAGCATGTTGATAGAAAGAGTTGCAAAACGATATCAATAAATGAAGCAAGAAATAAGATAAAACAAAATAGTGGAGCTTTTCTCCTCGGGCCTCTGCTGAAAATGGACATGTATCCAGCCAGACTAGCCCGGTTAACAAATGTAAAATAAAAATAAAAAATAAAAAGACATAAGACAGAAGTAATGAAAGTCTAATGTGGTTTATGCAACTTTGGTAATATATGATTTTAAGAATTGGAAGTGAGAGGAGTCATACATGACAAAAAAAATGAAAAAGAAATAAAAGAATTTGAGTAAAATGATGTTTTTTGCATTAGTTTTAAATACATTCAATGTTTTTGAAGTTATTAATAAAGTTTTAAACAGTTGGGAGGCAGTTCTTTAATGACGTTTTGAAAATATGTTTAATTCAAATTATGTGTCTGTCAGTTGTCTGCTTTTCTTTACTATAAACATGTGGTGGTGCCTTTAATACCCTCATTACAACTTTTTAATGGGCTCTACTAGAAGTGCTCATGTGCTGTTAGCTCACAACACACTTGTTCACTATCACATACTCAAAAAGGCAAGTACTCTAACTCCTACAAGCTTGACTGTGATTAACTATTTAGTCCCTTCAGCACCCAACCATATTAAACTGTATAGCCCTACCAAAGTCCTAACTCTAATGCTTAAACATCTACATGGTCCTTAACCCAATTCCTCCTTCCCTAAACTTAAAACTCCAATACCTGTCCTTAAACCTAAATCCCCAATCATTCCCAGATTATAAACTCTATTTCTGCTCATTTATAAATTGAGGTTTCTGGTGAAAACTGTCATGTTTATATTAGTTTAAACAAGGTTAGCTCTATCTGATGACTCAAATGGAAATACATTTTATCGGACTTTAAGTTTTGCACTACTCAATCTTTTAGAAAACAAGCTGTATATTTTAAAATGCAATGGGGTCACATTGTGTTCATCCTTTCCCTACAGTTGCTGAAATTGTGATTCCTGACACTCATTTAAACCCACTATTGTGAGTTATGTGTCACTAATATCAACTGAACAACCTATGGTCATGTCCTACATTCCTCAGCATTATGCTGCTTACGTTAAATGTTTATTCTTTATTGATTCATCCCTCATCTGTTGTCCCTGTGCAATAATCCACATGGTTGTTCTCTCACATATTATGCCTCTTTGATCGGCTGTTCCTGGAAATATTCTCCTTAGCAGTTGGTCTGTATCAGGCACCATGAGAAAAAGTGAAAGCTATTCCACAGAAGGAACTTAAATTCTCCTTTGTAAATTTGACAGCTCTGACTGACCGCTTTCCTAGAAAGTTTTACTTTGTGTATTATTAATTTATTTTTCATAGTCTTTCCAATCCCCTTCAATTTTTCTTGTTTTTTGCATTTTTTAATATCATTTGCCTTATTCACTTTGTACTTTGTCATTTTTGTTTATTTGTCTACCTATGCAATCTTTTTCAGTAAACAACTATATATTTTCCATTGTGGTATCTATTCACTTGTAAAATTTGTTAAGCGGCTTCTCACAATGATCCTTTAAAGCTTAATACAGTAAATGGCAATCATTTTATAAATGAGATCTATGATTTATGAATTCATCAGTGTAAGCTTTGGCATTTAATGTAACCTGTAGTACTTTGGGAACTCCTTTGGTTTTAAAACAATGCTCAAAAACAATAAATTCCATTGAGGTCACTGACCTTAATTAATGCTGCTTCCAAATCTTTATAAAAATGTAAGGATCAAGCATGACACATGGCATACCTTCTAGTATCATGATCTTCTTTGAATCACCCTGGTCACTACCAAAAGCTGTTTTAGCTAACTGCAAAATTTTTCATATAATGCACTTTGTGTTTGGCATTCTGGTATTTCTCTCCTACCACTGGTGAAATGTTAACCGAGTCATCCCTTGCATTTCTAATTACTGACACAAGAATTTCAGTATTTAGTCACAAGTCTGAATGGGTACAGTGAGCAGTAACATACATCATAAGGATACACTTTTTTTCTTCCACTTTGTTGGTGGAATAAGACTGAAAAATGAACAGAATCAAGAAATGTGCCACTCCTGCAGAAGAAATTACACTGGAAACAATACATTGATTCCTCTGTATAGTGGAAAATAAATAAACAATCCTAAAATAAATGTAAAACTGAGTTTTAATCACTTAGTGTTTAGCACTTTCAGTGTAACATCGAACACTTCATCAGCCTAAAGACATTCCACGTAAAGTGCATTTACAAAAGCACTTAAAACAATCACATGACATGAACCGCAAGACAAAACACATAAAATCCATAAATATTCAAGAAAAAATGACTCTCTGTTGTTTTTCTTTTCTTTTAAAACTGGCTTAAAATTTTCAAATGCATTTGAACCTGGCTTAATGCTAGCATTTAACCTAAGTTGCCAAATTAATTTTCTGTATTTTAATTCATTGTTTCTATTTCCTCCCTTAAAATCAACTTTCATATGACCCAACACATAAAATATTTTTTGAATGGTTTGCAAATAACTTTTTTCTTCCCAAAACCCAAATCTGTTAATCAGCTGCCAACAGCTCCTATCCTCATTCCCGTGTTTTACCAGACCCACCTCCCACTGCTCGACCCGATCCCATGTCTGGAAAAATTGGGGAGATTAAGCATAGTGGTGCAACATAATGTTCCTCCAAGGTATTATATCCTCACTCTAACTACCTCCCCACAGTAAAATCAGGGAGCCAGATAGGTGTAAAAAGCACTTTCAGAAAGTAACAATGTATCACAAAGCAGTCTTGCTGAAAGTTATTTTTACCAATAATGGATTTTATGCTTTTCCATAATGTTGTTTCACTATGTACATAGTGTGTATATGTATATATATATATATATATATATATATATATATATATATATATATATATGGTTACAATTAGGAAGAGCAAATGCACTTGAGACAAAATGCTTTTTTGCACTGTGGAAAAAAATGAATGCTCACATTTCTGCCAGCAGTCTTTTGAATGAGATCATGGTACACCAAAAGTAAGATAATTCACACTTATCCCATTGTTACACAGTCTCAGAGTAAGTACATATAGTTAGCAGGGGCTGTGGGGTACAAATTGCTGCAAAAAATAGAAAGCAATAATTGATCATTCTTTTAAGCATTCATTCATATGGGTTTTCACACCAAACTGATCAATGTTTACAGGTTCGCTCATATGATTGTTTGCTTTTTCATGAGACACGCATGTGTATATGTGTGTGTGTGTGTGTGTGTGTGTGTGTGTGTGTGTGTGTGTGTGTGTGTGTGTGTGTGTGTGTGTCGATATATATATATATATATATATTTATATATATATATATATATATATATATATATATATATATATATATATATATATACTTCTAATGAACGAAAACCCACTTACCCGAATCTCTGAAGACCAAGACGATGTCGCTGAAACAGCATTTGAATGAACACTCAAACCACCAATAAGGAACTCCAGGTAAGTAAGCACTTGTTCATATCACAAACAGAAATAAAATCCAAAGCAAATTAAACCCGCCCATGTGGTGGGCTTCACACCCCACACCCCCCTATGTGGGAGGCTATGCTCCTCACACCCCAATAACTAAATATACCAACTCTGAGATAGCACTACAGTAGGGAAAGAGTCAAAGTTCACCATGGTGGTGAAGTGGTTACTTACCTGGAGTTCCATATCGGTGGTCCGGGTGTTCGTTCAAATGTGGTTTCGGTGACATTGTCTCGGTCTTCAACAATTCACGTGAGTGGGTTTTCATTCAGTAAAAAAGGACCCATATAAATACAGAGAGTCAGGGGTCCCCTTAAGAAGACTGACTTTTCAGAAAGTCAGACTTTGTATAGTTGAGTCTAGAAGATCAACTTTCCTAAAAAGTGAAAGCATTAGTACAGAGATCAGAGTATAGCAGAGACTGGGAAATTTACCCTTTCCCTACTGTAGTGCAATCTCAGAGTCAATATATATAATATACAAGGGTTATAGGAGGTGTATGGGGGCGTGCTCCTTACAAAACACAGATTGAGGTTGTTTTGTTTAGTTACATTAATATTTTCAGAAATTCAGTTTTCTGATATTGACAGTATGAAGTTCGACTGTCGGAAAAGTCAGTCTTCTGAAATAGATTCCCGTATATATATATATATATATATATATATATATATATATATATATATATATATATATATATATTCTGAAATAGATCTAGGGAAGCTTCTCCCTATAAAAATATTAATTTAAGTTCTCTGAAAGTGACTTTTATTAATTTGGTTTTATTGTATTACCACTCAGTGAAATGTCGCTTGCTGACTTGATATGAATGCACGATGTTGTGGATTCAACAGGTACTTATTTGGTCAAGATTTTCTTTTTTTCTGAAGGTTTGTTTTTCATTTTTTTTCTTTTTTTTTTTTTGCTTTACTTTGTTATTGAATTTTATCTTCTTCCATTCCTTTGCAGTATAATTATACATATATGTTTTCCATCTTTGTTTTTCAGTTCTTTGATTGGAATTTTATTTTCATAATTGTATTTTTTGGAATGCAAAACCATTTTGTACATTTATAAAGTGTATTATGAAGTAGAGTTTGGTGTGTGTGTGTGTGTGTGTGTGTGTGTGTGTGTGTGTGTGTGTGTGTGTGTGTGTGTGTGTGTGTGTTTGTGTTCATGCTTGTTTATAATTGTTTTAGTTGCTGTGCAGTTGCATAGGTGTTGGTACTGCTTGTTATTAGTTGTGATTGTGTATTAAAATGTTATTTTTTTTTTATTAGTATTCTAGATTTTAGTGAATTTCATACTTTGCTTAGGTAGTGGATTGTGTGCTTCTGTCTGGATTCTGAGTGTGTGTGTGTGTGTGTGTGTGTGTGTGTGTGTGTGTGTGTGTGTGTGTGTGTGTGTGTGTGTGTGTGTGTGTGTGTGTGTGTGCATGTGTGTGCATGTGTGTGCGTGTGTGTGTGTGTGTGTGTGTGTGTGTGTGTGTGTGTGTGTGTATGTGTGTGTTAGTGTCATGCATTTTGAGTTTCTGGTTGGGTAAGCTCACTGTTTTCCCCTCTCAGAGAAAAAAAATGCATTTTTTAGAGATATATATATGGTGAGGGGAGTGATGGGAGCAGTTAGGTGTTGATAGCTGGACACGAATACTATATTGCTACAAGATTGCTTTCAAATTATATCTGGATTAGGGTTGGAGAACTACTAATTGTATGAAATGAGAAAGTGCCAGAGTTATAGCCAGGGGAAAACTAGTACAAGAGTTAGTAAATGATAAATAGTAAATGTGTCTGACCAATAGTAAAGTTGTGTAATAACACAGAAGATAAAGGTGAAATGAGTAACAATGATGTTAGTTCATATCATAATGGGGATAGAAAGGAGTCTCTTGGTGGTTGCTGATAGTACACAAATCTCTAGAAACTTATAAGAATGATCACTGTGAACAGAGTAGGAATTGCACCAACAATGCAAATGATCAGTAATTATATATAAATGTACTCTAGTTTGATAGTAAGAGTGGTGACAGCTAATTCAGAATGCTGGCAAGTATTAATTACACAGAATGTCTTGTGGACCGCATTAAAGAAGGAGAAAGACACGGCATGATGGATACTACTAGTAGCATGAGTTTCATGGTGGCTTATTGGCTAAGACTTGTCCTCACAACTTCAGGCTATAAGGATCGATTATGATGTCTGAGCACTGTAAATGTAACATGATGACTTCTTCATGAGGGAGCATGGGTTTTCCTCCAATGCTCCTAAAATATCCAGTTTGTCTGGCTATTTTAAACTGTCCATATATACTGTGTTTGTACGTATCCTTGTGGTTTGGGCCTGGATGAATAGGACCTTTGATAGATCACATCACTTTCCTGGTTAACAAATGAATAAAATAAACATTTTAGGAAATGTATCAGGAAATTAAGTAGTCTTGATATTAGAGAAATATAAATCTAAAGTTTTTTTTTTTTTTATTTTTGTAATTTTGTCACGGGGATAACCCTACTAATCCCAAGTATTAATTATGTAACTTGCTTGTTGCACAGTAGATGACTCATAACTGAAAATTCAAAGACATAAAACTGGTCAAATATATTATGGGGGTATGCAATAATGGTCCTTTGACAGGCCATCTGTCAAACTGAAAATGTTTAGAAATGAATTGAAGGAACAAACTTCTACAAATATATTTTACAATGCATGAAGACTTGTACAGTTGCTGTGATAAATGAGCAGATAAGGGGTGAAGAGACGGAGGCTTCATCATAGGCCGGAAAAAAACATTTCTGCTTCTTACCTCTATAATTTTGGATAGAAAGGTTAGTGGAGTCATGGGCAGGTAAGATATCTAAGGGTGCAGAGAAGTAAACATATGAGCAAGGTGTTCAAGAAATTATTGAAAGGGATACAGGACAATTTCAGGGTACTAAGTGTAAGAACCACTGGTGCTGGTCCTTATTTCTTACAGGTAATGTTGCCTGCACTTAAGAACTAAAGGCTAAACTTTAGTATTGCTCTATAGATTTAACAGCAGTACTGCACAGCAGGATGGCGACTTATGGAATTTTCTCATAAAAAGGAGTGTCTAGGAAGCAGATTGGCATTCAAGTGCTATGTCATCAATTCTTCTGAGAAAAAAGTGTTCTGCATGGTAGGCAGTTGGAGTTCAGAATGAAAGTGGTCTTCCATCTGTTCATAGTCACGGTGTCCTGTAGCAAAGCACTGGTAGGTCTTTTAAACACCGTTATATAATATAGCCAGTAGTGAATCAGACTGAAGAAGTTCCACACATACAATTAAGATGGACTTTGCAAATGCTTTAGACAATATGCTTCTTAATGAGCTAGTGAAAATATATAGGTGGTAACTTACATTACAAATGTTTTAAGCAGCTTTCTGTCTGGAATCCAAAGAAGAAAGGAGACTATGACTATAAAAGCCAGCAATCACTGAAAAAACACAGAGCTCGGTGAAAGATCCACTTGTGTACAGTATACTTGTGTCAGTCCACTTGTGCACAGTTTACTGTGTGAGTCCACTTGTCCACAATATACTTGTGTCAGTCCACTTGTGCACAGTTTACTGTGTGAGTCCACTTGTGCACAATATACTTCTGTCATATATAAAGGTCAAGTCAAGTAGCAAGACCAAAATGCTTACAGACATTATCAGAATAGTTAAACTGATGACAGACAGAAGGGCAAAAGGGAAGGCCAGAAATAGTCATTTGGAGTTTGATGCAAATGACTGAAAGTTATACAGTTTGGAATGGCAACACTAGTGGAAGATATATATGCTACAAAAGTAAGTCTGTGATTCAGCACATTAAAAGGATATAAACTTTATAATCCTCTGTGTTATCCAATGCAGTAAAATGTGAAATGGTAGTGACAAATGACAACGGGATGCCGATGTCTGTTGCTATAAGAGTGGACATTACAGATAGATGTCATCATTCTCTTACATATGGCTATGGTATTGGAATGACTGAGGTTGGTTTCACAAGTCCTGGCATATACACGTTGGTGGATAAAAGAAGAAGGCAGTGTAATAGGGATGGACTTCTTTGACAGTGGAAAAAATGGGTCAATAGAGTTTGAAAAAGTAGGTCAGAACAAGGCACTGGCAATTGAAGCAAGGGGGACATTCTTGACTACTTGATAGTATGCTATTTTACAGGATGGTGTGCCTCTAAATACAGAATGTGCTTGTCAACATAATTGTTCAAGTACTGTATCACAGTCTACATACAGCTACTGGTCTTGATCATATACCCAGAGTGCCCACACATTAGTGAGTAATACATAGAAATAGTTATCTCTTAGCATGGTTGGAGATTACCACTGGTCAATGTTTTAAAGGGTCTATATTAGAACACCAAACTTTCAAATTTTTGAGTGTTCTAATATTGACCCGTTTTCAGCGAACACTGAAAATATTGAAGAAACAGAAAAACAAATTTTTTCCTAGGGAAAGAATTTGGTTGTCCATTTCTGTTGCTTCGGTATTTTCAGTGCTGTGGTGGAAAGTTACAGGTCGGGTTCAGGTAAGTCTGCGATTGTGTGGACGTGAGGGTTAGGGTGGGTTAGGTGAGTTAGGGTTAGGGTGCGGGTGAGGTGACTGTGCGATGGTGATGGACCTTAGGGTTAGGGTTTGGGTTAAGGTAAGTGGATAGTTAGTGGTGTATGCATAATTTAGTGTAGGGTTAGGTGTAAGAGTTTAGGTGTATGTGTGTAGATTGCTGTTTGTTTGGTGTGCTTGTGTTGTGTGTATGTGTTTTGGAACAGCAAATTTTTTCCCTAGGAAAAAATTTGCTGTTCTGTATGTTTGATGTTTTACATTTTTGATTAATAGTTTTCGATATTAGAACACTCAAAATTTTGAAAGTTCGGTGTTCTAATATAGACCCTGTTTTAAATTCTCTGATCTATAGGAAATTTAGAGCTGTAAACAAATAATTTGTGGTTTATGGGGTAAGGTTTTTGAACGAGGTATGTAGTAGGCTATGGCCAAATCAGTTATATTTTTGTCAGGTTTACACTGGTTTCTTGGGGTATTTTTTTCTTATTATGTTGCTGTTATAACATAGAAAACTACAAATGAAGTAATTATATAACTTTCAAGGAAACACAGGATAAACCTGTAAAAACAAGATGTTGCAGAGAAAAAGAGAGAGAGCTATTTCAGTATTAAGTGCAACACTCAGACTTGATAGATGCATTTTTTCCTCAGGTAAACGTTTCAGTATTTGTTTCCATGTTTGAGATATGCTTTGTTACGCATACATTTGTAGAATCTGTATATGCAGTATACAATATGATCTTACTTTGCTATTATGATAGTAACTCAATAACAAGTTCAAATACTGTGTGTGATTTTACACATCATATCAACATTATATAATTCTGTTTTATGAGTAAACTTAGCCTCCCAAGAAAAGTAAACATCTGTCTTCATAATGGATCTATTATACAGGAGATTTGTTATTCTTCTCAAGCATGTGCAGAATATGTAATTTGTGAAACAATGTGCTATGAACAAACACTATAAAGCACATGTATGAGTAAACTATGGCTTATTTTGTATTCTCAGCAAGAAAGAATGGAAGAAAATCTCTAATAAACCCAAAGAGAAATATGTGGGAATTTATTTTCTTATTATTAGAATAAATGTTTGTTATGAATAAGCAGGAAACAGAACAATATATATAGTGAAAAGTCACTTTCCTGACCCACTGAAAATGCTTACGTATGTTTTGTGGAAAATGTAATAAATGGTGACAAAAATATGTCCATTCTGTTTAGTGTGTAGTGCAGAATTATTTACTACCTCCTATAATGCTTAACAGCTCAAGCAAAACCAGATACTAAGGATTTTGAACAGGTATCAAATGATTTTACAGAGTCATTTATCATCTGATCCATTAGTTATGGCTGAAAGATTCAGATTCCATAAAACAAAATAGGCATGTAGGAGAAAGTGTCAGTGTCTACCTGCCTGAAAAAGAGAAGCAGCCAGAGAGCAGTGAATTGGTGAAATGCTACATGATTCAGCAAGGGACACATCTCTGCATGGACGGAACAATTCCATACAAACAGAAGCATTTTATTTAAAATAGTGCAGTTTTATTTAATAAAGCTGTTCAGCAATGTCATCAGCAATAAATTTTCAAACAGATAGAGTAGTACAGCCAGAGAAGTGCACAGGGACAGACATGAATGTTCAATAACCAATGCCTAGTCCTGCTGCCTCCTTATGAAAATGTAGTGATGCAACACAGAAAAGCAACTAATACACAATTTATTTCCTTACTGCAACACAGTTAATGAGGAAAAAGGTACTGCTGCTAGCTCTGTTTTATTTTATAATTACTGTTTTTTCTTTTAGATCTTATCCTTTTTAGTGAAAATCAAATATCTACTTACTATCTCGTTTTATTCTTTTTCCCTTTTGCTACTTTGTGAATTTGCAAAAGATTTTGTTTATCTACTAGTCTAAATGCTGTTGCTTTCATGTTCATCATGAGTGTCACCTCTTTAGAAAACTATTGTGACATTCTACATCATTTTGCACTATTGATTTAAATTCCCAAATGTAGTTACCTGTTTGATGTCGGTTTTATCTTTATGTACTTTTCTTGTATGTTTTTTTCCTTATCTGCTGCATGCAGCTTTTTTTAAACAAGAAACATCTTTGTTAAACCATCACTTATGAAATAGGCAATCATACATTTATAGAAAACAAATCGCACCAACACAATCCTAGTTGAAAACATTTTACATCACAAACCATACTGACACACTCCCATGTGCAAACATTATACATCACTTATAATCTACCCAATCCTTGTGATTCATATATTACATATGTTATTTAAGTACTCTGTTCTTTTAAACCTCATTCCTCCCCTGTATGTATTGTTCCCACGATTTCCATTTTTTCCCTGTGTAGTTTACTCCTACCCTTTTCTTAAGATCCCAATTCAGGTTATTTTATCTGTGTTACTATATTTACTACTTCTGATGATTTTCATTTAGTGTAACAATGACAGCTTAAAGTGACAAGCTTTTATGTTGGTGTGGATTAGCTCTGCTGACATACTGTAAGTGAATCTCACTGTTATGACCATTTTATTGTTTGTTGTTAACTTCTGTATAGTCTATTCAGTCTCCATTTTTCTCTGTTAGTCCCAAATCTGTTTATTTTTCCTCTTCGTATACTGTCTAATAATGCTCTTTTGTGATAGTGTGATAATTCTGACTATGCTCATAGGCATAAGCCCTGCATAGTTGCTCTAGCTAGCATTCAGTAGCTAAAACTAGTTTGTATCAACCTATTCACTCTTCTGCCATTTTTTCCACTTCCGCCAATGTATTATTCTTTTATTATCTCTCAGACCATCACTACCGCTACCAGAGTTGGGAACTCTAACCAAAAAGAGAGTATCCTAGACTGGATCCTTATAAACAGCCAACCCCATATGTATATGTCTGGGACCCCCCCAAACGAGCTCAGCGATCACCTTATAACATACATAAGGAAAAATAAAACAGGTAGTCCTACACCTCCCACGTATAAGTCAATTCGAAACAAGAAACATTTTGACCTCTCAAAGTTTAAAATGGAACTTAAATCCTGTAACTGGGCAACTCTTAAGCATCTCCCCCTAGAAGAGGCAGTTTCTAAGTTTAATACCACTTTCCTAACCATACTTGATACTCATGCCCCAAAAAGACTAATCAAAACTAAAACAAATATTGCACCTTGGCTTACAAAAGACTCCAAATCTAAAATAAAACTCAGAAACAAATCCTGGGAAAAATGGCGTACAACCAAATCACCCCTAGACCGCTTCAAATTCCAGCAGCAAAGAAATATGACAAAAACAGCCATATTAATGGACAAAAGAAACTACTACTGCCAACTACAAAATAAACACCAAAACAACCCTCAAAAATTTTGGGCAGGTTTAAATAACCTTCTCCATCCTGGGAAATCCTCCACTCCTACCCCAGAAAAAATATCAGATAAAAACCCCGAAGAAGTAGCCAATACCTTTAACACTTTCTTTACGGATACTATCCAAGCCTTAGCTAACCAACTATCCACCACAGCCTCCACTGTTACAGAACTCACTCCAAAAACTCTTCACACTTTCCACCTACAACCAGTCTCTGCTTCCATCATTCGATCCTTACTTCAAAAGCTTAAACCAACCACCCTCTCTGCAGACCTTCTGCCAACTGAATACTTACAACTAGCTGCAGATGACATAGCTTACCCCATCTCTATACTTATTAATCGTACCATTTTAGAATCTACAATTCCCTCAATATGGAAAATATCATACGTAATCCCACTCCATAAAGGTGGCTCATCCACTGAATTATCAAACTACCGGCCTATAGCCATAATGTCACCACTGGCCAAAATCATGGAAAAATGTCTACACAAACAACTCCTTCACTATCTTACCCAGAACAAACTACTGACCATCTCACAACATGGCTTTAGACCCAATCACAGCACAACTACGGCCCTCCTCTCTTTTACGGACATAATAAACCATAACCGGAATAACAAAAATATATCTTCAGCACTCTTTCTGGACGTATCAAAGGCCTTTGACATGGTTAACCACCGACTACTTCATGATACCCTAAGAAATCTCCACCTGGATAACCTAACATTAGATTGGTTTCAGGCCTATCTCTCTGGTAGGAAACAAGCAGTACTTTGGCAAAATAAGCTCTCCAACCTCCTTCCAAACACCATTGGAGTTCCTCAGGGGTCCATACTGGGACCACTTCTCTTTTCAGTCTTTATTAATGACCTCCATAAAGCCATCCCTGAGGCCACCTGTATTCAATATGCTGACGATTCGACATTAGTATGTTCTGACAAATCTCTTGACAAACTACTATCTAAAACCCAAAGCTGTTTTACAGCAATAGAAAAGTGGCTATCTGGACGGCAGCTAATACTGAATCCAAAGAAAACCAAATTATTACTCTTCCATCCAACCCAAAAACTCTCTAACACTTTCTTTACCATACAATCCAATAATGGGACAATTATCTCCCCAGACTCCCACACGAAACTATTAGGGGTGACCATTGATAATAAACTCAAATTCGACATCCACATTAATCAAACTATTAAGACCGTTAACAAGAAACTGGGGTCACTATATAGAATCAAATCCTTTCTAACACCAATTGCAAAAGTAACCATTGCCCGCTCGCATTTACTCTCTACCCTTCTATACGCCTCCCCAATGTTTACCAGCCTTAATAAATCTGACCTAAATAAACTATCATGCTCCTACAATCATATAGCCAGATTTGCAACTGGTAAACCATACAGAACCCATCATTGTATTAACCTAAAATACCTCGGCTGGTTAGAACTCCCAAACCTTCTCCAGCAGAACCAACTCATTGAGGCATTCAAAATACTCAAACACCCTGCAAAGTCCCCAGCACTGGAGAACTTAATCATACCATACATCAATCTAAATAGCCTTCGGTCCTCGTGCAGGACACTTATTCAAACAGTCAAATCCTGTAACTCTGGAGGCGATGCTCTATTTGCCAATTCCATTGGTAAGATATGGAACTCCCTCCCTCCCAGTATCACCACCATTACCTCCCTACCCCACTTCAGAAAAAGTCTAACCCACCATTTCCAGTCTCACTGGCTTTGCCAATGCTCATATCCAGATTAACTTCTTCCTAAAAGCTTACTTCTTTTCTCCTCTATCAAGCAATCTCCTTCTTTTGTACTCTCCGTGACCTTCTCTCTCACCCCCTTAAGATTTTTTTTCTCTTTCTTCTTTATTCTACCTAACACTCTTCTCACACCTTTGAAATGATGACTACCTAGTATAAGTATAATTACGCTGTTGTCCGTGTCTATCGGTTTCACAATGATGTCTTGTCTACGAATGCTATCCAGCAGATACATTTTTTTTATTAATTACATATATGATAATGCCCTTTTTCTCTAACTTTGTTTGTTACTACAATAATGTATTAATATGTATCTATGTAACTTGTATGTAATTTACTGTAAATGTGGAGCTTTTCTCCCCGGGCCTCCGCTGAAAATGGACATATATCCAGTCGGATTCTCCCGGTCAACAAATGTAAAATAAAATAAATAAATAAATAAATAAAATGATTATGATCTGCATTACTCCTCTTCATTTTTACCTCTGACTTTATGTCTATTACTTTACTTTATGTAGAATGATGGCTTTTGTTTAATGCTATTCAACCTAGTTCACTATAAAAAAGCATGTTATGTTGAAATCTCAGTAATTTTTCTGGTTGCCCGCCACATTTAAATGTAAATAAGCAAGGTTTGCAAACATGCATAGCAATCCTGTATAAAAAGAACACTGAGGGTCCGCAGTTTTGCATGGAATGTTACAAAGATCACCAGGGCCTAAAAGATAATAGTTTTCATAGCTCTCAATCTCTTAGTGCAAGACATCTGGACAAAGGCCAACATAATGGGGGGAAATGACCCAGAAATAGGGACGGATGTGACATATTTGCTCTTTAGAAATATGCTAGAATAACAAGGGTATTGTGTGAAGATACATTTTCTGAAGAATTTGAAGTCTGAAACTCAAATGTATGTAATTATTGAGTCACATCAGTCCTGCGAGCATCCCAGTGACATGGCAGAAAACCACAACTTTGATAAGGATCACCACCAAAAGAAATATAAGGCAGAAACTGGACATTCTGTGAAAATCTGAATAGTTGACAGGTATGATAGTTACGTATATGGTCTAACCACAGTACGGGACAGTGTATACAGTGCAGAGTATTGTGAAATCCCATTCCTGGCATTCTGTACTGAAGATGTGTAAATGATCTGTAAGGGTACATGGGCTGCTATGTAAAATGAACACTTAGGGGAAGTGTGTGCATTGAATAAGGACACATAAATGAATTGTAGGAATGAACACAGGGAAACAGGACAGGACAGGTGAAACAACTTAATGTACAGCAGACAAGGGCATGTCAATAGAAGACAGTTGTAGTAACAACGCCAATCACATATCAATATGGTACAGTAGGAACTGGACAATGAAAATTTGTATTGTCTGACTATCAGGCAAAGTGATATACCATTGGTGAATATGTCTCTGTCAGATAAGCATCCTTGCATGAACAATGCAGAGGACATCTATCAGCGATGTTATATAAAACTGGGGTCGGGTGCATATTGCAAAGCTGTGGAAACGGATTTGAATGTAATCTCAGCAGTGGTCTCCAGCAAGTGGGACACAGATAAAGGCTCATGGGCATAATTAAAATAAGCAAGCACATTCATGGACAATATCAGAATAATATCACCTATAATCCCATGTCTCAGACATAACATATGTGATTTAGAGTGATCAGAGATGATACTGCACAAACATACTTTTACAACTATTATGACATGTCCAGGTTTTAAGAGGGACACTGCTTTTCCTGTATGCAACATTATGATCAATACAGGCTAGATGACTGGTGTGTATATATATATATATATATATATATATATATATATATACATACACACACACATATATATATATATATATATATATATATATATATATATATATATATATATATATATATATATATATATATATATATATTTACACATATATATATATATATATATATATATATATATAGTTATATCTACATATATATATATATATATATATATATATATATATATATATATATATATGGCACAATCCAGACTGTCAGTAATGTTATCCATGCCATCAATGTTGTCAAACAGCTATGTATGTACTGCATATATCACTGGAACAGGAATCACACAGTAACGTTTATGCCACAAAAAGAATACCAAGGTATGATCAATAAGATGTGTGACAGCTCACTATGACAAAGGTGGTACACTTCAGTTACACATCACTAGAAGATGTGTAGGGAGGTACATGAAGAAGGGTGCATTGTAGTCAGTTATTGGTGTGATGAAGGCTGTGAGCTGTGGAGGTATTATGGCCTCTGATGTGGATGTCCTTCACATACTTAGTAGCTGTGTTATATACAAGGTAGTAGTCAGCACTGTGACCACATGCTGGTGGACATTCCCCTTACTATCCTCACCAAGATACAGGTTGCATATCTACTCATGTGATTATAGGGTGCGATGTCTACATTATATTTGGGTTGTGTGTTTGTTTTCCTGATGTAACAAATCCCCCCATGTTTTTGTGTCATTGCAGGTGGTGTCATGGCTGTGGCAGCAATCTTTGGTGTGTGTTAATAATATCTGTATTATACTAATATCACAGCTGGAGTCAATGATTGCCCACAGTCTTCAGTCCTTCAAGACAACTGTTTGGTCATAGGATGTTTATGTCCTCTGTGATGTTTGTCACTTAAATAATGGACAGGAAAGGGCCTAGCAGACAGCCCTGATATATGGACCTGATCACTGAACCTGAGATATAAGTCACTACATACATGTCAACATATTTAGATACCATGTATGTGATACAGTTGTCTACACATTTTGTGATATATGTGTATATGATCACATCTGACGGTGCTGAGTGAATACCTCAGTGTGGATTTGTGTCAAATATCTTGGGCTTGTCAAGTTCAAAAGGATGATAGTGCTGTCATCATGCATGCCCTCTATGACCTTTTTGAGGACATCTAACAGATGTAACAGACATGATGAAGCATTAACAACTCACACAGGTCTGTTGCACACAGCCAGGGTATCAATAGTGTCCGTTTAGAAAAGGTCCACAATGACATGTTGTTCTACCTCACAGATGAGGATAGTCAGGCTGTCTCTATACATGCATGCATTGGGTGCTGCCCCCCTACCCTCCCAACTCAGATGGATGCATGTTGATGTACACCCTTCTAGAGGAACATAGTATTTGTGGAGGGTGTGTTGAAGTGTGTATTTAGCTGTGTCCGGAAGCTGTATGTACTGAGTCAAACGATATGCAATCTGTGATGCTGTCACAACCCATTGATTCTGTGTGACAGTCCTGGAAGAAGGTAAGACAGTGCATCAACTAACCTATGATTTGAACACAATCCTCCAAGCAGGTATCTTTGAGAAACTCTCTCAGCAGGTGATTAAACCTTATGTCACTAGATGGGTAACCAGTTGCCTCAATGACAGAACACATACTGTGAAAGCTGGTAAATCAACCTGTACCAGTAGAGCTGTCACCACTGCCATACCCCAGGGATCTGTGCTATCCCTTTACTGTTTAGAATCTATTTCTTGACAGTTCAGGTTACAGTACACGGTCTCTGGCTTACCATGTTTGTTGATTCTTGCATACGGGATGCAATCATTGATTCCAGCTATGATAACATACTACAGGAGGGGCTAACAAAGACAAATGATTGGTGACAAAGCCACATGGTCTACAAATAAATACAAACATATGTCTTTATTTTGGCCTTCTGAAAAGTGGAATACCCTGCTAATTATAGCACTGACAACAGTCCTGCTATGCTGAAACCCAGTGAACACATGTACATAGCAATCTGAACTTTGACTACCAAGTCCCACATTGGTATTGAAAGCCTATGTTGTGCACCTAATAAGTCATGCCATCATATTCAGATCTCAGGAGTATATTACAGCACTGTAGTCAAACCTTATCAGAACATTAATACAGAGGATAATGATCTATTTTGCATATATTTCACCAGAAACATGCAGCAGCTGGAGAGACCACAGGGGTTACTCACCAAGAAAACACAGTGCCTACAAGCCATGCCATGATGTATGTGGATAGACTGAAATTAATTTCACTGTTATCTGTATTGTATAGGATGATGTGACTTCTGTCTGGCCTCCAGGCCAGTCTCTGACTCTGCTCTGGTGGGAACAGTCCACATCCACAAATCAGATATAGCTGATGACATCAACAGTGTCTGGTGAGGAGAATATGGCAATAATAGTGTCCCTCATGCTGATATAAAAGGCTCTCTGTAATGCCAAGCAAACAAACACACAAAGGCACACACACACACACACACACACACACACACACACACACACACACACACACACACACACACACACACATGCACACACACTGCACCCCTACTTATCTAACTACACAGACTAGAGAACTCACTACTTTTTGATAGTGCCACAGCACAAGTCTCACATTTACAAGGCTGCAGGACAACTTATGGTGGATGACATCAGCAGGTCATGTTGAAAAAAAGATGTCGGGTGGCCTGCATAGATTCATAGGAGATTACTAGGCTAATGGCTGTAGGGCATTTACAAGCCTAGCTGTGTAAAAACACAAGCACCCTTATTGAGCATAGTTAGATGGACATTGTTAGCAGAGCGATTTTGTTCACCCATCCATATGTCAAGGTTGCACTTGAACAGGGTCATTGAGGAGCACTGCTTCACATGCAGTGGGATCCTATTACAAGGTTCTGGCAATCGCATGCAGATATATCTGTCTCCCCAGCATGTCCTGTTTATTTTACAGGCTAGGTTGAGAACCCTGGAGCAAGTTATTTTTGCCCCAATTGATTTGCAGATGTCTAGCATTTCCAGTAGGGCATGGTCTGAGACTACTCTGTAAGCCAGGTATAGGTCATCTTTCAGCAGCATGAATGATACTGAGTACAGTGACAAGTCTTTCAGTCTTTCCATGTGTGTCATATTTTAGAGGCCCTGGATTCTCCCGGTCACAAATTTCTGTGTTTTCTCCAGTTGCTACAGGTGTCTGTTGAGCTACACACAGAAGAGAGTATTGTACTCATATAGTGGCCTGAGAAAGGTTTAATACAGTGGAACTATGACCTCCCTGGTCTTGGATGTGATGCCCTTATGTATGAGGTGTGTAGTGAAGAATGTGTGTCTCACTACTACGAGCACATAGTGATTGAAGTGTAGATTGCTATCAACATGTGTTCCCAAGTCTCACAGCACTGTGTTTGGGCTTACAGGGGTGCAATGTATATCATAATTAACAGGGGTGCTTCATTGCCAAAGGGGACAATGAGGCATGTTTTGTTTTAAGCTTCAGTCCATGAGTTTTGCACCAGTCATTTGTTTGTGTCAGTCCTTTCTGTAATATGTTAACAACATTGGGGTAATTTATATTGGTGGAAGAGTTTCTCTATGATATCAGAATGGGGAAATCGTGTCATAGGTCTTGAATAAATCAACATAGGTGGCATGTCCTGTTATCCCTCATCCAGGTCTTTGGGGTCATTATCAAAGAAGTCCACTAGGTTTAATATGCAAGATCTACCCATATACATTATTTACTTTGCAATATTCCTTTTTTAGTCTGTATCATCTGTAAGTTTCATCACTAGTTTGTATTATTTGTAATGTTTGCTGTACTATTTGTAATTGTTTGCTTGAATCTTTTACATTTGTATAATTATCATCCATAACCTACTGTAACCTAGATTGTTTGGAGCTTTTCTCCCCAGGACTCCATTGAAACCGGGTTCATTTTGGCCCAATGGACTATCCTGGTAAACCAACTGCAAATAAATAAAAAATAAATAAATAAATATGAGTTCACTCAGCTGACAGTCATCTGCAAACTTGGTAAGACACAAGCCATCTACCATTTCCCGTACTTCAGAGTAATAGTTTCCAAACAGCTGATGGTCAACACAGATCCTTCTGGTATTCCACTGTAAGTGGTCTAGTGGTGGAGGTGCAGTCCCCACCTTTGACAGTTTGCATTCTGTTGGTGAGCCAGCTGGCTAACCATCTAGTAGTGTATGGGTTGATTACCTGATGGAAGAGTTTCTCTATGATATCAGAATGGGGAAATAGTGTCATAGGTCTTGGATAAATCAACATAGGTGGCATGTCCTGTTATCCCTCATCCAGGTCTTTGGGGTCATTATCAAAGAAGTCCACTAGGTTTAATATGTAAGATCTACCCATAACAAAACCAAAATTATTTGGGTCAAGTATGTTCAAGGTCACCTATGTCCTTGTGGATAAGGTCCATGATAATTCCTTCCATAGCCATGCAGATAATGCTGTTTAGACTTAATGGTTAACAGTGCTAGTTCTGCATGTTACCAGATTGATGTACATTGCATATCTCACAACATATTAATTTGTGTAGTGTAGTTGATATATGTGTGAAAAAAGTACTGAGAAACCAGGGTTGCAGTGCTTGGAGAGAGACAACACATGGTTGCATTGAAAATATATGACATATTGTTAGATAGGGCCTTCAGTTTGTTATGTTTCCACATGTAATTTCATGTCATAAACAGGAAATGGACAGTAAATGGCACTAATAAATAATAATATTTAGTTTTCTATAGCGCGACCAGCAGAGGGTTTGTACAATGGTTGGCAAAGTGTTTGCACATGTAAGATATGCATTTCTATTACTTTCCCTGACTGCACATAGTTAAGCAGTGCACAAATGCGAGCTGCTTTGCTTAAAGTCTGAGAGTTAGTACTGAGTTTATGAAACACACCTGCTATTTACCTGACTCTGTAACAGCAGGTGTAAATGCACTGACACATTTCTTTTCCAGCCCAGATGATACTTGATTTGAATCCAGGTGTATCTAAGACTTTGAAATAAACAGTGATAATGGAATGACATTATTTGTTTATAGTACATGTGTTCCTAACTGTTGGCATAGTGCAGTGAGGTTAAGCAGCATTGCAAGGAGGTAACCATGGCATTGTACCACTGCTCATCATTGCGTGGCATTGCTGCATGATGCCAAACTCTGCTCAAACATAGAGGCCAAAAAGTGAAAGGATCCACTGTTTTTCTGCTACATATGTGTGTTGCCTGTGATTCTATTTTCTAATCAGATTATAGGTGTTAAAGTGGGGAGCAAGCAGGGGAAGAACAAAGGGAAAGCAATATAAAAATGTGCAGGAAGGAGGTAGGAAAAAAAATGTAGCTATCCATTTCTTCAACAGTATAAAATGAGAATATGTGCAGAATATTAGCTGAATTTAGACTGTCACCTCCAGGGAGAGGGGTGACAACGTAACTATGTTGTCTAGCCAATTGTACCAAATCAAGTGTGTCAAGGAGACATGTGTGAAATGGAGAGCTATGTATAGGATGATTTTTTTTTTTAATTCAGTAAGAAAGGCTGCTAGGTAAGGGATGTAGGTTTGCCTATATCAAGTAAGTCAGGTAGGTGAGGAAGCAAATTCAAGCAAACTAGACAAACAAGACAAGAAACATGGATGATGAGGAACACAAAAGGTTGGGGACACCATGACTGGGGTGAGGGAGGGGATAAGACAGGATCGTGCCCATCAAGCATGGAGACAGTAATAATTGAGTCCTCACTCAGTGGATTGTCATCACTGTCTCCTTACTCCACTGGCAGGTAGAGTGATTGACATTTTCTCCTCCTATGGATCATGAGAGAGAGCAGCCTCTCCATCTGGCATATGCGTACATGAATAGTGTGGTGCATGACCCTACCCTCCAACTCTGGCATCTTCCGGCGGGTGATGGAGTCATCACCTCTGCCACTGCTCCCAGAGGGTATCACTGCACCAGCTTCAGGAGCAGTATTACCTGAGAGTATAGGTAGTACAGGGGCATCAGAGGCAAGTCTGTCAGACTAGTCCAAGATGGGCTGGGTATCAGTGCTGGAGCCAGTGGAACAGGGGTAGGCTGATCCAGTGGGGCTAGCCTACCTCACTGTGTAGCATTTCATGATGTGTTCATACCTCTCAACCTGAAATCATCAAAATTCTGGACAAAGGCCCATGAAAAGTAGTTACTACTGGCCAAAAATCTGGACACTGATTGACATAAAATTTGCATATATAGTTATTTAACCCCACCCACACCAATGGAATTGTGGGATGCCACAATTCAGAACGCAATTTGAAGAACAGACAAAGTATTAAAAAACACAAAATATAGCCAGAATAATAGTGTTTTATGTATATTAACGTTTGAACTTGTATCAACATTTGAACTTGCATAAACTGAAATGCAATTTTCTTTTATAAAAAATAAAATTAACTGCTACACTAATTTTAAATAACATCACTAAATGTAACAAAATTACAAAATAATAATGAATTATCCAGCATCTATCTTCTTGTCCAGCACTAAAAAACATTACACAATTATGTCCCCAGTCGGTCAGTGCAATCCAGTGACCAAAAACTCCTGTCTGTCTACAAACATAGCAAATCTGCTCGGCATTGTCTGTACTCATACAAGGTTGCTAAGGCCTGGAACAGATTCTGAGAGTGCTATAAACTGGGGAAAAGCACATTTTCCTGATGTCATTGTCTGCAATTTTGCATAAACTTAACACCATCAGAAGTGATCAAATGAGATTCTATCTCTTCTACCAGCTGAAAAACATTCCATGTTATGAATGTTCAGTTATATGGTGTGTTTCCATATATATATATATATATATATATATATATATATATATATATATATATATATACATCAACAGTCCCAAGCTTTCCATAGTAAAAAATGTGAATGGAAAAACATAATATTCAAGTCAAAATTGCTTCAGCACTGTGTCAGTAATCAAACAACTCTTTATTAAAGCAAAGACACTTCTTTCTGTATAGTTATTTAATGCAAATGTGACTTTTCTAATTATTGCAATAGATATAGTTATATGCTGCTGAAGAATAAATGATTGGTATTAACATATTTTACTATTTATATTCTAATCTTATGTGCCATTTTGTATTCCATTTTGGTGAAAGCAAATGCAAGGCTTATTTATTATTAATTATTTGTGAACTAATATAGTTCAGAATACCATACTAGGGTTCAAATAAGGTTTGTAACTATTTTTTTTACTAAACTTCTGGGCTGACTACAATTTGCAATGGATATTATACTGTACAAAGGTAACCATTTATGTTGGTACTTTTTATTTTTTTTTTTAATAATTGTTTTCCCTTGGGTTATGCCAGTTACACTAGAAGCTAGAATCTAATCTATAAGATATATTTCTTTTACATAATGGTTTATTTTGTAAGAGTTACTTTTTATGTATTTCTATTTAAACTATGTTTATGTTATTCAAGAACTACTGCATTTGTCTACTGTTGTATACATATATTATAAAGTTTATAGCAGGTGATTAACTCAACTGATGTTCTTTTATTGTCATACTTAGCTGGGGGATATCTGCATTCTCAAACTCATTCAGCCAATAGGTGAGGGTATCCCTTTTTCACCATGTATGTCATTAAAATGATGCCTACACTGCTCTCCAGTGTGTGGGATGCCAGAGCCTTTGGTTGCGGTGCTTTACCAGGAGTACAATAAATATCCTGGACTCCTGAACACTCCACCTATGTGCCCTAAACTTAGCACCTTCCTCCCTAAAGCCAGCCATGTCTGCCAGCTGAACTAGAGCAATGGAATCTGATCTTTTCAAGCCAATTCCCATTATCATGTTCACTGGTAGTGTGCAAACCCAAGCAACAATGCCAACCACATTTGTGCAATGTTAAGCAGAGATTAACAGTGTCAAGAAGGTAGGGAAGCTATTTTTGAAATTGGAAGGTTAATCTGATACTCAGCCTTAGTTTGAGGGGTGTCTGCTGATGTATCCTAGAAATATATATTGGAAATTTGTAGGCAACAGTTAGCTGAGTTAAGTTTGCAGACCTGCACTGGGGGCTTAAATGTAATGACCTGACCCATTTGTTTTTGCCTTTATACACTGAGGAAAATTGATTTTTACACTGTGGGATTCAAACCTAGGGATAACAGACAGAGCATTTTCTTCTACACGGTTGATTTTCCATCTTTGCCACAGGAGAAGTGCTGCTCCGACTTAGTCAGGAATTATACATAAACACAGGTGACAGTTTGAGGTGTTACACATGTATGTGTGTGACCTGACAAAGTTATTGGATATACATCGAGTTGTATATGTGTCTTGTGTAATTGTGAAGGCCATGCAAGTCCAGATAGCAGAATTATACTTACAGAAATATAGTAGACAGTATACACTCAGTCATACATCTGAAAACACAATAATGGTGTCTCATCTCTTATACATATAATTCATATCAGCTCCACTATCTATGGTTATAAGTGATATTGAATATAATGGGAAGTGGAACAACAGTAAAAGTGTTTGGAATATCCTACATTAGAACCCAGGACCATGTGTATGGTAGCCCTACTCTTACACCTGTTGCCACAAGAATGTTGAAATGACACTTGTCTATTTTTCAATTAATTGCTATAAACTGCACTGTCACAACAATAAAAATAGGTTCCACACTCTGTACTAGAACCCAGGACCATCTGTATTCCAGCCACATACTTACATCTGTTGCCATAGGACTAGTTATATGATATTCCATAATTTCCTAATCATTCTTAAGGTCTCTGTGTTAACTGTAGTGCAATGTCGGTTAGGGTGTCTGCACGGTGCCCAACAAAATTAATTGAATGTATCTAGTTTCAGTTTTTGGCTCTCTGAGTTCCATCTGTAATTGAGAAACTGCACTAGCCACTGCTCAATGCTGCGCAATGCAGCTAAGTGAAGTTGCGACATGGAAAACAAAAATTGCAACAATGTATTGTTTTTGACCTTTGCCCTTTTACAGACACTCTGTTTACAGGTGCTCTGCAGGTGTTCTGTCTACTTCCTAGGTGGGCTAGTAGTTCAGCTTGCACACTGCCGCTCTTCATGCAAACGAGATAAGCACAGCCAAACCTGACATTCATTTTTAATCCATGTTTGCCCTAAATCACTTATCACACAAACAACCCCCCACAAAAAAAGGAAAAAATAGAAAAAAGGGAAACGTAGTTGAAATGAGGAAAAGCAATCTATTGCATACACACTACAAAATGCTAGCACACATGAAATATTTCTACATAGTTCTGGATTTGAACTCTCACTCCAATGAACCTTCAGAACACAGTACGGGTTTCTTATCCATCTTTGCCACAAAAACACCTCTGCAGCAAGGAGCTGAAATCATTCTGCATAAAACCAAATGCAACATAATCTGCAGTAATATGAAACCATATAACAGTTATTTGTTCATTTATTAATTTTGGATGCAGTGCACTGAGTTACCAAACAACCATTTATAAGTATTGCTTGTAAATATGCAGCCCTGGATACCTCTGTTGTTTGTTGCTCATTCTTCTCTTATCTGATCAATAATCTGAGACATGCAGTCTGTAAGGCATTCTATATCATTGTCCTTAAAATGTGTGAGGATATTAAATTATAATAATATAATATGCAGTGCCCAACAAATGAAGGAGAGGTTGGATGTTAATGATCAGAACCTGTGAATTGTGTGCTGCTTACTAACATTTCCAACCTTGACAAAATTATATCTAACACTTTAAGTCTAACCTGACACACTCACTGGGTGTAGGGCAGTCTACATTGCTGTTGTGTTTTCCGTCTCCCTACCAGTGATCATTCATAGTTGCAATCCATTAACAAGTAAAACTGAGGAAGTGCTTGCACTATGCTTACATCGGCTGCACAGAGCCAAATATTTGGGATTCAGCAATTCTAATGAGTTCATCCCTCATTTGCATCTTAAGCCTGAATATACACCATAAAAAGATAAACATGTAGCTAGGGAAACTAAAGGTGAGGAGACTTGTTTATGTGGAGAACACAGAAAAGAGGCTATTACTTTGGGATATATCTGCCCAGAAGATTAGTGAACTTAAGAAGGTATGCCTGTGTTTTGTCAGCTGTAGACTGTGTATGCTGAAATGTAATCAAGAAAAATGTGTTTAATAGTTTTATGTATATATTTTGACTAGCAAAGGCTACACTTTTATCATTATACATTAGTTAGAAGTGTACTGATGGCATGGGCATGTTTGTCAGGGCAGTTCACAGGAATACATGATTGGTCATACCTTAAAATGGAATGTTCTGTGTTAAATCTGCAGACACTTTTCAGGGACAGTTGATTTGCTAGCACTTTTAGCATTTCAAAGATAGTTTGTTAGCAAAATGTGTAATTTTCCTGTTCTTTTGGTGGTGGGGGAGCAAAGTTGCATTTCTGTTATGACACAAACAAAGATATGTTGCTATTGTTACTCACCTTTTTTTGCATCCTGCTTGTCATTCATATTTCAGATCTCTAGACTGTTTTATGTTTCTTCAGTGGGTAAAACTGAAATGCTACCTTTTCTGTTTTATCTGGGAACAGTTATTTTGTAGTTATGTGATAATTGTGTGTATTACCTTTCTGTTGTCTTTTAGGACACCTGGGACTATGGTACCCAGGTGTCTCAATCCCTGAAAACCATCCTTCACTGTCTCTGAAAATCAGGTAATTGTGGAAGCTTTTAGGTGACATCTGCCCCCCAACTTGAATGGTGACATGGAGATATGTCAGACAGAATGCAAATTTGGCAGAAGATAGTTGCAGACATTAATGCAGTAGGTGATCACATCAAGACATATGTTTCACAACTTTGAATGTCCTAATATCAACTCCTATTCATTGAACGCTGAAAATAGCAAAGCTGCAGAACACAGAATTTCTTCCTAGGGAAGAAATTTGGTTAGCCGTTCCTGTGGCTTCGCTATTTTCAGCACTATGGTGGAGAGTTACGGGTCGGGATCAGGTAAGTGTGCGATTGTGTGGACATGAGGGTTAGGGCGCTGGGTAGGTGAGTTAGGGTTAGGGTGTGGGTCAGGTAAGTGTGCGATTGTGTGGACATGAGGGTTATGGCAGGGTAGTTGAGTTAGGGTTAGGGCGTGGGTGAGGTGAGTGTGTGTGATAGTGACAGACCTTAGGGTTAGGGTTTGGGTTAAGGTAAGTGGATAGCTAGTGGTGTATGTAGAGTTTAGTGTAGGGTTAGATGTAGGATTTTAGATGTATGTGTGTGGATTGCTGTTTGTTTGGTGTGCTTGTGTTGTGTGCATGTGTGTCGGAACAGCAAATTTTTTCCCTCGGAAAAAATTTGCAGTTCTGCATGTTTGATATTGTCAGCGTTCGCTGAATAGGGGTCGATATTCGAACATTCAATGTTTTAAAAAGTTGATGTTCTAATATAGACTCGTTCAGGTGTACCACAGATCATCTGACATGATCTTATCTGCATGGAGGAGAGCAGCTGCAGTGGCCCATGATCAAATAGGTACTGGGGGGCTGCTACAGAGCCACCACTAATGAAAATGATGACTTCCTGTCCACTGTCAGGGATCCAGACAGCTCCCAGGAAAGTGCAGAACAGCATGTCCTTGACATTGGTGCTACTGTTTCAGGGACAGCAAGCATGTCCCAGGAGGAGCTTAAATGTAGGCTTTGTATCTCAATTGTTAAATTTTGTTGTATAGTAAAACAATTTAAATCAATACATTAGTTCTGTTTCACAAGATTTTTTGGGGGGAGATTGAAGATTGCTATAGTTAACACATTTTGATTGATTACACATAGGCTTAGTTTGGACTTATGCAAGTTCTTGTTTAAAGTATAGTCAATGAACATATAAAGGGGAAAAATATTATCTCCTGTGTTACTGTTAATTGTGATGGTGTTGTCCTTACCTTTTGCTTAACTTCCTTCAGGACCATCCGGCATACAGAGCATACCATCATCTGCACATGGTAAGCCAAACATTTTTATGTCAATACTGACAAGCAATTCAAAGAAATATTTTTGTGTGTGATGTTTCTGTTTGAACTGTTGTGTGTAGTGCTGTGCTGTCTAATAGTGGAAACACTGTTATGTTGTTAGCATTTACTGGACTATAGTAGTGTAGGTATTAATTGTTCCTGTGTTTGTTGCTTATTATCTCAGGTGATCCTGACAATGGAAGTATGGGACTTTTACCACCTGATATCAGAGAATCAGCAGACTCTGATGATGATGGTTCCAAACAGAGGCATAGTTTGTGGGTGCAGAGGTTGAATCTGACACTGAGGTTGACATACAGTCATCCCCTAAAATTCCACTGGACACAGCTAGTAAGCTACCCATTCCAGTGAGCCTTCAGATATTGGACAGGTGGAGGGCAAGACAGTTGATCAGGGAAGTGTGGTTACTGTGACTTCAGTGCCTGTTGACTTTGGCCTTTGCCAACATGTAGGTAAGGTGCCAAGCAGGAGGGTTGTTAGGGGTGCTTAAAGGAGGCCTACTGTCCATCCTGCACCTGATCCAGGTGTATCTTCCAGTGCCTCTCAATGTATGTTTTGGGCCATCACAGAGGCAGAGGCCTGTTTCCAAAGGTCCTCCAGAGAAATGCTTAGGGTTGTAAATGTGGCACAGGCTGACATGTGTGACTGCCTTCACTGTGTTGCCAAATCAATGGATCAGATGATTGACACATTGGAATGAGCAGAGTCAGTGATGGAACATCTGCTGGGAAGGGGACGGCATCCTCATGGGCGTAGGTCAGCCACATCATCTGCTGTTAGCCAATTTCATCATGCCCAATCACTCTCCCATAGTGGTAGTACTTACACTGCTCTATCAGTGGTTGACATACCTGTCAACTGTACTAAATTTCTCAGTTTTTACCAGTTTTGAAGTCCAAATAATTGGGTGCTAGGATTCTTGAGTGGCACCCCTTAATTTATGAATTTACAGGCTTTATTTAAAATGATTTTTTGTTTTTCAGCTGACGTCATCATGTTCAGAGACATGCACAATGATGTCAGCTCCGTGGCCAGCCTGCCAGCCTGTCAGAATTGAGAGATTCACTTTCTGGGCTATAGTGTGCATGCAGTTCCCAGTTCCCCAACTTCTTAAAGCAGCATTTAAATGCCGTGGTTACTGATCGACTTGAACTGTGTGGTCTTTAATTAGAAGGAACAGCCAGCCATTTCTGGTAAGGTAAACTGTGCAAACCTCTTTTTACTTAGATTTTGCCAACTTTTTACAGCCACAGCATTCAGTTCCCCAGCTGCTTAAAGCAGCATTTGAATTTTATGGTTACTGCTGCTTGTGCTTACTTTAATGCCCTTAAAACCATTCCTGGACCAGTAAGCTTTACAGCCACAGCACTCTTCAGAAAGAAACAGCAGGCAGTTTTCATTTTGCTTGTATGTTTGCCTTGAAACTTAGCTACTACAGCTGTCATGTGTGTACACTTCATTTATGGGCCACCATGCATTTGTTGCTTAAAGCAGCATTTAAATTCCCTGCCCGTGCTTACTTTATTTTCCAGACCCGGTAAGGAAATTGAGCAGCATTTGAATTCCCTGCATGTGCTTGAAGAAACAGCTTTCATTCCGGGTAACACTAACAAATGGAGCAGCATTTGAATTCCCTGTTGTGCTTGAAGAAATGGTTTTCTTTCCTGGTAACACTAACAGTGATATGCTTTTTTCAGCAGGCAGTTTTCATTGTGTTTGAAGAAATGGCTTTCATTCCCAGTAACACTAATTACAACGGCTTTCATTCCCATTACAGCAGACAGTTTTCATTGTGTTTGTAACAGAAATGGATCGCAGCATTTGAGGTTTCATTGTGTTTGTAACAGTATTTGTGCTTTAATTTTATTTGTAACAGTAATATGCATCAGAATAGCCAAGTGTGTGTAGCCATTACAGCCAGCCAGCCAGCTTTCATTTTTAGCCAAGTGTGTGTTACTTTACAGCCAGCTTTGCTTTCAGTGTGTGTGTGTAAATCCCCCAGTTAGTTACAACTGCTGGTTAGAGTTACTCAGACTCAAACCCTATACCTTAGGTAAAAGGAGCAACAGCTTAAACTCTATACCCATACCACCATCACCACCACCCTCTTGATTCAATGAGTTAACCATCATTTGCAAATGGCAAAAGTTTATGGAATGTTTGGCTCATACTTTTGGTCTGTTCCTATTACAATTTGTGGTTTTCTGGCAAATCAGTGAGAACTGAAGTTGAACTGAATTCACTAAATAATGATAGCCATTTAAGTTTCAATCTTCCTATCTTTCAGGAAATGCGTGGTAACACAAAACATTTTATTCTAGCAACTTTTTCTAAGATTATAAAAGCAATGTTAAAAATGTGTCCCTGATTTTGGGCTTTTGTCTCCCCCAATACATTTTGGCTTTTCCAGATTTTCTGATGTGCATAGTTCTTCAAGGGGAAAGAAGTTTAATGCTGCTTATGGTGAGTGTAGAATGCTTGCTTTTGCCTGTAGAAGGCTGTTGGTTCTACTCCCTCAGTGGGAGTAGAACCCACAACATTCTGCATCAAAAGCAAGCATTCTACCTGTTGTGCTACTAACAACACAAACTGATTTGGCATAAGCAGCACTGCTTAGACCAAGTCTGTTTGTGTTAGTAGCACAACAGGTAAAATAGTTGCTCTTGATGCAGAAGGCTGGGGGTTCTACTCCTGCAGTTTGTAGATGGATTGCTGATACTGTACTGTGTTGTACTTTTAATGGGGGTGGAATTAGTGGATGCTGCAGTCCTGAGAATGTCCTCTTTGGCAGAGATACCTAGTAACTATGAACCTGTTATCAGTTTTCCATCCAACCATTCCCTTTTGAAATATTACTAGCTTATCAATTTTTTAATGTAACATAGGCAATTTATTCTTCAAGGGAAATAATAGAATATAAAGTTGTTTGCTAGCAACAATGTCTTCATTAGTTACAGCTCTCTTTAATGTGAAATTATTTAGATGGCTTTTACTTCTGCAGAGATTGTGTGCATATTTACTGATACTGGTGGATTGTAGAGGTTTGAGTAGACTTTTATGATGGAAATGTTCTGAACTGGGCTGTTTTGTCATTACTGGTTCATGCATTTTGTTTCATTGCTTACTGGAAAAATGTTCAAAACAAATTTAAAACAAATACGTAAAATGAAATAAAATGCACCAAGTTAATACACAAACATACGTTTATTCAAGCCAAAAATAAAAACGGTTAGCGCTTTCACAACTACACTAGTTGCTTCATCAGACACAGTAGTTGAACATAATAAAGCTTATATAGAAGATGCAATAAAGTCAGCTGACAATCCCGTAGTCACATGTTCCAATGCTTATAAATGTGTAACATTAAATATACGTAAATGTAAATATACATAAAAACATAAATAAATATGCATTAATATACTAATAAATGGTTAAAACATTACTATAAATATATATAAAAGACTCAGTTAAAATTTTGAGTTTCTGACTTCATATCCTTCAGAAAATATAATAATGCAAAATTTGTCATTCTAGCAACTTTCTACTTTTATAGAGACAATATTTAAAATCTAAAAGTTGCACTGTTTAAGTGAAAATCAAGCTGCAGCTATTGTTAGTAACAATATACAAACTACAAGTGCTTCCACGAGTTCTGGGAAAGTTAGCAGTCCACAGAATGCTGTTTTACATCAACGAGAGGAAGCAAATAATGTTTTTTTGGACAAGGATATGAAAGGGAATTTTTCTTTGAAAAATCCCCTACCTTACAAAATACAGTCAAGGAGTATGTCACAGTCAAGGAAACAGGTAAGGAATCAACACCAGGAAGAGAACATGCAGTTAATGAAATGGAGAAGAACATGAATACAGGTTTGGTAACAAATATTTCCTCCATTGTTTTAAGTAAAGAACAAATTGCCCTTTTAAATAAGGGATTAACATTTATTCCTGCTAAGAAAGCAGATTCAGCAGAAATGTTGAAAGATTTAAGACTATTGGGCAGAAGCCTTACTTTAAAAACTATGTTTCCGGTTCAAATGAGTGACATTGTTAGCATTTATAAAAGACCTAGTACTTTCGCTCCTGTGTTTCCACCAGGGATACAAACTTTCATAGATGTTTGTGAGACTGGCTTTAGAGAATTGGTTATGCAGACAACTAAAAACAGGTTTTGCAATTTTCTAATGATGAATATAGAGCTTTGCAGCAACTAAAGAATATGCGTTCTGTAGAGGTTAAACAAGCTGACAAGGGTGGGGGTATTGTAATACTGAAAAGAGACCTTCATATTTCTCAAATGAGAAATTTGTTATTGAATACACAAGTATATCAATGTAGTAACAGAACGATGGTCAATGGGATTATAGATAGGGTGTCTTTTTTAATTTTTGACCTTTTAATTACTAATTTGATTGATGAATCATTATTTAAATATTTTACTACTGAGAACCCTGTTATACCAAAAATACATGGTCTACCGAAAATGCACAAAAATGCTGTTATTCCACTCATGAGACCTATCGTATCTGGAACTGACTGGTGCACTGATCCATTGTCCATTTTTGTAGAAGGACCTTTACATGTTTTTTTAGATGAATGCTACACTATTCTTCGAGATACTAAGATGTTTTTAGAATGTCTACATAATAGAATAGTGACTCTGGGACAGGGTGATAACTTCATATTTGTTACCATGGACATAGAATCGTTGTTTACTTGTATATCTAATTTATGGGGAATAGACAAAGTTAGAGAATTTTTAACGGTGAATAGATGTTGTGACAATAAGAAAATTCAATTAATATGTAGTCTTTTGGAGATTATTTTAGAAAATAATGTATGTGTATTTGAAAATAAATTTTATTTGCAAAAGGTTGGTATAGCTATGGGCACTGCATGTGCAAACAGGTATGCCAACTTGGCATTGGTGTGCTGGGAACAACTTTCTATATTTACTGATAGTAACCCCTTTTTTGCACAAATGTTGTGGTATGTCCATTTTGTTGATGATGTTTTTATGTTATGGAACGGAAATGACAATTAACTTAAGAATTTTATAGATTATTTACATAGTACTACTGAGTTTTTAAGATTTACTTTTAATAGCTCAGATTTAGAAATTGACTTTCTTCATGTTAAAGTCAGAAAATCTGATCGTAATGAAATTATTAGTAGCATTTACCAAAAACCTACTAGGAAGAATGCATTATTAAACAAAACAAGTATGCATCCTAGGCATATTCCTAGAAATACACTGAAAGGACAGGTATTTAGAATTCTATGCCTACATAATAAGGATGATGATGCGCTAAAGCAGCCCTTGCAAATTTGAAGTTAGAGTTTTTCGATAGGGGCTATGTGACAGGAGAGATAGACAAGACTATCACTGAAGCATGGAAATTAAGAAATAGCAGATGCAGACCTTATTTTACAACTATGACAGATAGAGAAGACAGAAATACTCATACTTCAGACACTAATCATTTTCGAGTAGTTTTTCAATATTCTAGCAATGTTAATGAATATACGAAGATTATAAAGAGAAATTGGCATTTATTTCAAGAAGTACCAAAGTTGACTAATATTATCAGTGAAACTCCATTATTTTCTTTCAGGAATAACAAGTCTTTAAAACAAAATTTATGTTATAGAACAGAACCTAATAGATTAGATTTTTCTACACGTGTTGGTACATTTCCATGCAGACGTTGTACTGCATGTAAATATATTCATAGCAACAAGACATTTATTCATCCTCTACATAAATTTACTACTTAGATTTTAAATATTGTCTCTATAAAAGTAGAAAGTTGCTAGAATGACAAATTTTGCATCATTATATTTTCTGAAGGATATGAAGTCAGAAACTCAAATTTTTAACTAAGTATTTCATATATATTTATAGCAATGTTTTAACCATTTATTAGTATATTAATGCATATTTATTTATGTTTTTATGTATATTTACATTTACATATATTTAATGTCACACATTTATAAGTATTGGAACATGTGACTACTGGATTGTCAGCTGACTTTATTGCATCTTCTATATAAGCTTTATTATGTTAAACTACTGTGTCTGATGAAGCAACTAGTGTAGTTGTGAAAGCGCTAACCATTTTTATTTTTATTTTTGGTTTGAATAAATGTATGTTTGTGTGTTAACTTGGTGCATTTTATTTCATTTTACGTATTTGTTTTATGCACCTTGTTTTACCCTGAGTCGTTCGCATTCTTTTTGTTCAAATTTAAAACAAGCTCTAACAAGTGTCCTGTATTATACAAGGAATATAATTTAATGCAGTCAGGAAAGTGTATCAAAGAAAACATATGTTTTGTGTGCAAGGGTCGTATGATTTGAAAACAGCCCAAAGGTAATCTTTATCCACCACTGGCCAGATGCATTTCCTTTGGATGTGGGTTGCAATGCTGTTTCAATGAATGTGAGTTTTAAGGGCAGAGAAGTTTTAATGATAAGTCTATTTTCATTGTGAGACTATTGCTTTGTTTTAGCAGATGTATGTTAGTATTTGTGCTATAAAATGTAAAATAAAATCCAAATCATTGTAGAAGTAAAGCAGTATGCACCTTAGTGTTTATGGTAAATGGGGCAAATTGACCAAGTAATGGGGCATTGGAATGGCTGCAGGGGGACTCTGGGGCCATATTTTGGCTGTCTGTTCTTCAGTCTGCATTTGAAAGTTGGTATCCCAGAATTCCATTGGAGTGGATGGGGTTAAGTAATTATGCATGCACATTTTATGTTAATCAGTGTACAGATTTGTACCAATTTTTCATGGGCCTTTTTCCAGATTTTTGATGTTTCCAGGTTGAGATGTATGGTGGCTGAGCTGACCACACCCAGACATGGTAGGCCATGGGATCACGGTCCTGGTCATGCTTGTGAGGGGAGCTCATTCAGCAGAGATCAGTCATGTTCAGTTAGCAGCAGTTCATCTGACTATGGGTGTGGACATGCCAGTGGAACTCCTGGCAGAGCCAGTTCTGATGATTGGTTACAACAACAATGAACTACCACCTCTACCATGCACAGCTCATACCTGTCTGACATACCACGATGCAGAGCTAGCACACAGTTCATGCAGATACTCACACACCAATTTCACCTGGAAGACCCTTAAAGACACACACATAACAGTGACATGGTTCAGCCGTGAAACTTAAACCTCATTTTGTCTCACTGGCCATGTGTTGCTTTATCTGAATATCTGTCTGCTTCTCTTTATTACTCATACATACTCACCGACCTTTTGTGTTAGCCTAGGTTTCTTGCCCCCCCCCCCGACACACACACACACAACACCCAGTGCAAGTAATGATAACTGTGCCATATCCCTGTTTTGTATCTTTTGGATTCAGAGATACATAAGCTTTGTGTCTGAAGCTCAGGGTGCATAGCTGACTTAGTGCTTAGTATATCTGCATTTGTGATGTTGAGTTGTTAATTGTATCTTTGACTTATAATGGTTTTAGAAAGTTAGACAGTTGATGGCATCAACATTTTTCCGTATTTATTTTTAATGATTTTGTGAGAGTTGTGAAGTCTGAAATTGAAATGTGTATCATTACTTTTTAACTTTTCTTTTTAATGATTTTCCAGTACAAACATATGGTGCTAAACTGAATGTATGCAGTGACCATCAGTACTTTTGAGAGGTATGACTGTGTGAATCTTTGATGCCTGAGGCCTACTACTTAATAATAGACACATATAAGTCAAATAAGTCTCTGCTGTCACATGTTAAGGTCATTTCTGTACAAATTTCAAACCTTTTACTTACTTACACTACCAAGAAACAACATTGCAGGAGGAAGGTTTTAGGCCCTTAGGTAGTGAGTGTGCTATACATTGTCTCTTACCCAATGTGAGGGCATATTGAGAATGCCTGTGTCTTCCTATACCCGAAGTAGCTGCTGCTTCTCCCTCTGACTCTTCAATGGCATGTGGCTGTACTGACCTTGCCATTGGTGATGGGATATGTGCCCCTTCCCCTTGTTGATCCTGTTGAAGTTGTTTTCTCATGATGATGTTGTGTAGCATGGCACATACTGTGAATATTTTAGTGCATGTATATGGATTGTACTGCAGGGCTCCCCCAGATGTATTTAGGCACCGGAACCATGACTTCAGCAGCCCAAACACATGCTCTAAAATATTTCTGGTTTGAGCGTGTTCCTCATTATGGCATTCTTTAGCAGGTGTGTGCATTTCTGACGGGTGTCATCAGCCACAGTTCCAGTGCATTACCTGCATTCCCAAGTAAATGACACTGTGGGATATCCCCCCTAGTTAACATCTGATACAGTTGGGAGGTGTGTCAGATATGTGAGTCATGGTAACTGCCTGTTTTGCCAGCACACATGTTCAGGATGATTTCCTTGGCATTACACACAACTTGGCAATTAATAGAGTGGAAGCCCTTTCTATTAATATAGAGCCTCCCCTGTTCCCTGGGTGGTGTCTTAATTTCTACATGTGTACAATCTATGACACCTAGTACTTCAGGGTAGTGTGCAACAGGGTAGAACTCCTTCATATTTCTGGCCCTATCCTCAGGAGTATGGGGAAAATATATGGGGTCACTAGCATGTTGTAGCATAGCATCCATAAACTGATAGAGGATTCTGGATGCTGATGCCTGTGACACCCCCAGCATGTCATCTATTGGTCTCTGAAATGTACCTGTAGCTAAAATTCTAAGTGCTACACATACCTTTGTCTCCCTTGGGATTGGTTCCTCTTGGTGTGCTCTGGCTCTGAGATGAGGATGACAGTGGTTGCAGAGTTCCTGTAGTTTGTCTCTATCCACCCTGCAGTGCTCTACAATTTCCACATCATGTAGGTTGTGATAAGTTATCTGGAGTCTGAAAACTCTCCTTCTTGGCCCTGAACTATTAGCAGCAACAGCAGCAGCATGGACTTCAGTCTGTTGCACATGCACAGGAATTAAAGCAACAGCAGCCACTAACATTGTTGCTGTGTAGACTCCTTTCCTTGGCTGTATTCCAATAGGTTTTGGAATTTGCAGGGAAAACCAGCACTAAGTCTACATAGTTGCGTTATAGCTTGTTGAGTAGCTCCTCCATCTTGGATTGGTTGATTAACCTACAATTTAGCTGCTTATGCAGTAATTTGTATTCCACAGTTTTTACCTTGTTTGTGTGGTGGTGCATGGCTCTACAAACCCTGTAGAGCCACTTATTGAATCCAAAACAGTGGAATACCATGTGCATAAATGGACTGGGTAGGCTTTATCAAATCTGGCTGAGAGAGTTTGCATGCAGGAGGAGAGGTCAGAAGAAGGGATTAATACCAATATTTGTTTGAAGATCTAGTCAGTGAAAAATCTGATTCTGAGGATCAAGGATTACTTGTACATAAACCCCAGGAAAATATTCAATAGGGGAGACAGTAAAAATAAGAAAACAAAACAAAAAAAAATTAAGAAAAATTTCTCTAAAGTTAAAATGAAGGAAAAGCAAAAATTGTTCAGTACTTTCGGTAAATATGAATTGCATTATTAACTCATTAACACTTAAGTGGTGTGAAAAGTCACACCTCTAGCTGCCTCTACACAGCTTGCATTCCTGAACATTTTCTGAAAAATAAACTTAAAAAGCATAAAATAGATAAATGCAAATATTTTATGAATGGCAAAAGCTATTAAAACTGTACGAATAGTAATATTATCAGTAAGAAGTATTATTTACAGTGATACTGGTCAGTACATTTATAGTCTTGCCATTAATACTGTAATATAAATGTACATAAACCCCAAACTATATTTTTAGATACATTCTTATATCTTAGAAACTGTACAGCCTAGACATATATTGTTAGAACATTATTGTTAACTAGACATAAGATTTTACTCAACAGCAAGAAACTCTTCTCTAAGTACATGATTATTGAGATATTTGCAAAAAATATGAAAACGTGCTTAATTATAAAATTAGCCATATATATATATATATATATATATATATATATATATATATATATATATATCAGTAAATATCTCTCAAGATGTGCAATATATAGTGCAAATATCAAATATAGTTTTCCTCAACAACATCTAAGATTTCACCTGATGTCAAGCAACAACTTGTAAGTCACTTTTTTGAAATATTAAGTACATATGGAAATATTCCCCCGGATTCATGAAGCTCGGCGCAAGGCCGGTGTAAGGCCTGCACTGGCCGTGCGGCATATAAATGGTGTAGTAGCGCCATATGCATATTAATGAAGGTGCGCTGCCACCACATCCACGTGCATAGAACACGTGCGTGAGTGCATGGGGCGTTACTAAGCTGCGCCCGGAGGCGTGTCAATGTCGGCTGGCGATGAGCAACCTAAACTGCTGAATATTATAGCCTGCCTGCAATAGTAATCGTACCTATCAGTGTCCGTGGATAATGAAACGTATGCAAAGCATGCAAGACAGTTCCCGGCCACACAAAATGGAGAACCAAACAGAAATGCACGCAACACAATATGAGTTTCCGTCCATGGAACAAATGATATTTAAAATCGTGTGTCCGTTATGTACTGCACTGTCAGTAGTTATACCCAGTGGAAGTGAAGCGCATCATGTCAGCGCGCCGCCAATACACACGTCTAGCCTCATGGGCATGGTCACCAGCAGTCCCACAGTGGTAGTGATAGTACACAGCTGGGCAGCTGTGGCTATATAACAACCATAAAGAAACCTGACAGTCCAAATTGTATACCAAACACACACAAACATATGTATTTTAAAATGTGCTATACACATGAACAGGAACGTAACCGGCACATACACATAGGATGCTATATGCGGAACCGGGATATCCAAAAGCAGAACCCATGCATGCAAATGCAATACGCAACAACCCCTGTATAGCACATAACCCGCACTCATGTCCGAATGTCCACCAAATCCAGCTACCAGCCTTGCGCAGCCGTACACCTACACATAGCGAGTATCCCCCATATGTAGTAGGAAGTATTGTCCTAGGCAGTGTCAGGATTGCAAATATGTATCCCACATTTGTAAACATCCCATCACAGTTACGTAAATCCAAATGCCCGCGCGTTTATGTTTCGGCAAAATGTGTGTACATCCCGCGTGGGATAAGTAACCTGTTGAAACCCCAGAGTTGTTTACATGCCATGGTGTCCAGTACTGTACACATCTGGACAAAACATGTATGTGTAGTCACGGTACTGTTCAGTGTCTACACAGACATGCAAAACATACTACGTAGGATGGAACAGCTGTCCACCATGCAGGTCTCCCCACTAGGGTTGCCACCTGTTCAGATGCCCAAGGTGGGACATCCCTTGTAGAAATGTGAGAATTTGCAGGATAAAACATACCCCCGGCCAGTGCAAAGGACAGAATTACACTTATTTGCCAAGATAAAAGCTTATGTCATAGCATGTGAATAGCTTATACTAACCCAAATAATAGTTATGTGTTTCAGATACAAAATACCTGTATCAAGGAACTATTAAAGAAAATAAGAAATATACCTGTGTCTTAAAATCACAGGACACTTGCCATGTCTTAGGTGTCATCACAGGACACAACTGTCCAAAGTGGGACTTCCCCTCGCAAAGAGGAAGAGGTGGTAACCCTACTCCCCACTGAATTATCGACAGTATATATTCAACCCAATCACATACCGACACCACCACTCAACCTATTACAGCAACAAAATCTGAACAAAGCCTAAAATGATGGGTGGACAAACAGGGATAGATGTAAGTACTGCTCTCACAAACTTCGAAAGTTCACAGAATAATAGTATGTACATTAGCATGAAATGTTGTGAAGGATGTGGGGTAGTCCCCGAGTATTACAGAGGTCCGTACATTCATACTGTAACAAACCTTCACATATGTTTACTGTACTACTGCATACCTGTAGTTAATTCATAGTTAATTCATGTCCAAAATAATAATCCTCGTATGAATGAATACAGGAAATAGTCAAATGTGAATGTGAACACCACTCACCGTGGATAATGTATTGTAACCACCCCCACCCATATTATGTAATGTGAATGGGAATACCAACACCGTGGATTATGTATTGTAACTACCCCCACCCATATTATGTATTGCCAACATTATAAGCTGCTGACAGGTGCCCAAACACCTGTGTCTGTAAACACAGATAAAATGTTTAAAATGGACAAACTCTGTCCATGTGCTTTGTCTGACATTTGAACATGGTCAGGTCAGTTCCGTTCACCAGGCGGAAAAGCCTAAACCCAGATCACCACATGAACACCCTGACAATTAAAGACTTGTATGTGTCAGGACTATAAGCCTTGGGGTTCTGAATATCCCTGCAGTGATTAAATATGCAGCTTGGGTCCAGAGCAGTAGGGAATAGGGAATGTGTAATATGTAGTACCGCATTTTTCCCAGCAGGAGAATGGATGCCTGTGTCGTAAGTGAAGCGGTGAGGCATATGTTAATGTAGCTATGTACTATGGGTATATATATAAATGAGTCAGAACACCAAACGTATAGTGGTTACAGCATCCGGCCAATGTGAATGCAGTCCCGGTTCAACTACGACTACAGCACATATAATGTTAAAGTGTAATGAATGCATCTGTGCTGTACAGACATTTAAATATGTATAGGTGAACGTGTGTTTCGCATATGTCCGTTAACCGGATTACATATATTTTACTGGTACTGTCACAAGTAATAAAGCCCACGTAAGCACAAAGACTTAGTAAACATATGTAACCCACAAAAAGGATATGCATGTGCGCCTGCGCGTAACCCACAATAAGGAAATGCAAGTGCGCCTGTGCGTGTGTAATCCACTCACAGCATAGCAAATGAATGCTGGTTTCTACACGTAATGTCTATATATGGATATATACATTTGTGTATAGATATATATATCCACAGACTTAAATTAAATAACTAAATAAATATATGAAATAAAGAATGTACAGACATATTTATATATATATATATATATATATATATATATATATATATATATATATACATGCATATATATATATATATATATATATATATATATATATATATATGTACACTCAAACACATACAACATCAATTGATATATACCTAACAAACACATGTACATAAATAGGTTACACCATAGCTAGTATGGATACACATAACAGACATGCAATTAAGGTAAATACACTGCTGCTCTCAAAACTACTGCCTGGAGCGGGGCGTGGCCAAGGATGAACACAGGATAGCAGCAGATTTCTTCAGCTCCACCAATTTCATTACACTGACAGGAATTAATTACTTAAAAAATTAATTTTTGAAGTAATTTTCTTTCTAAATACGTTTGTTTTATATAGTTCTTGAACTATATCTAAAAAAGAAAGGAAATCTTAACAATATTCCTGTCAGAAATCACTGTGGAAATATTCCTGTCAGTTTATCAGTCTGAAATGAGTTCCAGTAAGACAAATTCTCAAGACTCCAGCATCAAGAAAGAACTTCAGTCTCTGATAATTATAATCCAGCAACTTACTGATAAAATGGATAAAATGGATACTAAAATAGACACCTTCATAGAAAAAAACTACAAAACAAATAGACCTGTTACATACAGACCTGCAACAACAGAAAATCCAGATGACAGGCATAGAAGAAGCTGTGAATGACATGGAAAATAGAATCCAAGAAGAGGAAATCAACATTGAGTTTCTGCTGAAACAAAATACACATTTACAAACAAAGCTGGATGACCTGGAAAACAGATCTAGGCGCAATAACATTAGGATTTTTGGACTGCCAGAAAATATTGAAGGTAACAATATTACTTCTTTTTTAACAACTTGGCTCCCTAAAACTTTAGACTTAACAGAAGCATTCTCTTTTGGTATTGAAGAGCACATAGATCTATAGCTAATACTAACTCTAACAAAAATATCCTAGATCAGTTATAGTTAGATTTCTATCATCTTTGATAAAGAGATGGTTCTTAAATCTGCTTGGGCTAAAGCTCCTGTTAAGATTAATGAGACAACTGTGCGTTTTGACAATGACTATTCTTCCATGGTAATAGCTAAAAGAAAAGTTTTTCTGCCACTAATAAGGGAGCTTAAAAAGCACAGTTTAAAACATACCTTCTGTTTCCTGCCAAGCTTAAAATCTTCCTTCCTGATGGTCCTAAGGTTTTCGATGATTTAGACTCTGCTTTACTGTTTGTCAAAGAAAAAAGGATTTTGGATAAAATAGAAGAAATGGAATGGGCTAGTTCTTCATTAAAGAGATTGGCAACTGAAGCTTCGTGGAAGACTTCAGAGAAGAAGAAGAGACTAAAAAACAAATGATTTGTTATATGTTTTTTTTCTCTCTCATCATTTTAGTTCATTATTAATCTTTTTGAATATAGTTCCTGCATTTCCAGAAAGCCACAAATATTTTGGAAAAGATTTAATCAAAGTTATTCTCTATGTGCAAAGAAATGTTTTGTTTCATAACCAGTCAAAATACCTGAAGATTTAATGGCAAGCTGTGATTCAATTTGTTTCTCTTTCTGAAAAGAAGTAAGGTTAGTAATTTGATACATTTTTTATCTTTACCTTTTTTTTCCTTCTCCTTTTATTATTTTCTTTGTTTAAACAATGACATTCTATTTAGATTATGTAGTGGGTAAAGGGTGGGGAGGGCAGGGAGTGAACAGTAATGAAAATATCATTAATAGAATAATAACATATTTATTCCTTGTAAAAGTTTTATAAGTTCTTCAAATGCTATTTCTAATTATACTTTCTTGATTATACTGCTTATGCTTGTTTGTAAATAATCTGTTATGCTTTAACTAATAATAATCAGAACTAAATAAGAGTAAATAATATGTTTTTTTAACTCTTTTAATATAAACAGTAAGTAACATTCCATTGTATATACTTCTTACAGCTTTCTCTTACATTTTTTATTTCTGCCTCACTCCCTTTTATTTTCTACTCTCTTTTCTTTTCTTTATTAATATATAGAAATGCTTTTGATTGTGTGGGCACAGTGAATAATAGGATTTGTATGAAAATTGAGTTGGGAGAAGAATGTTGAGTTTTATTGCTTGTTGGTAATTTTGGGCTTAATTTCACTTACATAGAGGCTGTAATGATCTGTGGAATACATTGTGAAGGTTTTGTCATGTTTAGATGCATTTACACTGCTAAATGAATGTTTGTCACTAGTTTTAATAAGTTTCCCGCCAAAATGTTAAGAGAGACAATCTGAGATGTGGGCTGTCTCATGCACAGTGTTCATGAGTTACTTCAGAAGCTTCAGCTCACAGAATTCTCACAGAGAAACTGAAAGCAGTTAGTATAACCTTTGACATAGTTATCACACTGACACACCACAGATTCAGGAAAATACTCTATTCATAAAATATGTCAGTTATAATGTTTTGTTTCATAACCAGTCAAAATATCTGAAGATTTAATGGCAAGCTGTGATTCAATTTGTTTCTCTTTCTGAAAAGAAGTAAGAGGCTGTAATGGTCTGTGGAATACATTGTGAAGGTTTTGTCAAGTTTACATACATTTACACTACTAAATGAATGTTTGTCACTAGTTTTTAATAAGTTTCCCGCCAAAATGTTAAGAGAGACAATCTGAGATGTGGGCTGTCTCATGCACAGTGTTCATGAACTACTTCAAAAACTTCAACTCACAGAATTCTCACAGAGAAACTGAAAGCAGTTAGTATAACCTTTGACATAGTTATCACACTGACACACCACAGATTCAGGAAAAATACTCTATTCATAAAATATGCCAGTTATAATGAGTCTAAATGATGTAGTTTCTTGTAGTAAGTAAATGTCTTATTTTAGAAGGCATAGAAAATGAAACATTTATTTAAATGTTTTTGAAAATTTACTTAACAGCAGCATAATAATCTGTGTTAAAAATTTGTGTCCCAAACATATACTTTACTATAACTCATTTAATTCATCTGATTGACAAGCATAAATAATCTTATAACTCTATTCTGGAAGAAATGTCATGTGATATATTTTAAAGCAGTAGGTTAGCATGATTGTAAAATCTGGTTACTAAAATGTGTTTGCTGTGCATTATTTTGTATAAAGCAGACAGATTTATTCTAGGGACAGCAAGTAGGATAGTGCTCAACAAAGACACAACTCAGTGAGATCATATATATATATATATATATATATATATATATATGTGTGTGTGTGTGTGTGTGTGTGTGTGTGTGTGTGTGTGTGTGTGTGTGTGTGTGTGTGTGTGTGTGTATGTATGTGTATGTGTGTGTGTGAGTGTGATGGCTTTTTTTTATATATAATAATGCAAGTGTTTCTGAGAATCTGCATAACTATCCAATATGATTTATAATAATTTATATGAATACAATATTTTACTCTATTGACAAAATGAATGTTTGTCACAAGTTTTAATAAGTTTCCCACCAAAATGTTAAGGGAGACAATCTGGGATGTGGGCTGTCTCATGCACAGTGTCCATGAACTACTTCAAAAGCTTCAACACACAGAATTCTCACAGAGAAACTGAAAGCAGTTAGTATAACCTCTGACCTAGTTATCATACTGACACACCACAGATTCAGGAAAAATACTCTATTCATAAAATATGTCAGTTATAATGAGTTTAAATGATGTAGTTTCTTGTAGTAAGTAAATGTCTTATTTTAGAAGGCATAGAAAATGAAACATTTATTTAAATGTTTTTGAAAATCTACTTAACAGCAGCATAATAATCTATGTTAAAAACTTCTGTTCCAAACATATACTTTATTATAATTCATTTAATTCATCTGATTGACAAGCATAAACAATTTTATAATTCTATTCTGGAAGAAATGTCATGTGATATATTTTAAAGCAGTAGGTTAGCATGATTGTAAAATCTGGTTACTAAAATGTGTTTGTTGTGCATTATTTTCTATAAAGCAGACAGATTTATTCTAGAGACAGCAAGTAGGATAGTGCTCAACAAAGACACAACTCAGTGAGATCAGATATATATATATATATGTGTGTGTGTGTGTGTGTGTGTGTGTGTGTGTGTGTGTGTGTGTGTGTGTGTATGTGTATGTGTGTGTGTATGTATGTGTGTGTGTGTCTGTGTGTATGTGTGTGATGTTTTTTTTTTTTTAATAATGCAAGTGTTTCTGAGAATTTGCATAACTATGCAATATGATTTATAATAATATTTATGAATACAATATTTTACTTTATTGACAATAATGAGTTTAAGTAAATGCTCATATACAAACAATTCAAGATTTTTTTTTGGAAGCTGTTAATAGTATTCACATGACAGAAAATAGATGCATCTTAATATATGTAATGTCTGAATCATATTAGCCAAAGTTTTTGATTTAAATGAATGTTAGAACCTAATTTTCTCTCCTCTTGATTTCTAACATCAAGATTATTTGAATGCTATTTGAATACAAGTGTTATATATTACATAGATCTATATAGTAGTATGCACAGTTTAAAAAAAAAATAAGTTTATTTTAGTTTATATGATGCTGTTTTACCAAATGTGTAGTTTTGTCTTGATAGATAATTGAATTGAAAACTGTTAACCTCAGTTAAATATAACTAGTATTAAATTGATAAGGTGGTAGCTGAGGTACTGCTGCTTAGGGTAGGGGTTAACTTGAGTAGTAAATACTACTCTAAGTTGGAGTTTTCAACTCCAGGCTGGATGCAAGGTTTAATCCTTACATTATTTTCACTTGTTCATTGTTATATGTATATAGTTTTGACATCCACAATATATTTTGTACACTCATTGTCACTACAAACAAAATTGAATCCTATACAAAATCCCATAAGAGATTTAATAAATACAGCTATATTTAAAGGTATGCCTAAAAGAGGAGATGCAACATTATTTATCTTGTTATTTGTTATTTCGATCATAAGATTCTTGAGTTTTATAAATGCCAAATGACATCTTTAAAAGGAATTTCTTTAAACATTAATGGATTGAATAATCCGTGTAAAAGGGCAAGCCTAATAAGATACATTAATTTACACAAGGCCAATCTAGTCTTCCTGCAAGAAACCCATCTCTTAAAAAAAGATATTGATAAACTAGCCACTAATAAGTATACAGTATTGGTTAGTTCAGAGCACACTCAGAAAAAAAGAGGAGTGGCTATTTTATGGAATAAAAGTATGCCCATTCCTAAAACCATTAAGTCTTATCAGGATGACAAAGGAATGTTTTGTATGGTTACAATACAAATTAATGGGAAGACTTACACTTTAATTAATGTATATTGGATACCTGGAATTGGTATTAATACAGTGAAACATCATATTGATAAGATCATATCATTCTCTATAGGGGATATTATTTTAGCTGGTGATTTTAATTGTATACTACATGAAAGTGATACTACCACTATAAGGAAAAGAAGAATTACATCTAATGCAAAACATTTAAATGATTTTGCTAATTCTTATCATTTGAATGATATTAATAATCAGATAGATTCAAAATCATTACCATACACCTTTTTTTCTAACAGATACAAAACTTATTCAAAAATAGATAGGGTCTTTATTTCTAACCAGATGGTAACAAATTTAATTAATTCCAAAATCATTTCATGTCCTATATCTGATCATAACTCAATTGTTTTTAAATTCATGATAAAAAATACTCATAATGTTCAGATCAAAAGGATACCAGCATACTTAACTCAGCTAAAAGACTATAAAGAATATATACTTTCAGAAGTACAACATTTTCTAGACATAAATAATACTCTTGAAGTCTCCATTGTCTATGTTTGGGATGCCTTAAAATCATATCTATATGGACAAAGTATCAGATGGTATAATAATAAAAGGAAATCTTGGGATAAGGAATTGTTAGATATTCAAAGTAAATTAGACTCTTATAAACATAATAATAAAGAAAATATTATGGACAAGAAAGTTATTGAAGAAATAAACAAACTAAATGAGAAATACAAAGAAATTTTAACTCATAAAGTTAAAATAACTTTAGAGAAATATAAGTTTTGTCTTATTCAATAAGCCCCAAATACTTACATAGACTTAAAAATAAAACAAAAGATTGAATAAACAAAACCATATCAAAGAAATCTTTTCTCTAAGGAAAAGAAGAATGTTTCTAGTATACCAGAAATACTGGATGAATTTAGAAATCACTTTCACAAGATTAACCATAACAACATTAACATGGAACCTAAAGATAAAATAAAGGAGTTTATAACCACAAACATGAATAAAAAGCTTAATAAACAACAGATTAAACTATTGGACAAGAGTATTTCATATACAGAAGTTATTACACAAATAAATAAGCTTAAATCAAACAAAGCACCGGGTAATGATGGTATTATACCAGAGATATATAAAATCCTTTCTAAAACTACATATTTATTAATACATAAGGTTTTTATTTTGGCCCAAACTGAGTTAATAACCCCCCCATCTTGGCAATATACATTTATTTCACCAATTTTAAAACCTAATAAAGATCCAACTAGATGTTCTTCATATCGACCCATCTCATTACTTAATGTTGATTATAAAATGTTTATGAGTATTTTTGCTGATAGATTGAAGACAATCATCCCCTGCATTATAGATATAGATCAGATGGGCTTCATTGTAAATAGAAATACTTTTGATAATATAAGAAGAACTTTAACATTAATTGATTTTGCAAATAGGAAAAGAAAGATTTAACACTTATTAGTCTTGATATAGGTTCAGCATTTGATTCAGTAAGTTGGGACTATCTGTTTACCTTACTGAAATGCACAAACTTCTCTGATGCATTTGTAAATTTAATTGAGCATTTATACAAAGGAATGCTGGCTTATATTAAGGTAGGAACATATGTTTCACAAAAATACCCATTCTTAAAGGTACAAAGCAAGGATGTCCACTTTCTCCACTATTATTCACTTTAGTAATGGAGCCTTGGGCTAATTTGATTAGAAAAAGTACTGACATAGAGGGTTTTGAAATAGACGAAAATACAACATCAAAAATTCAACTTTTGCAGATGATGTTCTAATTACATCAGCAGGATCTAATTCTTCTATGCAGTCTTTATTTGATAAAATGATGAATTTTAAAAGTATTTCTGGTTTAATATTCAATGAAGAAAAACTAAAATACTACCTATATATACACGAAAAAATATTCTCATTAGTGATTTTACTAAATATGTACCCAATTCAGGTCAGATAACTTATTTAGGTATAATACTATCTAAAGATATTAAATCTATTATATATAATAACTATAATACCTGTTTTCTTAATATACAAAATATTTTTAATACCTGGAATAATATGTTTTTTACTATGGAGGAGAGACTTACAATTATTAAAATGATAATATTCCCCAAGATTTTATACTTAATGCAATCAATAATACTTTCACCTACAAAAATAATTATCAAGAAACTGAATACACTAATGTTAAATTTCTTATGGGCACCTAATAGACCTAGGATTGCATTAAAGAAACATACTAATAGCTGGTCTCAAGGGGGTATTTCTTTTCCAGACTTTAATTTATATATTATCTCTTATATTATAAAAGTTATTACTTTATTAATAGATCAGTCATATATCGCAAAATGGAAAGATTATTGGGAGCTAATTAGTATGCACTTCATGAAAATCTCCTTAACACATAAAAATATGATTGTAAATAACTCCATGTTGTGGTTGCTAAAGGAATTTTGTACTTCACCTATTACACCTAAACATATGGTTTGTTACCCATTAAATATTATTATTAGTTATCGTAACTTTATATTCATGCACCCTAAGTATAGGGAATGGAATTTTATTGTATTCCTATAATGTATACTCAGGGTATGCTTATGTCATCTACTTCTGAAGGAGCTCATTTAGCTATAGATAATGATCTAAAGTACTGGTATCAGCTGATATCTGATAATAAAGTTAAAAATCTAGATTTCTTAAAACAAGAATTTGATCTAAGAGAAACTTGCTGGTTAGAGGTTCAGATCTTTAGACAACATCTCACTGATAGAATAGATCTAATGTCTATAACAGTTAAAGAATCTATTCCAAAACTGATTGATTAATTGATATTAAATTTACAGCATAAAGTTTCTGATAAAGGTAAACTTTCATATATACATAAAATTATCAGACAAGAAACTTTTTACAGTGTAGATTCATACTGGAATTATTTCACCTCTATTAATGGGGACCCACCAACTCAACAAGATAAACAATATATATTGGAATCTGCTTATAGAACTACATCTTCCATTGTCTGGAGACTTTATACATGGAAATTTTTACATAGATCTTTTTATACACCTTTGATGATGAATAAAATAAATAATAAAGATAATCTATTTAAGAGATGTAATGTAGAAATTAATGCTGACTGGGATCATATGTTTTATGACTGTATGAAGTTGAAAGAATACTGGAAGTCAATTAATGAATTTTGCAGGCTCTTTTACAGATAATTTCATTATTTCTAAGTCTCTTATATTATTCAACACACCTGTACCTCAATGTGTTAAAAAGATTAAGCTTCCCTTGTTATGGTCTATCCTAGCAGTGGCCAGGAAAATAATAACTAGAAATTGGATTTCAGATACACCTCCTTCGTTCAATGAATTTAAAAATGTTATGAATATAATGTGCCATATGGAAATAAGCACAATTAGAATGAGAACAACTAGAAAACATCATATTATATTGTATGGGGTAATTTACAAAATTTGTTAAAAAAATTCTAATTTCAATAGCACGGTATTTTAGTTTAATTAATTGATCTGATTGTAGTGGATGTCGTTGTAAATACTTTAGTTGTTTTGTTGAATATTATAATAATACCTATTTTTAATTACTTGTATAAAATTGTTATGATATTTCTCTTATATGTTAAAACAATAAACCTGTTTTGAAAAAAAAAAAAAACTACTGCCTGGAAAGTATCAGTGTGCCAGATCTGTAAGTCCTACTCTTTAAACATGGATATAGGTGTCCTTTGCAGGACTCCAAAAATAGTGAATCTATAAACGCACTGTCCTGTAATGATTGCTGCAAAGAAGTGTCATCCGCAACTACAATATAGCTGTACATGCAACAGTAGCTTGTGCAAGTATAATAACACATGGGTTGACAGAATGTAAGACATATGTACTGACATGCGGAGAGTGGATAGTGCTTAGAAGTGTCGTCATACTTTATTATCGCTCACATTAAATATGTGTTATGACTACTGTGGAGGGGTGTCAGGTCTGGGAATCATGGGTATGCAATAATGGGCCTAGGTGCCTAGGTGTTGGTTGGCACAGATTTATGAGGTCCACCCCATGGGAGTGATTAATATACCTATGTGGGTATAGCAGACGCCTCTAACTTCCTAAAATGAAGAACCCATCTACTGGATATCGTGTAAACTATTGGGGGAAGACGTAGGGAGTTATATTAGTGTCATGTAAATGATTATCATGGACGTACATGCGTACGAATAAGATGGTAACCATACCTCTCAATCAGAATAAGACATCTGGACAAAGGCATTTTAAAATAAGTACAAATAGGAAATATCTCAAATATTCCTCTTACAAAGTCAGAACGTTGATAGAATGATGGATCAGTCAATAGTATGAATGTTTTGAGGGTTATTAATTGTAAACAACAAATGTCTGTCATTATTGTCTAACCCCACAGTCCCAAATGACTTCCCACTAAATTACCAGAAAGGCACAATATTATTAAAAAAGGAACCAAATCAGATGTCTAAGTTTGGGACATTTACCCAAAATGTGTACACTTGAGAGCTATGAAGGTAACCCTGACCTAAATAAATGTACAGAACTAATGCGATTAGGTGGACAGGTGTGAAGAAAGACGTGATGACAAATGACAAAACATGTATAAGTCAAAAGCATGTACCTCGACAAATCTGAATGAATACTAATGCCCTGTGATAGTCAATGTGGAAGGTTAATAGAAACAACATAAATGTGTCCCTCAGGGTGCTATGCAGTGTCCCTGATACACTGTTCAGTCTCCCACACACGCATGTGAGTTCTGCCACTGACGGAAAGCGCAAATACCGGCGAACACATAAGGTAGATGATAGCAGAATATGTTTTGATCAGCACCTGTTGGCTTTTGTGAGGAACACAACACTCTGGGCAGGTGTGTCCTACAAAAGGAATGTAATGGCATCTGGCCTGTGATTTCTCTATATATTGTGTGTAGTGGTGTAATAAAATTACATATCTTGTATCAGAAACAGATACATGTTATAGGAAACAGTATCATCGACTATACCACTACAAGACAAATCTGAAGGTATGAAAAGTGCTGAAGTAGTCAGTTTAGTATTGACCGCAGGTATGTGTGGACTTGTCAAATGTCACAGCTGTACATATAGTTCCTATAGGGCTGTCACCTCTACAAATGATGAAAGTGGGAGGTGCTCTGTAGAAATGACAGACGTAGCAGGTCAAAACATACCTACAGCCATGCTTACTCCACAAATAGACATATTAGCACACATCAAAGCTTAGGCCAGGATTCATGAAGCTCTGGTCGGTGTACGAGTAGAGTAAGACTAGAGCAAGGCAAGATGTCCGCCGAGCTATTCAGCAATATCCTGTAGGGGCATGTAACACAGCCCCTCAAACGAACGTTGCACGGACAATGTTAGGATATGCAAATTACCCCATTTGTAGGTGAAAGCTATGCAAATGATGTAAAATATGCGATACATGAAACAGTAAGTTGTCCGTGCAAGAGTAGAGGTATGTGCAGAAATGTATATGGATGTTAACCGAGTAACGTTCTGCAAGTAGCTAAACGGAGCAATGTCATCTGCAAATAAAGGATGGTTTAGTTGAAGAAGCATGCCAATGGCCAAATATAAGGCCAGTGGTATGTATTCCCATTGGAAATTAATAAAACTCTAGTTGTCCTCCCCCGATCTCCGGTGTTTAAGTGTAGCGCAGTGGCGCGATTACGCACTGTGCATACAAAACAAGACAAATATGTAAAATATACATACAAATTGTAATGTCAGTTAAAAGTTATTGCATCATGCAGGTGAATGGCAAGCTGAAGACAACATGGCTACTGAGTAGTGGTTGCTATGTGTGGAAGCGCACACTCAGAGATGTAACCAAGCATTAGTAGGCAATCCTATGCAATTGAGGCTGAGGATAGCGAAGCACAATTTGTCATGCCATATGGGCCAAGCCTCTACAGTGTAAGAGTAGGTTAAGGGGACTATCAGCATAGAAGATAGGTGACATCATGAGTGTGTATGTATAAAACACTGTAATCTCATTGGAGCAGTGTGTCACATGTCTGCTGTCAGTGACTCATCAGTAGAAGAGGCGTGTTATGATTTATCCTAGGTAAAGTCAGTAAAATGACGGTGTATGCCATGGATATCACTGAAGTTCCTTGCAAACCTGGTGAAGGGTGTTTGCGCCCGTGCAAGCCTGTAAGCCCGAGTAAGCATGTGTGCATGTGTGTCAGCCCGTGTGCGCGACTTGAAGAATGAGTAAGCTACTGTAAGATTGTTGAAGCCCATGTAATGTTGTGTAAGCCAGTGTAAGTGTTTGTACGCATGTATAAGCCTGTGTGCGCACGTGGAAGTGGTTATGCACTTCACTGTGCTCCTATGCGTGGCGCCGCTCACTGTGGACACAAACAGTGAAAAGGAAGGTAAACAAATAGCAGTAAGTTAACCAAGGAGAACTACCACAGCTAGCAGGTGAAAACAATCAGACTGAGTATATTACACAGCCAGTACAGTAGGCCAGCACAGCACAGCACTTACAACTCTACAAACAGTAGTCCACCATGTTTTTCTCAGACACACTGCAACACTGTAGTATACTAAGAGAAGTGCAAACTGTAAAAGCTTAACTGAGACAACATAATGTTAGGGGCTGCCATTGCTATTATACGTCAACATATGCAACATGTGGAGGGTTGTGCCAATGTGAATGCTGCTCAGCATCACACAGTGAGTAGACTGAGAGGAGTGTGCAGGCACAGGGTAACCTACCAGGGGCTACATGAGCTGGAGATAGTAGAGCACTATAGAGTGGACAGAGACCTCCTGCAGAAGATTGTGGATCTGTGCAGGCCATGTCTCACACACAGAACCAACAGAGGGAAAGCTATCCCAGTGAAAACCAAGGTATGTGTTGTCCTAAGGATACCAGCAACAGGTACCTTCCAGAGATCAACTGGTGATATGATGTGGATTTTACAAACATCAGCATCCAGGGTACTGCACCAGTTCATGAATGCCATGTCAGTACATGTCAGTGATGATGCATATATCCCCAATTCCCGTAAGGTATTGGGCAGCAATATGTGTCGTTTCCACACAATAGTGGAATACCCTAAGTACTGTGTGCAATACACTGCACGCACATATGCATCAAAGCACCAGCCAGTGAGTGTGGTAGGGCCTACATCATCCACAAGGGCTTCCCCTCCATGAAGTGGCGGTTTGTGTGTGATGGCCAGCCCATAATAATGAATGTGTGTGCTGGATGCCCTGGAAGCTGCAATGCTTCCAATATGTGGCATCTGACGCAGCTGTACAAAACATTTGGCAATGGGGACAACCCTAATGGTCACCTAGTGGGGGATGCCGGATGTGCAGTTCAACTGTGGCTGATGACACACATCAGAAATGCACACACCCATGAACAGGAATGCCATAATGAGGCACACGCACATACAGAAGCCTTACTCTAGCATGTGTTTGTGTCGCTCAAGTCACAGTTCTGGTGCCTGGACACATCTGGTGGAGCATTGCCGCACTTGTCAACTACATGTATCAGAATTGTCTGTGGCCTAGGTCATCTGTGTCTCACACACACACACACACACACACACACACACACACACACACATGACAGTTTATATACATAGTGTGAGTGACTGTTCATGTATGTGTAATACTGCAGAACAGTTCAAACACAGCAAAGTATGTCAATAATGGACATTCATCATAGTTGTACAACCACCTTGGAGGATATGCATGCAGAACTCTCATTGCATATGTGATACAGTGATGTACTAAACAATACCATTGTAAATGCAAATATCAAATGACAAATGACCTAGCACATATCTATATGTACACATTGTTACCCATTATACATATTGGGGTGTAATACCTATGTGTTACTGTTGGTAAAGTATGTGTAGTAAATGTGGATAACTGACTCTGTTTAGCCTTATAGGTGTACAGCATGGGTTGGATAACACATATCTGTCTGTATGATACCCTTGTGTAGACTAACTGTGTCATGTGCAGAATGCATTCTAGGCCACAGTATGAATTCCCAGATGTGGACAGGAATATCCCTATTGTCTTTGCTTGTAACTAACATGGCTACATGTCATACAGTAATGGTCCCAGCAATGTGTGGCGGTCAATACCAGTGCGAACTGGTATAGTATAGTACATGTAGGATCCACATGCTACTGTGTGTTCTACAGGTGTGGGTCAGTTGTGAAGATATCATATAACAATTGGTCATTCAGACTGTTGAGGTCGTGTCTACTACCATAATGCAAAACTATGACAGATAGTAACAGTATCACCCACAGCACCGTGTAAAACCATAGCAATCACACGTGTAGACAAGTACAACAATATGTGTAGTATAATGCATACTGGCCACCAATAGAAAGTATGACGTGTTAACAGTGTGAAATACAGGGCATGTCACCATTCCAATGTGTCCACTATACATGTAGATGCAGACAGTGCACCTTCAGCATGTTCACATATAGATACATGTAAATCTGTACTACACACATCACACATGTACTGCACACTCTGTAACACAAGCTGCCAATACTACACACATCAGTCAAATGGCACATGGATGGATAATACATCTTCAGAATTAACAGTGCTGTACACTATACTACATTGATGATCATAGCTGGAATGTATCATGCCTGCTTACATACACCTAGAAGGAAATCACACTTTGTGTTAACAACATTGTAACATTATTACAGTGCTATGAAGCCACCCTGTGCATCAGCACCATGTTAATCTGTACCTGCATCAATGTTACACATTACAAGAGATGGCACAGGTGTCATCATATGCACAGGGTATGTAGTCTTTTTTCCAGAGCCTGTCAGTGAACCAGCCAATCAACATGTATGCATTTGTGTGTGTGTGAGGGACAACAGGTTTTGAATGGCCCAATGTTGATGCAATGTGTGCGTGTGTGTGTGTGTGTTATCCCTAGCTGTTTGTTTTATGTGTGTCTCTGCATGTACACTGTTTCAGCATGTGTCAGCCATATACTGGAGGTTGTGGGACAGTCACAGACTGTACCTGCCAGGCTGTACAGATCGCCATTCCTGGCCATGGACACCCCTCCATGCATTCAACCATAGTCCAGTCCTGCACCTGGCAATGTATACACATACATACATGGGATCTGTATCACAACCTGTGGATAAACGGGTGTCAGTAATGTCAACCTGATTTGCATAGTATTGCCATGTAATACATAGGTATATGAGCCATAGTCATCCTCCAAAGTAATAACCACTGCTGACTGCTGCTGAGATGTGCACATGACCGTTTAAAGGTGCTGTACTATCATTGTTTTCAATGTCCCTGGTAATACCCAGCAACAAAATAACTGGTCACTACACAACTATAACCCAGGATCACTACAGCACACAGTATGTGCACTATCACAGAGCCATAGCACATTCAGATACATCCAAGGTGAACATGTACAGACAATGCAGCACATTCAATAGTGCTAATATCCACATACATATTACAAAGATATATATATACACACACACACACACACACACACACACACACACACACACACACACACACACACCTGGAAGGGCTGGGAGTTGAACACACACCTAACTACTTTAACACACTACAGCAGTACGCATTTACAGAACGTGCTACCAAGATTACTGAACACAGCACTCCCAGAGGCATACTTCTAGGTGGGTGACATCATCCGCAAAGGCAAAGATGCTGATAGGGAATGTATGTGTTGTGAGGCATCTAAAAGCATTACTGTGTCCCCAGGCAGCTGGAAACACACACACACACACTTGGAAGGGCGGGAGTTGAACATACACCTACCTACTCTAACACACTACAGCATTACGCATTTACAGAATGCGCTACCGAGATTACTGAACACAGCACTCCCAGAGGCATACTTCTAGGTGGGTGACATCATCCGCAAAGGCAAACACACCGACAGGGAATGTATGTGTTGTGAGGCATCTAAAAGCATTACTGTGTCCCCAGGCAGCTGGAAACACACACACAGACACACACACACACACACACACACACACTTGGAAGGGCCGGGAGTTGAACATACACCTACTTACTCTAACACACTACAGCATTACGCATTTACAGAATGCGCTACTGAGATTACTGAACACAACACTCCCAGAGGCATACTTCTAGGTGGGTGACATCATCTGTAAAGGCAAAGACGCCGATAGGGAATGTATGTGTTGTGAGGCATCTAAAAGCATTACTGTGTCCCCAGGCAGCTGGAAACACACACACAGACACACACACACACACACACACACACACACACACACACACACACACTTGGAAGGGCCGGGAGTTGAACATACACATACCTACTCTAACACACTACAGCATTACGCATTTACAGAACACGCTACCGAGATTACTGAACACAGCACTCCCAGAGGCATACTTCTAGGTGGGTGACATCATCCGCAAAGGCAAAGACGCTGATAGGGAATGTATGTGTTGTGAGGCATCTAAAAGCATTACTGTGTCCCCAGGCGGCTGGAAACACACACCCACACACACACACTTGGAAGGGCTGGGAGTTGAACTTACACCTACCTACTCTAACACACTACAGCATTACGCATTTACAGAACGCGCTACCGAGATTACTGAACACAGCACTCCCAGAGGCATACTTCTAGGTGGGTGACATCATCCGCAAAGGCAAAAACACTGATAGGGAATGTATGTGTTGTGAGGCATCTAAAAGCATTACTGTGTCCCCAGGCAGCTGGAAACACACACACACACACACACACACACACACACACACACACACACACACACACTTGGAAGGGCTGGGAGTTGAACATACACCTACCTACTCTAACACACTACAGCATTACGCATTTACAGAACGCGCTACCGAGATTACTGAACACAGCACTCCCAGAGGCATACTTCTAGGTGGGTGACATCATCCGCAAAGGCAAAGATGCCGATAGGGAATGTATGTGTTGTGAGGCATCTAAAAGCATTACTGTGTCCCCAGGCAGCTGGAAACACACACACACACACACACACACACACACACACACACACACACACACACACACACTTGGAAGGGCAGGGAGTTAAACATACACCTACCTACTCTAACACACTACAGCATTACGCATTTACAGAATGCGCTACCGAGATTACTGAACACAGCACTCCCAGAGGCATACTTCTAGGTGGGTGACATCATCCGCAAAGGCAAAGATGCCGATAGGGAATGCTTAGAGAGTGAGCGGTCTGAAAGCATATTACTGTCCCAAGGTAGACGTACACAAACACGGCAGTGCTGCCATTGGGCCAAATAAATATCTACGGAGCACTACAACACTAAATAGATACGGGATGCGCCACAGACAGTACACCCTTCGAGAGAGTAACCAGTGTGTTCAATGTAGGCATCCATCGTGACATTGAAATTGGACATCTGTTGCCTGGATGACAACCATGGCTATACAGGATGTCAATGGCCATGCCCACACGCTTAGTATCACACGTCTGTTTGGAATGTACTGTGTGTCCATCTACACAACGGCATACTGGGCATGATCACATGCTTAGCAGTTGCAAAGGGCCATCTTGCATGCACACGGAGTCTAATCACAGAAGGGCGCAGTGTGGAATGTACTGTGTGTCCATCTACACAACAGCGTACTAGGCATGCTCACACACTTAGCAGTTGCAAAGGGCCAACTTGTATGCACACGGAGTCTAATCACGGAAGGGCGCAGTGTGGAATGTACTGTGTGTCCATCTACACTACGGCGTACTGGGCATGGTCACACACTTAGCAGTTGCAAAGGGCCATCTTGCATGCACATGGAGTCTAATCACGGAAGGGCGCAGTGTGGAATGTACTGTGTGTCCATCTACACAACGGCGTACTGGGCATGCTCACACACTTAGCAGTTGCAAAGGGCCATCTTGCATGCACACGGACTCTAATCACGGAAGGGCACAGTGTGGAATGTACTGTGTGTCCATCTACACAATGGCGTACTGAGCATGCTCACACACAGCAGTTGCAAAGGGCCATCTTGCATGCACACGGACTCTAATCACGGAAGGGCGCAGTGTGGAATGTACTGTGTGTCCATCTACACAACGGCGTACTGGGCATGCTCACACACTTAGCAGTTGCAAAGGGCCATCTTGCATGCACACGGACTCTAATCACGGAAGGGCACAGTGTGGAATGTACTGTGTGTCCATCTACACAATGACGTACTGAGCATGCTCACACACAGCAGTTGCAAAGGGCCATCTTGCATGCACACGGACTCTAATCACGGAAGGGCGCAGTGTGGAATGTACTGTGTGTCCATCTACACAACGGCGTACTGGGCATGCTCACACACTTAGCAGTTGCAAAGGGCCATCTTGCATGCACACGGACTCTAATCACGGAAGGGCGCAGTGTGGAATGTACTGTGTGTCCATCTACACAACGGCGTACTGGGCATGCTCACACACTTAGCAGTTGCAAAGGGCCAACTTGCATGCACACGGAGTCTAATCACGGAAGGGCGCAGTGTGGAATGTACTGTGTGTCCATCTACACAACGGGGTACTGGGCATGCTCACACACTTAGCTGTTGCAAAGGGCTATCTTGCATGCAGATGGAGTGTACACACAGAAGGGCACAGTAAGGTATAACTGTCCTCACGCACAGGGCGGTCACACATGCAGTGACCTGTACACACACAGCTGCCATCACAGCTGTCACAGGTGCAGGTCACAGACGTACACACTGCAGTGTACACTGTAGCTGTCAAGTCAGCACCATGTCGTCGGTGCAGCACTACACAGCCTTACGGTCCCACAACACCATGTGACACATGACCACTGGGCTGTACAGCGGTGTACACCAGCTGTGCAGAGTACACATGTACCAACAAGGATCCAACAGGTGTTATGCATTGCAATGATACCAGTATACATGAACAGGTTGGCTCAAGACATACCATGGCCCTTACACAGCTGTGACACCTGACTGTTGCTGTACACCAATGAACACATGTCTGGGTATGCCATACATGTGATTGTGTGGATGTGTACATGGACTGCACACACAGCACATACATATATAGCCTTTGATGTACCTCGTGCATAACACTGGCCTAATCAATGCTATGCACGCGAATGGAAGGTGGGCCCATGTCTGTTGGATGCTCACACTACAGGGGGTAGCAATGTTGACCGGGACACATACCCTTGTACTGGTCGCCTGTGACACCCGTGATATCATACCGCAGTCCATGTGTTATGTATGTCAACACACATGTCCAACAATAGTAATGCATACAAACATGGCAACAGGAGACACATGTGACATCTGTACTGTGCATGCAGTAACCATGCATGTGCAGTGGCCGATGTCCGTAACATAGTTGCACCTACCTACGACATGCAGACGCAATGCAGACCCATCATTGACACCTGTGTACGGTGACATACAAACAGCACGTATTGAGGGATGTGTGTACATAACGTGGTGAACCACCTGTCTAGATGTATGTGTGCGGGGGGTGGCTCACAGTTGTGTCACACACCATCCTATCATGCCATGTGCAAACAGTATGCTATGTCGCTGTTACGTGACGGTGCTGACATAATGCATAGACAGCGGTCAGGTGTTAACAACTATATGTCACATGGCATCTGTAACACCTACAACCTCCCATGTGCATATAGCAGCACATTTGCCAGATATAGCATTGGTACACATAATGCAATCAATACCGCTGCATGTCTATCAAACGTGTCATCATATGGCAGGTGTATCATTCCCACCACTGCCATGTGTGTCCGAATGTGTGACCAGGGATGCCACATATCGCGGGGAATATGTCCCAGTTGCTACACATCCCTGTGCACCATTGTAGAGATCTGTACATACATCAGTGTGGGAAGCATGACGTCGGCCGGTGAGGTGCATCACACACGTCGGCTGTCCGTATACACATGTGTGGTCACCACAGTGTGTGTGTGTCTGTATGTATGTCTGGTGCTTGGTGTGAGGGTGTATGCTAATATACGGTGGGAAATGATCACTAACCCCACGTGGTGACTAACCCGTAATGGTGATGCATTGCACAACCCTGTTGATGCCATAGGTCTCAGCCATACTGGCTACCTGTGCATGTCCCTTCTCTGTGACACATTGTGTGGGTGCATAGTACTGTGAGGGTGATGACCACACAGGCAAGGGTCCCCACCTGCACACTATGGGGTGTGCGTTATAGTGGTGTACACCCCGTGAATGTGGCCATGTTCCTGTACTGTTACAGGGTCCTACTGCTGCACAGTGTGGCCTCCAGCTACCAAGTGACACCTAACATCATCATTGGCCAGGCCGCTGTGTACAACCCCTGCACCATGTCACCATACCTGTAATGTGTCCTGCTATGTATGTCACGTCTCTGTCCACTGTAGCCTGTGGCACCGACCACATGCGTCAGGTGCAGTATATGTGCGGACATCTGTGTCATGTTGGTGTGTCCAACAGTCAGGTTGAGGGTATATGTAGCATGCTGATATTGCCAGACGTGCCTGTGAGTAATCCACAGTTACACGTGGGGAACTGCAAACACTGCTACCTGTAGGCACATGCAAGTACACCATAGGAGGGAACCAGGGTATCACAACAAACATGGTGCTACAGATGTATCCAAGACACATACCGTGAACACATCACAATGCATGCTGCACCTGCACTACATGGTATGACTGGTGCATGTCGACAGTACACAACCTATGTCACATACACTTCTCTCAGTATTCACACACAAACACTGCAACATACACATCCCTCACTATGCATACACAGGTAATATTACATACACCTCTCACTATGCTGTTCACCCTGCGCATCAGAATATTTGTGCATAACCCTGCACCGATGGTGTGGATGACAGGGATGCGGCACTGGCTTCATCATATGCACAAGGTGATATGTTTGCCAGGGGCATAGGCTACACCAATGGATAACATCATGTGTGTGTGTAAGGGCCGGTGAGTTGACCGGACATGTCTGTGCAGAATGCATGTGGATGTTGTGGAACCCTACAGTTGTGTTTGCTGTGTGCGTGTATGTGTGTACACAGTTCTGCCATTTGTGAGGCCTACACGGGGTATAATTGACAGCCCCAGATTGCACAGAGCAGGTTGTACAGCTCACTGTGTCCGTCCACGGCCACGTGACCTGTGCCTGCCTGGGGTTGCACGGGCACTACCAGGTGGAGGTACAGAGTGGCTACTGTCCGACGACACATGTCCGCTGGAACCGTGTCCCCACTGAGACCATCCAGGGCCATGTCCACGTGGCCTGCTGTGTCCTGGTGTTGACAGCGCAGCACCAGCTGCACTGCTACTGCTACCGGCACTATGGGAGCGGGAATGTGAGGTGGCACGCTCACGTCGACCTACACTAGGTGGTGTTGCTGGCCTACGTCCACATGGCCTATGCCTCACTCCTACCAGGTGTTCCAGCACAGACAGCTCCCACTCATGGATTGCCATGCCTCGGTCAAGGATTCCGACCATTTCACCTAATCACCTATCCAGAACATTAGCAATCTGCTGTTGAGCATTTGTCAGTGCCTGGATGTTGTCATTTAGGGTATGGATAGCAGCCCTCTGCAGCCTCTGCCCTTCTCTGTTCTGCCATTCAGCATGTGCCTGTGCCACCATTACAGTCTGGAACATGCGTCTGGTGATACCAGCTGCTGCGCTCTGTCTGCCAGAGGTCCTCCTACGAGCAGCACCGGCCACATGCCTGTTTGGCACATCTGCAGTCATTACACTGACACCATGGTGTGTAGACACACCTTCTGTAGCTACCACATGTTCCTGTTCCATGCTAACAGATGCTGACTGTCCTTCCTCTATGGCCACTGGTGATGTGGTATGTGTTGGCAGCTGAACTGTGTGCGGGGAAGAGGGGGACATAGCTGGGATGGTAACCATTGGCACAGATTCAGCCCCTGACAACCCTGCCTGTACCTCATACATGTGTTCATCACCGCTAGTATCTGTGGGGACACTAACATCAGATGGACCGCAGGAGGGTAACGCACCTACATCACCTGTGAATGCAAAGAAATACTGTAAAGTACAATAGACACAGACACACACATACACACACAGACACACACAGACACACACACACAAACACAGACACACACACAAACACAGACACACACAGACACACCATGCATGTGATTTTTCAGATGGCATGCAGCATGCCTGCGATACAGCAGAGGGCATGAAGCTCAGACATTAATAGTGTTAGTAAGCATACCTCCCTGGGGTGCACACTACAGCAAGCAGGTGTCATATCAGTAGCCATGCAGTTCACACAATCATGGTAGTATGCATGCATCCCCGTGATACACCATGTGGCCCAGAACAGGATAACAGTACACATGGCTGATGTGACTTTGACATGTAATCTGCTGACATGTGCATTAACATGCATACATGTTTGACACAATGGTGTCCTGACACATGTACAGCATCATAATGGGCTTCATATTGCAGTGTTGTCTGTATGCCCAACAGATAGAATGCATGTTTAGCAAATGTGCATGAGCATGGGAGGGTAGTGTAAGACATCTACATTGCTATACAGTGTGAAGTACAGACACTGTGCCATTGCATGGCAACATGAGGCATCTATGTTGCTGTAGAATGCATAATATGTACACATTGCATAGCCATAACTGCAACACAGTCGTGATGTTCAACAGATCGTATATGGTAGACTTCAGTGACACCTCCAGTAGCTGTGCACAGGCTTTTAGGTTGTCCAGTGTACCACATCAACTGTATAATCGGTCAACTAAGGCTATAATTGGACCATGTGTGGACAATGTGCAACAGGGTGTATACACATCCCAAGTACTGTGTGGCTACATGTCTCTGGCCATCCCCATGGCCATGTGTGCACATGTGTTGGCCAATTGTGTGTGATGGGCATCTTTCCACATGTCTGTGTTGTCCCATATGACATACACCCATAGATGTCAGATATGTCACAATCCACAGGGCTATGCAGACAATGGGTTGTATGTTTGGTATGTGGGGTATAGGTCATGCAATAGTGTGACAATATTGCGGACAGAACACTACATGTCTGGGACATGTCAGGTGGCACATCACAATGTGTGCACCCAATGCAGGGGCATATGACACAATGGTGACACCTGTGGGCTGCCCATATCACAGCTCACTGTGTGGTACTGTGTGCGTACCACGCATGTTGTTCCAATGCATACTACATATGCCTCCATTGTAGAAAACCTCCACCGTTGTATGCACAGCTGACCACACATGTTGCAATGACAAGTACTGTGGTTTCAAGTCGGTGCATCATTACGTTTGTATATATTGCACATGGGTGGCGTGTGTGAATGAAGGGTGGTGTGACCTGCATATAGTGACTGGAATGAACATCAGGTGTGCAAGTGTTAACTGGCCACATGGCAAATAGATCTACACTGTAACATGCCTGATAATAATGACAGTCTCACCTGCAACGGACCCATGTCTGTGCGGCACGCCAGAGGTACCTGTATAGGGGTGACACACCAGTATGAACATCATCCATGACTGTATGACAGCCACAGGTTGCACTGTGCATGTGAACACATTCACCTGTGTAATAGCATATAGTATGCACATGTGTGCATACACAACGTAGCATACTGTAGTATGCAGCATGTGTGTCCACATACCTTGCATATGTTGTTACTTTACATAATGTACAGTGACACATGCAACTACATGGGATATAATAGCCATATGTGCAGTACTGACTTACCAGGCAACTTCAGGCTCATTGGTTGGGAGACACCCACCTCCATGATGGCAGCTAGTGTTTCTGGATGCTGTTCCCTGGGTGTCCCCAGACTGGCCAGTAGCTCCTCGGTGTGTGTGAGTGGGGGCTGGGTTGGTGGCCCACCACCTGTTCCACCTTGTTCCCTGGCGATTGCAGTGGCATGCTGTTTTGCGTGTCGTATCAGGTCCGTGCAGTGTCTGCGCACCTGCTGGTAGGTGCGGTTATGGCCACACACATCGTTCACCCTCCTGCGTAGATCCTGCCACAGGTCATCCTGCTGCTGGGAATGCTGTGGCACATGGCTGAACAACAAGTCATAGTTGTCATGGAGCTGTGGGATGAGGACATCATCCTCCTGGCGGGTATATGCTGGGAGGCGTGTACGGGGCATTATCTGTAAGACATAATGATGGTGACAGGTCACAGTTTCTGAGATGTACAGAGATACTGCTGCACATACTTTCTATGACATCTACTACAGCTGCACAGTTATCTTTGAAAAGCATCATGACACTGACACGACTGACGTGTTTGTGTCACACATGTCACACCCATTATGCATTGGATATCATCACCATATATGTGTGTCACCTCATTACAGTGTTCATACTCCATGTAAATGCTGTCTTGCTGTTGGCATGTCTATTTGCCTGCACTTGTGTTCTTACCTATCTGCACATGCCTCGATGTGTCCACGGTACTACTGTTGACCTGGATGCTGTGTATATGTCACATATCAACACAGACACAGCCGTAATGGACTTGAGCAGTGACAATGCACACATACACATGGACACCTGTACATGCATGTGTTTTGCCATATACATCTACACAGCACTGTACAACTGTTCAACATCCTGCCACGGATCACCTGTATTGCACATGTGATAGACATGGGACAATGGCTAGTCAGACGACATTCGCAGGGATGGTTATCAACCATAGCATGTGCGGGCACGGTTTCCAAGCTGTAACAGACAGCCATTGTGCCACCGCAAGGTGCATCAGTGCCACATTACTGATCCAGTCAGTTGATAGTACATCTACCATGCGGCCATCACACCATGTATGACTGGGATGACATGTGCAGCTTTGATGGACAGGGTTGCATGGTATGGCGGGAGTATGTCACATATATGGCACAGGGATCTGTCTAGCCTGTGGCGATCCTAGCATTAGGATGTTGGCTGTCCATGACATATGTCATATAGATCAGGATATGGACATGTAGCATGTCCATCATCATGGTGTAGCAAATGTCCTTCTGCAAGGTAGACAGCATGCTGCGTAGTGGAGGGGTGGATTGTGAAGGCTGGTATCGCACATCCATGCATAGCCATTACCCCTTACAGGTGGTATGTGATCCAATATTGGTCACCACAGTGCTGTATATGCCTGTCCAGTGATCTCCGTGCTCATGGATGGCACCCTGACATGACATGGGTACCTCATATGACTACCTAAGGGGCCTGGAGATTTCACCATGTCGGGGGGGTGCACTGCACAGCACCATCCCTTACACAGTGTCCATAATGTTGACCACAGCCTAGGTAGTAGTTTATGGGTACAGGGATGTTCACCTAGTGGTGACACTGCTGGTATCATCCATCAGACTGTGCACATATGTCACACACCTCACCCACACAGCCCATTCTGTATGTTGTTCACAACACTGACACAGTTATACTGATAGGTCATGGCCATTCACAGCCTTACATACACAGATGCCTAACATTTGTCTGTGTGGTATGGGCTACAATGAGGGTGGGGTACAACACATTAACCCTGTTCTACTGTAGCTGGCACTGGTGTGCTGTGCACATGTCACTCTTGCACCTTTTGTAGTTGTGAGTCTGTCAACAGGCCACTGGTGGAACACTCATGTGACATGCAAAGGTATTTGTAATCAAATATCCGTGCTGTCTTGTACATCTGTACTGCTAACATCTACAGTGCTAATGGTTCATGGACATGCACACCATACTCAGCAGGGTTATAGTGCGGTGCCACCCTAAATGACTGTCATCACCACTTGTGGGTTGATATTATCCAACATCCTATCTGTATTTTATGGTCATGCTAGGCACTTGTTCAGAACTTGTGAGCATGTCATGAGCTACTGATTACTATAGTACCCATTCCACACCATTTCCCACAGATACATTGGCTGTCCTACACTTCCCAGCTTGCTTAAGATACGACAGCTGTTGTACACACGTAACGCACATATCCTGTGGGACATGGATGTATATGCAGGCATGTCCAACTGTCATGTACCAGTGCTACTGCCTGTCTATACGAGGGATATGTCGTACATGTGGCAATAGAGCAATTGTCTCATGTACACATTCAATGCTCACCTCCCAACATACTGCACTACAGCCTGTGGGGGATGCACTTCTGCAGCTGTGCTGGGGGCATAGCTCTCAGGTGTACCTCATTACAAGGAACGTACTTCATTTGGGGTTCTAAAAGGTGCATGTTCCTCAAGGTTCCACATTGGAAGGGTCTGTCACAAATTCATTGTTGTAAATAGTTTACCTGCTAGCCATGGCTAAATAGATGGGAATCATATTAATTCATTGGAATATCTTTTTTATACGTAAGACCAGCCTATTTTAGCCATCATATGCCCTTCCTAGTTGACGCTGTTAGTAAGCCAGTTGTAAGTGTTCCAAGTTTTGCCCATTTGTCACACAGTATGAGGGCTAATGTTCCTCAGTTTGGGGAAAGGAGGTTGACAGCTATGGCTGGGGGTAATGCTGTCACCAACCCTGACTGCACCTGACAGTCATTTGGGGATGTGTAACATTCACAACACACCCCACCCATCACATAGTCTCACATGATCTACACCACTGGCCACACCTACGAGAACAACTTGTGCAGTACGTCTCCATACTCACTGTAGTCACCAGAGGTAGCACCCATCATGGAAGACAGCATCACCAGCTTATAGCCCACAGACTCATGTGTGCCCATCACATACAGCCAATAGTGAGTTATAACATTCACAACACACCAGTCATAGCTGACTCTGTAGGGAGTCACACTGCAGTTCCACACAGCAGGTTACACAAAGCATTAGTCGCTTACATCTTGCTGTCGGGTAACTGCTTCTGCAACATAACCTATGCACCCATGCCACACCTCACCAGGTACGATATGACTGTCATTCTCCATGTTAGTGTGACTGCCCTGTGATGCCACTTCACAGACTACGTGTGCAGGAACATGCAATAGCTCACCAGTCTTATAGCCCTGAGGGTGTGGGCCTAGCCCTGGGGAGCATTTTGCATTCGTCCGGACACGATACCACTGTACAATGACCAACTGTGTGACTTCAACAGTTGCCTATGCTCCTATTGTCATTCCACAGGCATGTGGTATCTGTCCGCTATGACTGTCCTGGTCAAACACAATGCTGTGGCACAGATGACTTGCACCTGTCAGCCCTGGGAGTACAGCTCACATGTAAGGCTCTTGCTGCTTCTATACCGCCTGTCTTGCACAGTTTCCAATAACTGTCACCGGCAGGGCGGTAACTGGCAGGCACGACATGGGGTCATGTGACACAATGCTTGCATCTTCCTCTGTGATGCACACAGGCAAGGCACACCTTATAATGCACCACTCAAACATCTCTGCAGTGACTGGGACCTGCCACTAGGCTCTGCAGAGCACACCTGCAATGACAGGTTATAGACAGACCATACCTTTCAGGGACATACCTGGACCGGCACACCCAAAGCTGAGGGGTTCCCATATCCCACTATGTTTTGCACACATCCTGGCAAGTTACTTAGCACAATGCATCAGAGGTGCTCCACATGCAACAAACTGTGTCCGGGACCGCTATACACATTGTAACAAGCAGCAGAGTCAACATCATACCCCACGAGTAACATACCTTCTATGTTGGTATAGTGGACAGTGGGCCTCAGACAGCTACTACTGATGTGTGACTGACACTACCCCACACTTCACTGGGATAGCCACTCATGTACCGTCACATCCATGAGTCATACCCTCCACTCTGCTGGATCAACCCATACACACCACCTCCAAGACCTACATTACCCTTGGCATGAACACTACCACCATTTGACTGGTGTTACACACCTGGGGTTATCCCCTCATTGGTGGATTCCGAACATATGCTAATCAACCTTGTTAGCCACATCCCGGCAACACACCCATCACAGCATGCACAGTACATGTGTACTACAACACGTACTACAGACATCTGCTGACAGCGGTTGTTAACATCATGACACCCGTGCAGATGGATAATGCACATACAAATGCTGACACATACCCCAGTGCACTTCATTATCATGTACACAACTGCATGGATCATGCTATTCAACACAGAGCCATGATGGTACACACCAGATAACAGAAGCCACTCTGGTGGTCATGTTCCATGGACATATGATGTACAACAACAGGTGTAGGCTGTTGCACAGTGGTGTACATTCCCATGTGTGGGGTGGCTCACTGGTCAGCCGTGGTGGGGCCACAGGGTCCCTCATCACATACTCCAAGACTAGCTACATAAACATGACTGCCACACATTCCGGGGTGTACCACCAGGCATTATGGTGGTATGTCAGTTTTCGATGGCAACACCCACATCTGCTGTCACATACAACAGTCACTCAGGAACATTGCAGACCCAGGTGTTGTTGGCAACATGCTGGAGGATGGATTCAATGCTGACATTACACCCTCTCACTCACTACAGGGCTGCAATCCATACATGAACATTGTGGTGCCCCTGTGGTCACACCTACACAGTACTGACCTGCACTCTATATGTCCTGGGGCACTGGCCCCATGTCACCTTCCAACGTCCCAGGCTGTGATGTCCACCAACCTCTGAATTACATGTCTCCCCACTAGGCCACCATATTCAGTAATAGCCTTGTTTCAGACATTGTAGCCCCTGAATGACACACAGCAGCATTTATCACACTACACACAGGTGGCACCGCATTGCACGAGTGGGACTATAGTCCTACACACCTGACTGGACTGTTCTGCATGGCTATGGGGCACATCATCAAGGACGTCATTCACAGAGACATTGTTGGGCTCCCGTCCTTTGCTGCCACCCGGGTTGGGCTTGTTAAGGCCAGAGCATGGCCCCTACACATGGTGGACTCCTTTCATACAGTTACCAGGGCAGTTGCTGATGGTACGGGAGTCCAAATATCCTACATTGTCCTCTCATTGCCTTTCAGCACCATTCCCCATTCTGGTATTGACAACATTCCCATCCACCTGCACATCGTACCCTGTGTCTCAGGATGTTATGCTATGTGGCTCATGGACAGGACACACAGTGAGGCCAGCATACCATAGTACCTACTACATGTCAGGTACATTTGGCATACCACGGTCCTCAGTCATAGGGCCCCTCATGTTCAGTATATGCTTCCCTGTGGAACAGGCTAGCAAAGGGGACTTTCCCTGCCTAGCTTTCAAAGCCCTACATACCAAGTGCCATGATTGCTCCACCAGCTGATACTGACTCCAACCATATGGGTGTCGCTGTGACAGATACATAATATGACTATCATGACATCAAGCTGCATGACACAAGGTGCATGCACATCACCTTTGCATTACACCATTCACCCACTGACTATCACATGGATGGTAGTCCCCTACATACATATCACATTGTACATGTTTGCAGTACACACATATGTCGCACCCACTCCTGTGGTTACCGTATTGCCACTGTGGCATGGATATCCTTCTACGTGGCCACACCTATCTGTACTGGGTGTGTAGCTGGTACAAAGGCACCCATTGTACCTCTGAACTCAAGATATCTACACACATTCAAGGGTACACCACCCCATTTAGGGTATACCTTACACAACAGCTACAGCTTTACATGCCACAACATTAACACGCCATGACGTTTACTGAGCTCCAACAGTTTAAATATGCGGCTGCACTATGGACACCACATCTGTACACATTTGCATACTACATACTCAGGTGTGACCTCTGCTGATCAGACAGGGCCCATGTCCACAACATTATTGCTGGATATACTCCTCATACGCGACATAAGCAGAGGCCACTGTGAGCAACATGCTCATGGATATGTGCACACACGCCACAATGAGTGGGATGTGCTTCTGGGTTACATTCCCAAACCAGACACTCACCATGCTGTGGAACATAAGTCCTATGTACATCACGCAGGGACACTCAGTAGCACTGTTCATGTGATACCTCCCTTGGTGGTTGGGAGACACATGTAGGCCTGCGATCACTGCAGTGGCTGTACTGTGCAGAGGTGCAGGTGACACCTGGCTCTGCTGTTCACAGGACACTACCCTAGAGAGGTGCCACTAGTGTGAACACTGTAGTTGTGCTTACACATGGACTTGCCAGACTGCATAGTACCCCATTATGCACCTGTGAAGCTATTACATGTCCTTTGTGCATGGTTACTTGGTAGCCCTTCCATTTAGATTAGCTATCATGCTATTACTATGTCCCATACCTACAGGCCATATGTATCCTGTTATTGTACATACCAATAGACGATACCTGTGGTATGCATGATATGCCTGTTATGCTGTGTAGAATATCTGTCATATCTACCTATAATACTATACATTACACATATTTCACATAGTATCCCATAATGCAATGCATACTTGCACAGCGGGACCACATTACATATGTCATTAACGTTATATGCCCATACACATGCGTGCTGTGACAGTATATCAACGTATACTATCCCCTGCTATGGCACGTCCTTGTTGAACATACCCTACCACTGATGGCGGGTTGTATGGCATTGTTCTGTTTAATGCCCTCATGTAGCATCCCTTGTGGTGTCTGTGCTGTGTACCTTGTGTCCCACTGCTGGACGCACAGTTTCTACAAGCGTTAGTATGCTCAGCAAGACATCACTACATAAATACCTGTCCCCACTTTATGCATTGCGGACACGTTTAATTAATGCAAACCAGGCTATACATACAGTAAAACTAATTAATACAGATCATGCTATACATAACCTTACATATCAGGCGTTCTACACACCTTGTTGTCGTTACGGCGCTTTGTTTCTATCTCTCTCACAGTGTTTCAACTGTTATTCGGTATGAGCATACGGTTTGAATGTCTGGCAAGTCATCCTTATATACGTCGATACCTGAAACATGTGGATTCATCCCGCCAATTGGTCTTCCTGAGTGACTAATTACTTGCATATCAGCTGTGCAGCTACTCCATTCGCCAATTACACGGCGACAGTGGGGTATAATTGGATTCTCCACTTGGGCATTGCTTATTTGCCCTACCTTCGGGGAGAAGGTCTGCATTGTGTTTTGTTATGTGTAACTGCAACTGCTATGCATGGAGACAAGTATAGTTTGGATTCATGTCCCCCATGGATTGTGTGTGACAGGTAGAGTATTTGGTTCAACATGTGGGTGTACCTGTCATCCCAACGTCTGATAACGGAGTATTGCAATCAAAACCTGTAACATGGCTGTTTGTTCCATTATACAACGCCTGCAATTTTGCATGACACCTTTAATTGTGTCTCTCACACGGTATGTTGAGGGTTCTGCAGATGTAATTGACTGACTGGATGTTTGTGCTGCTATTACAGTCTGTATTGCTTTAGTTTCTAGTGTGGGGGATGTCGGTGGTTGTACGTAACATATACAGGTTTGTGGGCCTTGCATTTCTACATAATCCGTATATATGTGTGTGGGCTCCATCCCTAATTAGAGAGCTAACAGTTAGTAGACTTATGTTATGGGATTGTACGTTGGGCCATTGTTAATTGGTTTCTATATCATCTGCAGGTGAGCTTGCTACTTGTATATCTCCCTAATTGCAGCGATATATCAGGGGATATGTGTAAGTGACAGCTATCCCTTGTATTTCTGTCCCAGATATCTGCAGTCATTGTGGTTGTGTTGTTAAAAGAGCCTGTTTGCCATGGGTTGCCACCTTTTCATATGGTCATTGTTGGACACTTGCGGGACACAAAGCGGTGTTTACAGGCCAACACGTAGCCACGGTCAGTACACAGTTTACCACATACTTTTATCCTCACTACATACCTATTGTTGTGTGACTTTGGCTACTTATCATATTATATGTAACATTTAAGTTTCTTACATACAGGCATAGCTATTAAATACGACTGTTACATTATATATGGGACATATTTATGCCCTACCATCTCGGACATTTGCCCTTTGTACTGTTTTATGTCAGGACACACCTGCCCAGGGTGGGGCTGTCCCTCCTACTGTGGGACAGGTAGTAACCGCATGCCTATGGCTAGCTATACCCACACCTACCGTACTGATCTGCCTCTGACTTGGCACTAACAAACACATGTTGCGGACACACACACACATTACAGTCACACAGAGACGCACACGGCACCCTCAACGCACACTTACACAGACTACGGCACTCACAGACACAGTTGAACAAAGTACCTACGTGGACCGCGACACTGGCAGCGGTGACTAACTGTCCCTTCATATCATCATACTATTACTCGCGGATGTACTGTTCCAGTACTGTGTTCTATCAGTCTTTCAGCCCTATGGTTACGCATGTCGGTATGTTACACATTCCATGGTTGGCGGTATCCTATTTATTTGTACCTCCAAGATGTTATGAATGTCGTTGAACTATCTATTATATTTGCAGATATCGCTGAATCCATCTATATCACCATATATCCCTCTATTGCCCTTTCTATCTGTATTATATATATGCATATGTGTACATATATATATATATATCTATATCTATATATATATATATATATATATATATATATATATATATATATATATATATATATCTATATATCTGGTGGGGAACGTGACAGGCACACAGCACCACCATATGCTGTAAGACTCATGTACTGTTCAGGTGTTGGCATTCCGTATTCCACTGGCGGTTGTGTTTACAATGTTTGAGGGCTGCCTATGTAGGAGTCACACATTGGGCCACCTATACATTACAATTTACAGGTGGTCCTGTTTGTGTGCCATCCATTTTACTGTGTGTGCAGGTGGAGAGGTGTCAGTCCGTAGGGGCCTACACTGTCAGAGTATGTGCTATACGTTCCCTCTTTCCTAAGGCGTAGGCATATTGGGCACGCCTCCATCTGCCTACTTGGGCTGGACAGTGTGTTCATGGTCTGAATCCCTCTGTGCCTGTAATGGCCTTGGCAATTGCTGTGGGCTATGAGGGCCTTCACCATTTTGTCCCTGCTGCAGCTGCTTCCGCAGGATCATATTATGTAGCATGGCACATACTATGACGATGTGGGCACACGTGCCTGGAGAGTACTGCAAGGCTCCACCAGATGTATCCAAGCACCGGAACCATGATTTCAGCATCCTGAACACACGCTCTATGATGATTCTGGTTTGTGCGTGTGCCTCATTATGGTGTTCTTGCATGGGTGTGTGTGCATTTCTGATGGGAGTCATCATCCACGGCTCCAGTGCATAGCCAGCATCCCCCACGAGATGGCCATGCGGGATGTCCCCCCTGACAAATACCTGATACAGCTATGAGGCATGCCAGATATGGGAGTCATGGTAGCTTCCAGGGCTGCCAGCACACACATCCATGATAATGCCCTGGGCATTGCACACGACCTGGCAGTTGATGGAGTGGAATCCCTTGCGGTTTATGTAGCGCCTACCCTGCTCACCGGGTGGTGACTTGATTTGTATGTGCGTGCCGTCTATCGTACCCAGTACCTCCGGGTATTGTGCCACATGGTGGAAGTGGCGCATATTGCTGGCCAACTCCTCCTGAGTTCTGGGGAAGTATATCTGCTCATTGGCATGTGGAAACATGGCATCCAGGAACTGGTGTAGTACCCTGGATGCTGATGCCTGTGAGATACCCATTATATCTCCAGTTGGCCTTTGAAAGGTACCTGTGGCCAGTATTCGCAGGCTTACACATACCTTTGTGTCCACTGGGATGGGTTCCCCTCTGTTGTTTCTGGTTCTCAGGTGTGGCCAGCACAGCTCCACTATTTGCTGTAAGATGTCCCTGTCCACCCTGTAACGCTCTACTATCTCCAGGTCATGTAGCCCCTGGTAGGTTACCCTTGGTCTGAACACTCTCCTAGGGTAACCTACCATGTAGCCCCTGGTAGGTTACCCTTGGTCTGAACACTCTCCTTCTCCTCTGAGGCCTGCGGTGGTTGTCGGCATCATCCTCCACAACACCGTCAGTCTCTAACACATGCTGATGAATCACAGCTATGGCAGCTCCCAACATGTACATTTTAAAAGTTCCCCGTGTGTTTACACCTATGGTGCGGTGTTTGGGAATACACAAGTGTGTGTTGGGTGCTTTCACACTTTATACTATTGTGCTGTGAACACTGATGATGTCATAGGGTGTGTATGTACGATCGTAGCTACAGGTTATCTTATGTGTTTTACTGCCGGAACTACTATTGTGGTGCCTTTGGTGTTGCATTACATTTGCCTGCCGTGTATTACCTCTTGACCTTCCCTTTACATTTCTGCACGTTGCACCTACCATTTTCTGGTGTGCATCCTGCAGCCTACTTTCATTTGTACTTTCTTGGACCTGGCGTATCTTGCGTTATGTGTGCTACTGCCAGTCTGCTGTCGGTTTGCTTTGCTCTGCTGTGTCAAGTCTCCTATCTTTGCAATCCAATACCTCCCCTCCTTTCTTTGCATTCAAATGCCTCCCCTATCCTGTTTTGCAGGTTTCTGCAAGCAGACTTGTCAGCTGCCGTCGATTGGCCTTCGTGGATTGATTGGTGTTGATTGCTCATTAGTACTCCAATTACCCTACTTCCACATTTCCTTCTTTTCTTCCCCTGACCTTCCTGTTTCTGCTATTGTTTGTGTCGCGTGCGTCCGGTTACTGGGTTTTGGGCACGTTTTCATCCTCGTACACATGCGCTTTTGGGCAACATGTGTGCTCTCAGCTAAACAATTCCTCCCCACCCCTGTCCTGCAGCTTTGCTTAGCAATGGACAGGCCAGATTTGCAATGCTCCAATGTGCTTACTGCTACGGTGGCACACCCCTCTGCTGATGTCATGTATCTCCTCTGAGCCACTCCTCGGTGTTATACCGCTGCACCGTATGGTACAACCTTCATCCGGCGGGACATTTGCGATTCAGTATTATCTGCCTCATTTGCATGGCATTGACTACTAATTCATAGTTACCGCGCCGAACACTATCGCAAGCCCTTAGCAACCCTTGCACCTTGGTTGTGGTGTTCCATGCCTACCATTGTGTATTATGCTGTAAACCTGATTTCTATTACGTTGCGATTTTATGACATTTTTATATTATTTCTTTATGTTACAGCTTCCACACACATGCCCTGCGGTTGTGCTGTGCGTTACTGTGGACATGACATTAAATGTTATTTACGTGTTGTGCATCTTTTCTTATGCCATTGGCTGTGTATTTCACCATTGGCATATGTTAACGTTGTGATACCTGGGTCTGGCCCTCTTCCATAGCTCCGATGTTCTGTTTGGGAAAATGTAAACCGTGTTTTTTGGTTTACATTTCCGTGGGCTTATGCTACACCTGCACCACTTCATGAATCACTATATGCCTTCATTTGCATGGTGCGACACTGCACATGGTGTGATTAGCATACCTACGCCGGGGGCTGCGCAGATCTGGCGTACGCCGGTAGTGCATGTGGAATTGGATCGTACCTGAATCGCTCGTCGGCCATATTTGGCATTATAACGCCTACACTATGCATGCGCCTGGTGCAAGCTTCATGAATCCCGGGGATTATTTATTTTCATAATTACCCAAAACAGCTATCAATATCTCAAGTACAGTGTGTTATAAATGAACATTGACAATGAATTTCCCTGTCTCCCACCATGGCATATTAAATCATATTCCTCAGTAACATATAGGGCTCTCAGTTATGAAAATATAAACACAAATATGAAAATAGTAATAAGTGACAAGTGGTTATTAATTTTTCTACTGCAGCATATCCTAAATTACCTGTGATTTTTTGTTAATAATTCCTTGTACTTTCTAATACTGGCTATTATTAGCTGGTAAGTTGCTTACTTAAAGAAGCCAAACCCAAAAAAGGTCTGAATACCATAAGAAGCTATGGGTGTGAACTGAAAATATACAAAAAATGTGTTTTAGGCTTGAATGAGTTAACACTCTAAGAAGAACAGGGATACTGGAATGGTATACTAAATATGAAGTGGTCAATATTATTATGTTAGAGGATGTAAGATTCCTGATAAATCAAGAAACATTGAAATCAGAAAAAAAATTGTTTAGAAATATAATATGGAACTTAAGGAGTAAACGTTGTTCTTGACTGGCTGTATTGTATAAAGAAACATTGATGGTTCATGTAACATAACAGTAATGTTAGATGTAACATAGGTAAAATGGTAAGGTTAACTATTGTGGATGTGAGGTGGAGAGACCATGTTTATAGAAAACAAGCACTATATGCATATACATTAAGCAAGGAAAGATAGAATCTGTTTCATAGAACATTAAATTATGTGGTGGTTAATATAAAACACTTAATTACAGAGAACTTTAATTGTGATTTAAGGGAAAGCCTTAAAAAGAAAGAGTAAGAGTTAAAAAAAGTGCAGAAAGTGATAAAATGCGATAAGTTAGATGTGTAGAAGAAAGTCAATGAACTTATAGAAGGGGTACACTTGGTTCTTAAAATGATTACTTTGTGTTATCAGAAGGCTTGGAAGTAACATATGGTGATACAATTGTGACAGGTTTCTCAGACCATTTATCAATATGGATGGACATGATGGAAAAACAAGAGTATTTAAAAATAGGATAGGGAATAAAAGTAATAATTGAGAAATTATGGGGTGAATTTGGAGCATGGAAAGACATGCAGTTATGGATGGATCATATAACCATGAAAAACATCTATAAAAACAACTTGGAATGCTGGATTGAATTTAAAAGGAAGTACACATTTTCCCCAGTGGCATGTTGATGTGAGAAAGGAAAAGAAAGTGCAAAACAAGAAAATGTTTATAAGTGCATTAGAGAACTTAGATAATAATACAAAAGAGTATTATGATCTGTAAAAAAAGACATATATAAAAGAAGTCAAGAAAAAATGAAGACATTAAAGTTTAAGGCATATATATTATTTACAAGGGAGTAGAGAGGATGTTTCTGCATATTTGGTAATATAGTAAAGGAGGGTGTTAGTATAATGATGAGTTAAAAATGTAAAAAGGAGAGTTTAAAAAGAACATGAGCAAATTATGAGCATTGTAGTAAAGTATGTGAAAATATGTGTAAGAATATAAGGACGAAGAAGAAGAGATAACAGAAAGCAAATACATTTTCAAAAACAAGTTAAGGAAGAATTAGAAAAAGAAATGACTATTAGTGAATGGTATGGAGTACTTAAAAAGTAAATGTTAATTCACTATCAGGCCCAGATCGCATACGACATGAAATACACAATAAATCAATTGACTAGGAAATAGGGTGTTTTGAATGATTGAGTGAAGAAATGTTTTGTACATAAAGAGTTATACAGTGGGATAATATGGAGAAGTATGGAATAGGTGATAGAAATAGAAGAGTATGTATGTCAGCATATCAGAATAATACAGTGAGAGTGCTAGTGAATTGGTGGCTGATTAAAGAAATATGCATGGTGTGGTATAAGAAAATGATGCCCCATGAGTGGAATATTGTTTGAGTTGATGATGAATGTGATAGTGAGTGGACTAGCTTATAAAATGAAAGATGCAAATGGAAGTCATAATGCTGGATATTTTGACATACATGGTTGATGAAGTTGATAAGAGCAGACTAAGGATGAGGGAAGTGTTGGTTGAATGGGTGTTTATAGGAATTGGGAATGACCTTGAATAAAGATGAAAGTAAGAGTTTTGATTATGTTGTAAAGACTGGGTATGTATAATTTTTCAATGAGAGAAGTGGATATGCTATGAGGAAAAAAGGTGCAGTTATGATACAATGGGAATGGTTGATAAAACAAATGAAATAAATAGTATGTCTTCTGCAGAGGACATATAGATTAGCATTCAAGAAAAATGTTTATCTGGTGAATTCATTACTGATGGGAAAAATAATGTATATCTCAAATGTTTACATGATCCCAGTAAAATATGAAAAGGAAATTGTCAAAATTGTTTTGTTTTTCCTTCATATGGGGTTCAAGATTAAACCCAGTAAAAAAAAAAGATTAATGGGGATTGGGGTTACTAAATCCTGTTGTGCATTCTACTTTTTTAAAGATGAATAAAGCTTACAGTGGGTTAAGGAAGAGAATGATAATTTAATTGTGAAAATGTTTACATATAAGTACAAACCATTCTGGGAAATGATAAGACTAAGGAAAAAAGAAAAAGTATATGGAAATGAAGAAATGAAAATGATCAAAAATATGCTAACATGGAAAATACAAATTGGTGATATATGAATATGGAAAGATAGAGTAGTGTCATGTAATAATGTGATGTAACTAAATTATTATGCAACGCATGGGACAAATTATCAGAATAAGTGATAAAGCCATTAAAGTAAGGAAAAAGTGATGCACCAAGATGGATGTGGCAGAATTTCCTATGGAGACTGGCATATAAGGGGAAATATGCCATATGAAAAAAACGTTGATTGAGTGTTTTTATTTTGTGGGGAAGAAGCAAAAACATGGCATGTTTTTGAAATGTAACAAAAGTTGTGTAACTCTAGAAAAAGTTGTGTGAAGAAAGTTTTGGGAGAATATTAAGGACATAGTATATATATATATATATATATATATATATATATATATATATATTTATATATAATTATGTATGGATATTATAATAATAAAAATATGCAAGCATGGTAGACAAGAACTTGTATGCAATATGGATTTTTTGGAATGAAGGAATCAGTAAAATTTTGTTTCACAGGAAATGGATTTTAGCAGATATGTTGTGAGAAATCAGATTATGGTTGTTTAAGAAGGAGTGGCAGTCGGTTATGGTAGCATAACGATGAAGATGTTATAAGAAAAATGAAAAATACAAATAGAAATGTTTATCTATGTGCTTGTGTGTGTGTGTGTGTGTGTGTGTGTGTGTGTGTGTATATATATATATATATATATATATATATACAAAGTTTTAAAATATGTAAATATGTAAATGATGCTTTTATGTTTGTTAACTGAAGGATCAGTACTTTTGGATAACTAATGTGGGATCTTTTAAATCCATCTGAGCTACCATCAGTTTAGGCAGACAGGGTCTCATTTTAGCATTCATCAGAAGTGTATTTCCACTATACCCTGGAGAAAATAATCACTTGAGACTAACATTACAACATTATCTGCAAATAGAAAGATACAGAAATATCTACAGAACTGAGGAAATCTAGACTTGAGCTCTGCTTTTATTTTTTGGCTATGAAAATCATAAACAGGTGGGAGGAGACAAGGCACTTACCTGGCAGAGTCCTACATTGACTATGAATGTATTCGGTTTAATGCTGAAAATATAACTGCAGCTCTTACTCATTTAATATGATGACCAAATGGCAAGGAACCACAGTGCTGGAACCTTCTACTGTTGTACCCCATCAACAACATTTTGGGATGTGCAGTGATATGTCTTCTCCATGTTAACACAACACAATGCAACATGAGCAGACAGTATTGTTAATCTCCAGCAGCCCCTCAAACATATAGTTGATCCACAGTTCTATTGCTAGGAAAGCATGGACATTGCTCCACTTAACTCATTAACACTATGTGGGGTGGGATGTCACACCTCTAGCATCCTACACAAATTGACCATTCAAGAATAAGAGTAATTTCTGAAAAATAAACCCAAGAAACTTTAAAATAAACTAATGTAAATATTTTGTGAAAAATAAAAACAGTACAAATAGCAATGTTAACACTAAGAAGTATTTATTACAGTTGTAATAGTCAGTGCATTCACAGTGTTTTCCATAAATGCTGTAATATATTATAATGCACACAAACACCAATTTCTTTCTAGTCTTTCACAATCAAATTTTCATAGGTTAAAACTGCACAACCTAGAGATATATTGTTATAATATTAGTGTTAACCAGACATAAGTTTTCATATGACAACAATAAATGCCTCTAGAAGTGCATGTTTATTAAGATATTTACATAAATATAAAATCATATGTTTAATTGGATAATTAGCAGTACAAATAATACTGGATATCTCTCATGGGAAACACTTTATAAGCTTCAGAATCTCGAGCCTATAAATTGAAAAGGCTAAAACTGGAAACACCCAAAAAGCCAAAATTCAAAATCTCACATTTCGAAGATGTTGAATAAGCGGTTCTGGTGTTGCGCTGTGTTCATGGATTCAGGTAAGTGTTTATGTAGGGTTTTGGGTAGGGGCTGTAGTGTGTGTTAGTGTGTTTTGTTACTGTGGTGTGTGTGTGTGTGTGTGTGTGTGTGTGTGTGTGTGTGTGTGTGTGTGTGTGTGTGTGTGTGTGTGTGTGTGTTTGTGTGTGTGTGCAAGGGGGATGTAGGCTGTGTGGTAGTGTTTCATGTGTTTGTGTATGTAGTGCCACCTTGGAGTTAGTATCTTTAAGTATGTTGGGTAGGGAAGTGAAGGGGGGCACAGCCTCCCTTCTTGTACAAAGGATTGGGTTGTGTGTTTGTTTGTGGGGAGGTAGGTGTGTGTATGTGTATGTGTATATGTGTGGTGTGTGTGTAGTATAGAAGTCACGATTTTGAATTTCATGCTTCTGGGTGTTCGATGTTTTAGCCTTTCCACTTTATAGGCTCGAGATTATGAAATTCGATATTTCAGGATTTCAAGCTTATAAAGTGAATCCCTTTCATGATATGCAACTTACAGTTCAACTATTATTGACAGTTTTATTCAACAAATATCTACAGTTTCACCTAATACCATGCTATAGTTTTTTAAGTCACTTGGTTTTTGAAGTATTAAGAACATATAGAAATACTGTTTATTTCCATAATCACTAACAAACAAGTAGCAATATGTCCAGTACAGTGTGATATAAACCTGCACTTTCAGTGAATTGACCTGTCTCCCACATTGGTATATCACACTACATACCACAATAAAATATAAGCCTCTCAGTTATGAAAATATTATAATAAATATGAAAATATAAATAATAAGCGGCAAACATAGATTAATTTCTCCACTGCACAACATTCTAGACTAACAATCTTAGTGTCATTTTGTTAACAACACCTTGCCCTTTCTAATGCTTTCTATTATTAGCTGGTAAGTCACTTAGTTAAAAAACGCAGACCCCAACATTTTCTGGATGCTATAAGGAGGTATGCCTGTGAACTGGAAGTATAGGGGAAAGGGATTTTAGGCTTGACTGAGATAAATTATAGACTTTTCTAGTAGATGAAGTATTATTTTTATCACTGGGAAAACAGTCTTTTCGAAATAGGCTCAGACAGACAATTCTTTTCTAACTATAAAGTAGTTTCATCTGTCCTTTTTTCAAAATGCATACCCCACTCCACCAGCCAAAGCAAAAGTACTCCCCCCACTTTATATGCAGCACTTTATCAGGTAAAAGCATGTTCAGTATCTCCGAGAAGCTGTCTTTTACTCCTGCTGCTGTGCCACAGAAGAAATGTTTAATTACCCCAGTGGCCTCATCTACTGAAATGTATGAATTTTCATCATTTACTTCTGCTGCTGCACATCAGAGGATGGAAAGTCAAACAGATTCAGGAGATTATTTTATTGATCTTCCTGCCTCCTTATTACATCTCCATAAAGTTCAGTATTTCTCTACCCGTGGTGAAATCAAACTGACCCCAGCTGCTTTCCAAAGTACCTCTTATGAAGTGTATTTCTTTCTTTTTTTGTCTCATTCAGTTTTTTTTACTAGTCCTTTCTAGATTACTAATCAAGTGCTAACATGTTAATTTGTTGTATGTATCAGTTCTATATGTATATGCTGTATGTAATCAGAAAAATGAATACGATAATGTGTCAATTTTATTACACCTATTTTTTTTTTGTGTGTGCATAAACAGCAAACCACTTATATACTTGAAATGCATCTCCTCAGGTCTCAGCTAAAAATAGGTCACAAACATGGTTACATGACCAAGTCAACACAAAGGGCATACATATGTACATACATTAATAAATAAAGATAATCCCCGGGATTCAAGAAGCTTGGCGCAAGGTCAGTTTTAGCCTTGCGCCGAGTGTCCTTAATACAGATGGCACAGCAGCGCCATATAAATATTATGAGGGCACGCTGCCACAACCTTGACATGCACAGGAAACGTGTGCAAGTGCAGGGGGTGTGTACAAGTGCTCTATGGAGGCGTAAACATGCCCTGACACTTGCAAAACCTACTATGCTTACTAGTAGTGCCTGCCCCTAATAGTAAGTCAGTAATTCAGTGTCCATGGATACAGAAATGTATGCTAAGCATACAAGAGAGTCCATGAACAGTGAAATAACCTCGAAGTAGTAAACACACAAACACATAGTGGAATGTTGAGCCCTGTCCCTAGAACATTCACAGTTAGATTCCCTGTCCCTGTGTCTCTATTATACATTTGAATTGCTGCAATATTGAAGGTGTAAGCAAAGCGCAGCATGTCTGCTTGTCACTGCCCTCCGTCGAGCGTAGCTTACACATCATATTCATTCAAATAGAGAAAAACATGCATAATCAATGTAAGTGTCAATAGTGTAGTATTAAGAGCATCCACCTAACAAACAGGTATTCACGGTTCGAGCCCAAGAATAGCGCATATCATTTTCCATGTGGAATGAATGTTGTTTTGCTGTAAAACCAACATAAGAGTATCGCATGAGATATTTAACTTAAATATCATTCAAGCAAAGTGGCACTGTCATAATGAATAAGGTACTAGTAAGCAGGTGTAAGCACAAATAAACAGCAGTAAACACATGTAAGTACCAGTAAGCAAGTCTGAGTGCACTTGCGCGGGTCTAAGCAGTGCCCAGCATAGGAAATGTATATAAGTATATACAGATATATAATATATATACATATTTATATATCTATATCTATATATATATATATATGTATATATATATATATATATATATATATATATATATATATATATATATATATATATATATATATATATATATATATATATGAAGAAAGAACGACGTAACAATAAAGCATACAAAAGGAATGAGAAGGGAATCAACAGCAACCCCAGTAATATATAGCTCTGTCAACGTATGTCATATCCAGCTGAGCAGGAGTGAGCAAAGCACTGCTACTCACACTACAGGCAGTATATTACCAGTGGGAGTAACATTGTTGATTTGCTAAGTCTACTTTATACACAGAGGGTAGTCCCTGGTGGGACTACCCAAAAATCGATTGACCATTTGGCCATCCGACCATTACACAAGCAAGGGCAAGTATGTTCAAGGACTAAATGGTGCGAGAGCCTGAGAATACATGGGTTGGGACAACATACGTGTAGGGCCCCTAACACTTGGGAGATGGCAATGTGTGGAGGTGTGCCGTGGCTGCGATAACAAGTGGACAATGGATGGTATGTGTGTATTTTGAACACAAGTGGGGTGGAGGAACTTTGGGTATGAAATTATGGAGCCAGGCATGCCAGGGTTGGATGGGCTGGTTCTAATTGGACCGCCCTGTGGAGGTCAGTGAGTTCGTTATAAGTATATATGCATACACACATGCAGACATCTATGTGTAGAAGTACATTCACATTCATTCCATTTGCAGACATAAATAACATGAATGTGCCCTTACAAACCTCAACAGTAGATAGAATAAAAGGTTCTGCAAAAGAGGGACTGGACGAAACTGCTAAAATGCAGAAGTGTGTACAATGTCCAAAGTCAGTGCTGTGCTGAAAATAATCAAATGTGAGGACTTTCCCCACACATGGAATCATTCCTGTGATCTGCCTGCTACAGTAATGCTAATTACTAAACTGGTCTATTTGTAAAAGAAATACGCTGAACACGTACATAATTAAGCTCTCATGTGTAACGTGTGCGTTACCACATAGTCATACGTATTAATTTATTGTAGTGTCATGTTAATGGGAGTAAGGATGTAATGAAGTATACAGTCTAATCTTGATATAAACACATGCGTGTCCCATGTGGGACAACCCAAAAATTGTGAATAGTATTCTTTTGGTCGCTCATGTCACCAATTGTGGACTAAACGTTTGGGAGTTCTGAGGATACGTGGAGTGAGTCAACCGATAGGATGGGACTATAGGAGTAGGGAGTGGCCTATGTGTAGTGGGGGGGGGATCACCGTGAATCCAACTGGAGAATGGATGACTACAGTGTTAGGGAGGCATTAGGGTGTGTGTTTGGGGAACCAGGAGCCATGGGTATATGGGTATATATGCAAATGAAGCAGCACAGCAATAGTGTATTGGTTAGAGCAACCACCTAAGGAGCAGACATTCCCGTACCGAATCCCACTGTATCACATACCAGTTACCATCGGTAATCTGTACATGAACATATTGCAACATCTGTCTGCTGTATAACCTGCAAAATATCAATTAAAAGTTAACTGGAGTGAAGTGTCAGTGTCATAAAGAATAAGGCACTAGTAAGCAGGTGAAGCATATATAAACACCAGTAAGCATGTGTAAGTGCGTTTGCACTGGGTATGTATTGCTTTACAGACACACACACACACACACACATATATATATATATATATATATATATATATATATATATAAATATATATATATATATATATATATATATAGAGAGAGAGAGAGAGATAGATATATAAATATATAGACACATACATATATATATATATATATATATATATATATATATATAGATATATATATATATATATATATATATATATATATATATATATATATATATAGATATATACATATATACATGCATATACATATATATATATGTGTGTGTGTGTGTGTGTGTGTGTGTGTGTGTGTGTGTGTGTGTGTGTGCACGTAGATATATACAGATATACAGCTATGATAGGAAACAGCACACAAGAATGGCATATGTTCACAGGCTATGCCAATGGAAGTGAGGAGCCCAAGCAAGAAACATGAAACACGTAGCATGACCTTCTACCCCCCCCCCCAGCCGGACACGGGAAACATACACACAAACAATGTAAAGAGTGCACTGCTTCCCAGACCACAGACAGAATACAACTGGGGGGGTACACAGTGCACCTGTCAATTCTAATCTTGGAACACAGACAAGAGTGTCCCTTGCTGTGACACCCCAAAAATTGGCAAAAACAAAACAAGGCGATAGACCGACCATTCTGGCTGGGGTGTATACATACATGGAATACAAGGGTGGGAAACCCTGATGACCCATGTATCGATTGTATGAAATGGGTCCCGTGAAGTGGAGAGTGGGCAGCGTGTAGTGGTGTTTCCAGAACAGACCAGGACCCAGAGTAAGGATGGGTGCTGTTGAGGAGATGCGGGTAGGGGAACTATGATTAGCTACTTATGGGTCGAGGTGTGCAAGTGTTGGCTGATGTGGGCCTATATGGACAGTCCTAGGGATGTAAGCGAATGTGTTCATTGGGCAGAGGCATCGTCCAATGAGCAGCCACACCAACTACGAGTCCCACTGCAGCAAAGTGTAATTTATGTGGCAAGGAACGGAATAACCAGATGTAGACGTATATATGTAGAGGTATGTGTGTGTATATCTACCCGTAGTGACATAGAGATAAGCCTTTCCCTCACCGCAGTACAAATGTATACATACAGAGACAGAATACGGATACATACCCATATATAAATATATACATATGCAGACACCCATAGACACATATGTTGTGAGATATATATATATATATATATATATATATATATATATATATATATATATATATATATATATGTGTGTGTGTGTGTGTGTGTGTGTGTGTGACTGTAAATGTACACATGCATACAGCTAGGATATGATACAGCAGTTACGAGTAACATGTTCACAGGCCGTGCATATGGGGGTGAGGGGTCCAATAAACAAATGTGTAACACGTAGCATCAACCCCCCCACCCCCACCCCAGCTAGGCCTGTGAGACATACAGACACACAATAAAGGTAAACACACCACTGCTTCCCAGACCACCGACAGGATACTACCAGTGGGAGAGACCTGCAAGGTCTAATCTTGAAACACAGACATCAATGTCCCTTGTGGGACACCAAAATTAAATGATCGGTGGCAGTTCCGGTAATGACTTATCAAACCAGGCTGTAGATGTACATGGACCAGTAGGTTGTACAAGCCTGATAACCCATGGGTTGACACAACATACGACATGTGTCCCAACATGGGGAGAGTGGGCAGTGTGTAGTGGTGTGTTTATATCCCACCTGCACCCACAGTAAGGATGAGTGCTATAGAGGAGTGACAGGTGGGGGACCTATGGGTATGCAATTATCGGCCTAGGTGTGCAGGTGTTGGCTGGTGCAGTCATATTAGGACTGCCCTGGGGATGTAAGTAATATTCCGAAATGGGCATAGCTGATGCCCATACCTCTCAACCCCTAAGAGAGCACATCCACTGGACAGGCCATAAAACATCGGGGGAACAAATAGGGACCATATGTTTGAATTTTCCCTGATTTCCACGGACGTCCCTGATTTCGACTCAGTTTCTAATTCTGTCACACTTAAACCCTCCTAAAACTAGTGACATTTGGAGCAAAGGTGGCTAATTACACATAATGAATAACGACAACAATTAAGAGTCATAAACATCATTTACCTCAGAAAATGTGTATAAATTCATATGCTCTGAGTCTGTCAATGTATCAGGTTAATAGCGCCAACAATTTAAATGTGTCCCTGATGTTGTTATGCCATGTTCCTGATTCAGTTTGTATTTTTCTCCAAACTTATGAGAGGTCTGATGGGGACAGAAAGCACATATTCCACTGACAACCTTAGAAAGATGATAGAATATTAAGTATGCAGTAGCATGACTCGGCTGAAGGATGTGGGTTCCAAAACCCAATTACCTGTTTGTATTAAAGAGTCTCAGCTCCCATGTATTAGCCAGACAGGTGCAGATTGTAAGAGAAGCACACCAATAATATGAATCAAACTCTGAACAGGCCGCAGATTCCTTACAGTCAAATGGCATGCTGTCGCCTAATGGGCAGCCATTCCCGATACTGTAGGCATGTAATCCGATGTAATAGACATCACAAGGAAATATCGTAGTCCTCACTCCCACCCAGGGGTGTGAGTGTCAGATGCAAACACCAAATGCAGTGCATTTGCAAGTGTGGGAGCAAGTGGGTGTAAGCCTGTTTGGCCGCCAGTATGCGAGTATTACACTAGTAAAGCAATGTAGAGGCTGAGTGTAAGAAACTGTAACCAGAGGTTAGCATTACTTAGCACTGCACAAACCCATGCACACCCGCTCACAACTGCTTTAATGTGCCTTACTCACTCCATATCCGATGGCCTTGTTCTGCCCAGCAACAAAATAAACAGCCTCTGCAAGGTTCGAAACCAGGACCCTGCACACACAGCGATTGTGATTTACCAATAAGCCATGGCAGATATACAGACATCGGACCTTATCACAAACATATCCAGAGCAGTCATTCAACAGTATAGGAAATGTATTCCTTCATGTAGATGTATGTGTGATTGTTAATGTCCAGCATATAGGTGCATACATATATAGGGATATATCAGGAAAATACCATGTGACAACAAGGCATTACAAATGAATGAAAAGGGAAACACCAGTGACGCCTGTATTATGTAGTGGTGTTGTCCTATGTAATATCAAAACTCCCTCAGACAGACATGTGTCATTCATACATGCAAACATTTGCACATTGGCCATATACATCACTCTGTGCATGTTATTTACATTAACACAACAGTTCCTGTCCAATCATTATGTGAGAACAGTACTATTGCAAGGTGCTGTGTGCAACATCATCATCATGATAAAGGTAAATGGGGTAACCATAGAGGGACTGGTAGTGTTGTGTATACAATGGGGTCGTCCGCATCATGTGTACCTGGAACATTAAGGAGTCATGTACATGTTAGGATTGTGCACCTGAGAGACAGGGGTGAGGACAACTGGAGTATGTTGTGATGCATATTAAAAGGGTTACATGTATCCAGTGGACACGTGTGAAATGGATAGCTATGTATGGGGCAAATGTTGTTCCAGGAACCAATTGGCCTTATGTTTCCGTAGGGTGAAAGTGGGATGTGAGGGAAGAAGAGTAGGTATGCCCATGGAGGATAGGTTGGGTAGGATGACAGACAAGAGAGCATACAGGGTCAGTATATGACACATGTGGGGGGATACACCTCGGACGGGGAGGGGTGTTAGGCATTCACAAGCCCATGAGCACCCAGATGGAAACAATGGGATGGAGGTCCCCAGCCATGGGCAGCCACCACTGCACCAAAACAGCTGCAAAGGTGGCAGTGCTGGGGGCTGTCTAGGAGGGGCAGCCTCATTCTGTAAATGTGACACTCTGCCCTTGAGCTGGCATATCTGGCCTCAAAACCCCTTATTGAGCCTCCTACACACCATGTCCAGGACCATACAACAGCGGACATGTTCCTGTCTGGACCTGCTCCCAGGGGGGACGAGCCCCATCCTTAGTGGCGGTACCACCAGAAGGTGGTGCAGAGCCAACAGAGGTGGCAGTCCAAGGCTGGGTCCCAGATGTGCTGGTGCTCAGTGCCATGGCCAGCTGAAATGGGACAGGAGGTTCTGCTTGGACCTCCAAACCCATACAGCCTATGGTGTTGCGGTTTAAACACAGATATGGTCTAGTAATAATCAACAGCATTCAGGATCACTTACAACAGCATGCATAGATATGACCATCAAACCAACACAACAGATGGTATACATTTGCAGAGGGAGCACAACACATGCATACATACTGCATGACATCTGTACAAAGTGTAGAAGACTTGTGATTGCAGCTATGAACAGTGGCCCATTATTGGCATGTCACTGAGAACCCCAGACAGTGTCTGTCATACCACTGTTTTATGTGACATATGTCCAGTCAGGGATCCGATGGCAGTAACACATCACTGTCACCATGTACTGGCAGCAATCCTCACAGTATGCTCCTGCTGTTCAAAGATGTGTGTTCAGTAAGTAACACAGATAACAAATGGTTCCACACCCTGACCAGTCCACAGATGGCCCTACCGATGGGAGTCCCTCATGAACAGAGCACTGTCTTGTCAGTTTTAAAACATGCAGAATAGCCATTGCCACACAAACTTGTTAAACAGGCAGTAGTCTCAATAAAGCATAGCTACACTTACATGCTGTAGTCATGTCTGGCAGATCACCCTCTTGTCTTTAGGCTATTTCCCACTGTATATGTTGTTTGAGGAACATTCAGATATCATCTGTGATGCCATTTCCAAACACCAGATCCAGGTACCACTCACAGCGACTGTCATGGGCAAACACCAACATGATGTTCCTAGATATTGTACTGTGTTTTTCATGCAAATGGCTATGGGAACATCATCACAGCTATTCCACATGCAGTCAGCTAAAGGAGGACTGCAATAGGTGCAGAGGCCATCACCTGATCATGACCATCACTTACAATACACAAGCTGCTGCTGAGCAGGTATACACCTCCACATCCACCAGAGAGTGTGTGGGAGGGACAAGCAGAGGCAAAGTACATCAGAGAAGGGCTTGGAGACTAAAACCTAAGCATTGTCTGTCACACACCTTTCAGTACAGGGGTCAACCCCCTGACTGACTAGTCATTACTATTACAAGTGCATGCAGTTACTCCCTGTGCCACAAAGCTGACATGTTGGTGTGCTGTAAGAACATATATGTGTGTTGGTGACTGACATCTGCAACAGAGATATAGTAGACATACATTAGGTGTAGCACACATGGCTGTCCACATGAACGGATGTCATTGTTAACACAACCACACTCTCTAATGGACTCACATTGACACTCTTTGCCAGGCCCACAAATACACTCCCTAACAGCTTAGTTTGCCACACTACAGTAATGCACAGGTACTGTATGCACCACAGGGGATATCCAGAGGTTCTATGGGCTAGGGCTTGTGAACGTGTTTGACATCTGTTGGTATGAAATGGGAGTTATACTGGGAGTGACTGTGGTTGGGAGCATCATACCCCACATGCAGACACAAGGTGCCAGTAGTGACATGCATGTGTGCATTGCTTCATGGGTGTGTAGTGGTTGGCTGTGCAAGATGGCTGTACAAGTCTGGGTGAGGGGTAATCCTTGGCATCATGCCACCTGACAATGGTGTGCAGTGTGGTACAGGGCTGTAGTGTCTGCAATGTCCCACACAGATGGGTATTGTATGAACTGCCCTGACATCCTGTTTACCATTGTGTATGGCCATAGCTTTGCAATGCATGCCGTGTCTGTGTTTGATAGTCCTTGACATGGACATTGCGTGGGGTATGAATGTCCCACAATAATGTACAGTGACATGTACAGGTGTACCTGGTTTGGCTGGCACATGTTGTGTACACAGACTGTTATCCTCTGATATGCCAATACTGGCCTGGTGTGGCAGAACCTGCTTATAGTCAGCAGGTCGACCCTGCACCTGCATTGATAGCATGATACAGGTATTCCCTGCTGTCAGTGGCATTGGTCCATACAGGGAACATGTGTAAGGCATTGTATGGCCTCTGTGGATCACATTTGATGGCACCACATATGTTGCAGTCATCCAGTGGGGAACATAGTGAAGGCACATTGTCCGCAATTATGTGCCAATTGTACTGCTGTACAGGGTGCCATGTCCTCTGCAGCCCACTGCAATCGCACCATGCCTACTATCTGTCATCAATGTGCAAGGTACTAGCAACATAGTGGAATATTCTAGACAAGTGTGTTTGCGTATGGTACATGGGTTTAGGACGTATTCCAGGTACTAGTATGGTTGCATACTTTGTTCACCAGGCCTTTTTCCAGATGTAGGGGTATGGTTTGCCAACACAGTCCTGTGGCTGACTGACATCTGTACTCCTCGTGAGGAGGACATTGTGACATAAGATGGACACCATATAGGAAAACTACAAAATCCGCTCCCCAACATGTCCATTGGTTAGACACTCACAGCCACCTCCACACAGGCTCTGACAGTCAAACACACACATACACCTGCCATGTCCAGGAATCAAACCCCTACCTACCTAGTGTATCACACTACAGCAATACGCAGTTATAGCGCACGCTATAGAGAATACTGGGTTACAGCACTCTTAGAGGTGTATTCCTGGGTGGGTGACATCAGCAGGATTGCCAAAGGTGGTCATGTGAATTGTACAGACTGTGCATACTCTTAAAAGCATTGTTCTTGTCTCAGGCAAACAGACATACACACACACACACACACACACACACACACACACACACACACACACAGTTGACCTCTCTTGGAATGGAACCCCTACCTAACTAGCTTATCACACTACAACAATACACAGTTACAGCACGTGCTACGGAGAATACTGGGTTACAGCAGTCCTATAGGTGTATTCCTAGGTGGGTGACATCAGCAGGATTGCCAAAGGTGGTTGTGTGGGTTGTAAAGAGTGTGCATATTCTAAAAACATCATTTCTTTCACAGGCAGGCAGACAGACACATACAGTTGACTTGTCTGGGATTAAAACACCTACCAAACCAGATTAACACACTACAGCATTACGCAGTTACAGCACGCGTCATGGAGATTATTGGGCACAGCACTCCCAGAGGTGTATTCATAGGTGAGTGACATCAACACGATTGCCAAAGAAGGGCATTACAAGTATACTGTGGGTTGTACATGTCTGTTACCTGCGTATACCCGCTGCTTACTGTTGTAAAAACACATTTACACCTGCTTAAAAGTGTCTTATGCAGTTCTAATTGACAGTATCAACAAGGCTTGTAGGTCTTAAACCCTGGACCATGCACACTGAGGTCACTGGACGTACCACTAGGCCACCTGGGTTGTACACATGTTGCATGGAGTCTATAATGCACATCCTACTACAGGTATTCCACAGTCCCTTTGTGTACATATGTACAGTACCCTTGAATGTACTGTACTCTGTGAAACAACAAAGAAAAGTCTACATCTGTACAACTGTCATAACTAAATATATATATGCACCTATGGGATGTGCACACACACACACACACACACACACACATATATCTATATATATATATATATATATATATATATATATATATATATATGCATTTACACAATACACAGACACAGCCATAGCCATATATATATATATATATATATATATATATATATATATATATATATATATATATACACATCTGAACGCCCTTTGTGACACAGAAGGGTTCAAAAGGAACTGACATGCACACAAAACGGAGGCATCGTCTGTATTATAACATTTAAATCATAAGCAGTTCACCAGAGAAGGGATGGTTGTTGTGTATGTGGAGTTTGGGGTGGGAAATGATGGCTAATGTAATCTACCCCGGGGATTGTGGAGTTAGGGTGGGGAAATGATGGGTATGGACCTACACCCTGGTGACCACTTCTGTGTCACTGCTCGACAGTGGCACAGGAGAATACCATACCCAGCTTGACTGTTTATTCTTTACCATTCCTAACTATGTAATAATTTGTAGACACTGGTCACCACAGATGGCTACCATGCTGTGCTAAAAGACATTACACATGTGTATGCCTGGCTACACGGTAGTCACGCACACAAACATGCATGCACATGCCAGTATTGTGCATACATGTCTTGCCTATGTAAATGTAACTAGTACAGTGATATGCAGTTGGGGTATGTGCCACAGAACACATACAGTTACACTTACTGATTCCACATCTGAGCTGGGTGACATCACAGGACCAATTACTTGCAGTGGGGAGGGGGAAAGAGAGAGGTTTAGTGGCTGACAAGGATAAAGGCCAGTGCAAAAGGAGGTATCGCTTTGGAATGCAGCAAAACCCTCTGCCATGACAGGATGCCAACACAAATACACACACGACCATTTGCTGACACACACACTCAGGTTTTTGCTGAGACACACACAGTTGCCAGTGGTGGGATCAGAACTCCTGCCTATCTACAGTTCACTATTACAGTACTACACAGTTACGAGATGCACCACAGAGATTACACACTCCAAGGCAGTCAGACTGCCCTTCTACAATTGAGGACAACAACAGGGAGACTGACAGTCCAGAAGTACATAGCTGTAGACCTGTGTGTTTTAAGTAGGTGTCCATTACAACCTGTATGCACAAACAAGACACATCATCCGCAGGTAGGCCTGAGAGGTATAGTTGAAGCACAACAGGAACCTGAACCGGAGTATGGCCATCTGTGGAATGGACAACTACTATCACTATACAGGGTTACATTGGGCATGCTCATACACTTAGTAGTACAGGGCTGTTTGGGATGCACTATAACTACAACTATACAAGGTTGTACTGGGCATGCTCATACACTTAGTAACAAAGGGCTTGTTGGATGAACTGACTCAAATTAAACAAGGTGAGAGTGGGTACGCTCATACACTTAGTAGCACAGGGCTGTTTGGAATGCACTCCGATTCTAACTACTGAAGGCCACAGTGTGCATGCTCAAACACTTACATGTACAGAACACATTGTAATGGACTCCTATTTTAAACACACAGGCTTACAGCTAGGTACATCCTACCTGTCAGTATATATGCACATCATACTGGTTTACTACCTGATACCTGTATGTGGCCTGTAAATGATATATCTGTGTCAGTGCTGTGTGATACATATGCATACATGTACATGAAGTACTGACATATATGTTATGTATACACATTTATGCATGTGTGGACGTGACAGACAATAGGTTAACTGGGTCGTGCAGGTGGATGCTACCTACAGCATGTGTCACACACCTTGCTGCCCTGTAGGGCATACATTGATAGCAGGTTGTGTACATTGGCATTATACATGGAACAGTGGCATGTGCAAGCATAATGTGTGAGTCACCTTGTGTAATGGTACTGAGGTGCAGGTGACAAGATGACCTCTCTCGGCTGTGGTAGTAATTGTCATTAGTAGCAGGACTGCTACCCTAAGTATATCTCACTTTGGTCATATACACAAGTTCTGCCGCTGTCCATTACCTTACATGGGGCATTTGTTACCAAGCACATTAATGTCATGCGCAGTGATGTCATGGTACGGGTGGCAACTGCTAGACCAAAACAATGAGCCAATGTCCTGCTATTATGAGGATGTCCAGTGTCTGTCATTCCGGACTGTCATGACCGAATGACGAGCCTTCAACACAGAGCAAATGCTTCCATTTTACACGTGTGTGTGGATAATACCTAGGTCGCATTTACCCATATAGCCGCATTCCAAGGCAATTGTCCTACACACAGAAGTAACACCTTGACACCTACATGACAATTGCAATGGATGCCTATGCTAACCTGTGCTAGATGTGTGGCTTTAGTAATCCATTAGCTCAATGTAGAACCTACAATGGGGAATACCGACATCTGTGCAGTGAGGAACACCTGGCTGAAGGCTTTGTAGTGCACAATTGCACTACCACCATATAACTTAGATCCAGACATGTGGGCCATAACAGTGGTATGGACCATACCAGGTGGTGGTGTACACATATTCATAAAGGCTACTCACATGTAAGGACCACTACTCCGACATAACGCATCTCAGATGAGTCAGGTGCAGGTGACAGTGGCAAATGCTGCATTCTAGGTTGTATCCACATATAGCACCAGAAATAATACTTCATTCATTTCTACATACATAATTGATAGTCCTGATATTAAACATATTTTGAGTAAAAATTGGTCAATTCTAACACATGACCGAAGTATCAGAACACATATTGATGAACGACCTACTGTTATTTTTAGAAAAGGCAGAAATTTAAAAAAAATTTTCGAGAAAGGACATGCTGTGATTCATTTTTTGAATGGACGTATGTTGAAGTGTGGTATGTGTCGATACTGTCCCTTTATAAAGGAGGGAACAGTATTTATGATCAACAACACTACGATTTATATCAAAAATAAGTATAACTGTAAATCTGAATGTATTATTTATTGTGCCCTCTGTAACCTATGTGATTGTTTTTACATTGGAAAAACTGATAGAAAATTTAAAAATAGAATATATGAACATTTGTATGAAATAAGAACAGGCAAAGAGACAAATGCTTTGTATAAACATACCTCATAGAACAGTGACCACACTTTTAACTTTTTTGTTATAGATGGTGTCACAATGGACATCAGGTGAGGTGCATGGTCTGCCTTACTAGAAAAGAGAGAATCATACTGGCAGTTGTTATTAAATGCAAACAACTGGCCAGGTTGAAATGAATCCCTCTCCATTAATTCCCTTTTAAAATTGAGAGCTTTAAACAGATGATTATTTATTTATATATTTATATATTTATTCATTGCTCTTTTTAAAAAATTGTGAAGTGGATGATCTTTTTTGTATATTTTATATATATTTTTATATCTATTAACATGTATTTATTTAACATTTTGTCATTGACATCAGTTTGTATTGCCCTTTTAAATTTTTGTTACTTAGGGGGAGTGGCTACTATCATGTGATGCACAAAGGGAGTCTTTAAAATGTGTTCTGTGTTTGGTTTTAATTTGTCTGATGAAGTTCTTTTGTTGAGGATGAAAGCACTTACCAGCTTTCTATTGTCTTATAATAAACTTTTTTACTTTACTTTGTGGACTACCAGCATTTTCTACAGCATCAATATACCAGTGGTTTTATTGTGGAGTACTTGGTTCACACACTTCTGAAGTTTGCTCACTTGTATCCACATATACATCCACCACCTTGTTCCCAGACTACCAACACACATCCATATGTGGTATGACATAGTATGGTAGTCCACCAGATAACCCTCGATTGGTGGACTGTGGACTGTACCTAGGCCTACATCAACTGTGCAATGTACCCATGTACAGACACAGCTGCATAATGTGTTATGCAATGCAATAATACCACTGTTTGTAACCTGCTCAGTTGTGCACATACCAGGGTCCCTCGGATGTTGTCAGCATTAACATGGTCGACTGCTGCTGTACACCAGCAACCAACACCCTCATGGTTGTATATGACCTAACTGTAACTGCCCTGGATATGTACATCCCACACTCATACAACATATATTACATTACCATAGCTTTCATTTACCTTTCTACATACAGTTGGCTACAGTCATTACATACATGCACATGGCAGATAGCATGCTAACAGTACATAAGGTTCGATATCTATGTTGACAGAGGTAATATACCCTCTCTACTGGTCACCCATGACACCTATCATATCATACAACACCCCATGTGGCATGTATGTCTTTAGATATGTCAACCTAATGCAATGCCTGCAAACATACCCAAATAACAGGAACATAGGACCTATGCAAGGCCTGTATTGACAGACTCAGGGAAATCCAGCTCTGCACTGTATGTTCCTGAGTAGTCACAGGTGATATGTTCATAACATGTACAGCCATGTGTGGCCACAGCTCCTACATATACCCCATGTCAACAATTGTAAGCCATGCATGCTGTGTGCTGTCTAGACATTAGCCTTAGTACCACAATAGCCAGTACATGCTGGGGTGAGATGTTTACAAGCCACAGATGCTTGGCTATATTTCACACATGGCGTGGGAAAGGTGTGGAATGTATCCTCTTGACCTGCTAGTGCACATACTGATGTAGACCGCATATGTGTACATGTATTGCTGTTTGTGTAGATTCCATGTGTATGCAGTGTCTGATGTCTGAAGGTGACTGCTGTCTTAGTACATCATGCTGTTGCAATACAGCCTGAACATTGCCAGCTGTATATGGTGATATGCTCTAAGTACAGTAAACTGTACATGAGGTATGGACGGATGTTTGGACATGACTACTAAGTGGTGTGTCTTCTTTGCAGATGAATGATTACTGAGGACAGCAAACTCAACCAGTCCTAAAATAGCCTGTGTACCTGCTAAGGTCAGGTTTTGTTAATTGAAGTGGAAAACAGACAATGTTAAATGCTGTAAGGGTGACACCAAAGGCAAACCCCATGACACCTGTAACAGCAATACCTCCCCTGTACATATATTGTGCATATATCAGCCCAGTTGTCATATGAAAGAGTCAGTAAGCATTGTACCAGATATGATAGTGCTATACTGCTGTAGTACCTATCATGAGATAGCCATGTGTTTGATTCACAGTACTGGCATGTGTGGGTGTGTGTCCATATATGTCACATATGGTTGGGAATACATCCCACATGTTATCACTCTCCAGAACACTGTTGGTGACACCAGTACAGAGTGAAGTGTAGAAAGAAAGCCATAGGAAGGTGGTTAAACCATACACATGTAAAGTGTCTGTATGTGTGTGACATAGGTGTATATCTTTGTGAATGCCGGTGTGTGTGTATATGTGTGTGTGTGTGTGTGTGTGTGTGTGTGTGTGTGTGTGTGTGTGTGTGTGTGTGTGTGTGTGTGTGTGTATGGCTGTCCGGTTCCTGGAGTGAGGCTGTATGTTACCATAGTGGAATGTTAATGCCCCCTTCCCCATCCAGTCAAAGCAGTGTAGCATCCCTGTTGATAACATCAATCGTAGATGGGTATATTAACCACCTGTTAAAATGTATGCCCTGGGTTGTGACCTGTTGTTACATAGCCTACTGATGGACCCCCCTCCCCACATACACTCACTGCACTGTAGTATCCCTGTCGATGTCCTTGATCTTAGGCCATTCTAACTAACTGTACATGTGTAATCTCTGTGGAGTATCTTGTAATTGCGTAGTACTATAATGATGATATGCACATAGGCAGGGGTTGACATCTTAACACTGGCAACTGTGTGTGTATGTCAGAGTGTGTGTTACTGTGTCTGGAATCCCTGAGTGTGTGGATGTGTCTGTGTTTGCTTGCTGTCATGGCAGTGGGTATTATTGCTTCCCAATGAGATGCCACTATTTCCACTGGCCTTTACCCTTGTCATCCAGCATACCACACATTTACACACTCCACGCTCCAGGTAACTATACCTGTGATGTCACCCACTATGGATGCAATGACTCTGAACACAGTAACTTACTACACAGCTATCATGCTCTTGGATCATTAGACAAGTAAACATAATTGAAACATGGGAGAATATAACTGTGATGTGGAAGCTACAAAGTGCATGCAAGTATTGTCATACCAACCTGTGGGTAGTCAACATGTACATATGGGACTCCCGCATACACCAACATCCCCAGGCACATGCAACTACACATGAAAGAGGAAGGCAGAACGTCAGGATCAACATGCTGTTAGTGTTGTTACACATGATACATGCTATCAAACGTACAAAATGCAGTCTAAAACTGCAATACATGTTATGTCTGCTGCCTGTCAATACTACTCAACAATATTAATCTACAATTGTCTACCTAGTATGTTTACCCTGTGCATCAGACCATATGAACATGTCCCTGCACCGATTGTGTGGATGACAGGGATGCGGCACAGGCGTCATCATATGCACAGGGTGATAATGTTTGCCAGGGGCCTAGGCTGTGCCATTGGATGATATCATGCATGTGTGTTAGGGCCTGTGATATCATTGGGCGTGTGTGGATGTTATGCATGTGTGTGTTGAGGTGCTCTACATTTGTTTCCAGTGTGTGTGTATGCATGCACACATGTCTGACATGAGGCTGGCCTACATAGGGGTAATATTGACAGCTGCAGACTGTACAAGGCAGGTCAAAGTTCACGGTGTCTGGCCAAGGCCATGTGACCTGCGCCTGCCAGGTTGCACGGGCACTACCAAGCAGAGGTCCAGAATGGGTACAATCAGATTACACATGTCCACTGGAATTGTGTCCCTGTTGGGACCATCCAGGACCATGTGCACATGGCCTGCTGCACCCTGCTGAGGACTGCACAGCACCAACAGCACTGCTGCTGCTACCGCCACTATGGGAGATGGCATGTGCAGTAGCATGTTCACGTAGACCTTCAACAGGCGATGTAGCCAGCCTACATCCACGTGCCTGATGCCTTACTCCCACCATATGTTCCAGCACAGACATTCAACATTCGAGGATTAACATGCTATGGTCAAGAACTCCCACCATGTCACCCAATCATCTATCCAAAACATTTGCAAGATGATGGTGAGCATTTGCAAATGCCTGGATGTTGTCGGTTAATGAATGGACAGCAGCTCTCTGAAGCCTCAGACTGTCTCTGTTGTGCCATTCAGCACGTGCCTGTGCCTCCATTACAGCCCAAAATATGCGTCTGGTAATTCCAGCTGATGTACTTGGTCCCGCAGGGGCATGTTGGTCAGTGGTCCTCCTACGAGCAGCACTGGGCACATGCCTGTGTGGGAAATCACCAGTCTGTTGACTGGGAACACGGTGTGCAGGCACACTTTCCATAGTCACCACACTTCCCTGTTCCATGCTACCACCCGCCAACTGTCCTTGCTCTTTGGCTGGTGGTGATGAGGTATGTGCAGGAAGGAGAACTGTGTGTGAGGATGAGGGGGAGACAGGTGGAATGGCAACCAATGGCATAGATTCAGCCCCTGACAACCCTGCCTGTGCCTCAATCATACTATCATCATCACTGCTAGATTCTGTGGTGACACTAACATCAGTTGGACTGCAGGAGGGCAACGCACCTACATCAACACCTGTGAGGGGAAGACAATAACTGTACATTACAAGTTATACCAGACACATATGGACAGAGACACACACACACACACACACACACACACACACACACACACACACACACACACAGACACACACACACACACAGACACACAGACAGAGACACACAGACACAGAGACACACAGACACAGACACACAGACAGTGACACACACACACACACACACACACACACACACACACACACACACACACACACACACACACACACAGACACACACACACAGACACAGACAGAGACACACACAGACACACAGACAGAGACACACACAGACAGGGACACACACAGACAGAGACACACACAGACACACACACACTGACACATGCACACACACACACACACACACACACACACACACACACACACACACACACACACACACACACACACACACACACACACACACACACACACACACACACACGCTACATGCAGGTGATATGGCAGATGGCATTCAGCTTAGACAATTCTAGTTTCAGCTTAATTAATTATAGTAGTAGTCATCATACATCCCTGAGTTGCACACAACAGCATGCATGTGGTATAGCAGATGGTATGCACCTTAAATAATTATAGTGATGGTTAGCATACATACCTGTATTGCACCCTTTGTGTTAGTAGCCACACAATGCATGCACTTTGCACCATTGCACTGTACTGCCATGGTGTGTGCAGCATACACCACATGTTAATGGACCATCGCTGACCTTTGTACATCTGCCACTGATGCTTTTTGTTGGCCATTGCCCCTATGTGTGAGGACATGAGCAGTAGGGTATGTCAACTGCATACTATGTTTGCCTGAGCCCTAGCTTGCATATCTCCCCCAAAGCAGTGCATGTCTGTTCAACATTATTCCGCCTACCCCTGAGCTATGTGTAGACATTGTGCATGTGGCTCTACACACATGTTTGACATGGCTGTCCCTACTTTGCAATGGTGCCACAAACCAGCACAGGTTTACAGTACACCAGCCTGCTGTGTGGCGTATGACTTTGCCAGTCACATGTAGTATGACATGTCTTCTGCTGATGTGTTGAATGACATGCATACATGTGTAACACAATGGTGTCCTTTCCAATCTACAGTACGGTAATGGTGTCCCAATGTAGGGACGTGTTACACTAACATGAGCTTTCAGCTGATGCAATGTTGTCTGTCCACCCTCCAAATATTCAGGGACATACTGCACATTGAGCTGATGTGCATAGCCATTGCAGGGCATCATGTGGCTTCACAATTGCTATACAGTGTGAGCTACTGACACGGTTCATAGCCATGACTATTTTCACGTACAATACATATCTAATGTGGAATGTGACCCGCATTACCGAGGTGTATACACAATAAACCCTAATGTGGAATGTGTGACACAGGTCACAGTAGGGTATACAGATGACAATCCTGCACATCTGCAACCATATTACTGATACCTGACAACTATGCCCACACATGGCTAACATACAAGTTCTCTATGCCCCACATGCCATCTGTGTACCTCACACACATGAGGAGCAGGCATGAGAGTGATTTCTGACACCAGCAAGATGAATCTACTGTATCTGTGGCTTGATGTGGATGTATGTGTATGTTGTGCAACACATGTAATTATATGGATACTGTATATGTGAATGCTTCCATGTCGTGACACAATGCAGATGTTCAAGACATGTTATGTGGTGGTTTCATGTTATGCCTACACAAGCTGTGCACAGGCCTGTACGATGAGTAGTGTTTCACATCTGCAATATCACCATTACAAAAAAGCCATAGTTGGTATTGTGTCGAGCCCATGTACAGCAGAGTGTGCACACATGTACATCACTTCTACTGTGTGCTTTGCTTCATGTCTCTGGCCATCCTCCATGGCCATGTGTACACATGTGCAGTCCAATGGTTGTGATGGCCATCTTATTTCACATGTCAGTATTATCCCATATGACATACACCCATAGATGTCATACGCTCCACTGAGGACAGGGTTATGCAGACAAAGGGTGGTATGTATGGCATGTGAGACATGTTTTGCAGGATAGTTGAGCAGTGTTGCAGTCAGCCCACTACATGTCTTGGACGTGTCTGATAGCACATGACATTGTGTGCCATTCATAGCAAGGGTATACTCCACAAGGGTGTATCCTGTGGGCCAGGCATACTCCAGCTCAAACATATTTAGCGTGTGTGCACACATATGCTCTCTGTACAGTACTATTTGTATTTCCAACATGTGTAATGCTGATATGTAGTACCTGTATCTACAGTGGAACACACCTCCACCATTGTATTCACTGTTGTCCACACATCTGGCAATGACGGTTTGGAAGGTTTAGTGTAGGTGTTTCATATAGTCTACAATTGTTTCACATAGGTAAACAGTGAGATGCATTGCAGGTCTGACGAGTGTCCATTACCAGAACCACCATACATTATGTGTACGTGTGTTATGGCAGATAACATGCAATTAATATGCTCTGTGCATTATCAAGCCTGGTAAATAATAGCAATCTGACCTGACACAGGCTGCTATCGCTGCAAAATGCCAGAGGTACCTAAACAGGGCTGTCACAGCAGTAAGATCATTATCCACACCTGTATGGTAGCTACAGGGTGCAATGTCTATGTTAGCACATAAGCCAGTACAATATACTATACTATGGAGTATGCACATCTGTGCATACATAGAGTAGCAGAATATAGTATGCGGCATGTGTGCACGTATGCCTTGCATATGATGTTACATTACATATTGTACAGTAACACGTAACTATGTGATATATGGTTGTGTTTTATGTGCACTAGTGACTTACCAGGCAACTCCAGGCTTGGTGCTTGAGAGACACCCACCTCCACAATACCAGCTAATGCTTGTGGATGGAGGTCTGCAGGTGTCCCCAGGTTGGCCAGTAGCTCCTTGGTACGTGTGAGTGGGGGCTGGGTGAGTGGCCCCCCACCTGTTGCACCTTGTTCCCTGGTGATTGCATTTGCACGCTGTCTCGCCCATCTTATCTGGTCAGTGCAGTGTTGGCACACCTGCTGATAGGTGCAATTGTGACCGCCAACATCATTTACCCTCCTGCAGAGTTGCTCCCACAGGGCATCCTGCTGCTGTGCATCCTGTACGCATGGCTGAAGAGCGTTGTGTAGTTGTCAAGGAGGTATGGGATGAGGACCTCATCCTACAAGTGGCTGTATGGTGGCAGTCGGCTACGGGGCATACCTGGAAGACATAATGATGGAGACAGGTCACAGTAACTCAAAGAGATGTACAGCAGTACAGCCGAACATACATCTATATCACATTTATTATGTTTACAAATACGTCTTTGTAGATCTATATGACACTAACACCATTGACATGCATAAGTCACACACATTTGACCCCTACTGGTGATGTGATGTTATCGCCATATATGTGTGTGTCATGTGATGACAGTGCTCATACACCATGTGGATGTTGTCTTGACGTGAGCATGTCTGTTTGCCTGTAGTGGTGTCTTTACCTATCAGCACATGCCTGGATGTGTTCACATTAATGCAATCACCTTAATGCTGTGTAAATGCCACATATATAGTCATACATAGCCATTAGGGACATGACCTGTAACCCTGCTGACTTGCAAGCATGTATGTGTTTTGCCATATACATCTACATAGCACTGTACAGCTGTGTAGCATCCTGCCATGTATTGACTGTGTTGCGCATGTGTAACACATGGGACAATAGCTAGCCTGATGGTATTTGCAGGGTTGGATATCAACTATGGCATGCATGGTCATAGTGATGTGGTAGGTTATATGCCCTGGGCCATTTATGAGCCTAGGCAGACAGGTTACATAGCTGTAGGCAACAGACAGGTAATATTCAGTGGCCAGTTCAAGCAGTGCCACATAACTGATACACATGATTACTGATATATTTGGCATGCGGTCATCATACCATGTCACAGAGAGGGATGATGTGCAGCTTCGCTGGACAGGGATGCATAGTATGGCAAGAGTATGTTAAGTGCATGGAATAGGGATCTGTCAGGCATGTTGTGATCCTTGTACTAGAAAGGCGGATGTTCATGATGTATGTGTTTATTTGGGATCAGGATGTGTTAAGTGTAGCATGTCCAACACCTCTGGGTTGGACATGGCTTTATTCAGGGTAGGCTGCATGCTACATTGTGCAGCTAGGGATTGTGAAGGGTAGTGTAGGCCATCTACACATGGGCAATAACCCTTAAAGGAAATATGTGATCTATTATGGGCCACATGGGTGTTGAGTATGGCTGAACAGTTATCTCTATATTCCTGGTTGGCACCCTGTCATGAGTAGGGGTGCCACATACGACTACCGGTCTTTTGTGGTGACGTAACTATCAAAGGGAAGTACTGTCCAGCTGTATCTCATACACAGTTGCCATTATGTTGACTGATGCCTAGGTGGTAGTTAATGGGTACAGGGTTTGTAACATATGGGATGACAATGCAATACTTGGCTGTCAGAATGTGGCCATACATCACACACCACACATCTGACACTAAGGCCCTTCTGTATGTTGAACGTAGCACACAATGAGTCTACCATTGCTCCTAGTTCATAGTCATTTGCAGACAGCAATAGGCTGATGCCTTCTATGTTAGTCTATGTGGTATAGATACCAAAGAGGGACGTACCAGGAATGACCACTGTATTACTGTGGCTGGCACTGGTTTGATGTGTGTGTATTCGGACACCTTCTGTAGTGTGGGTTCTACCAGCAGTCCAGTTGCCAACCACTCCTGTGACATAGGTATATACACCTAGTTTACTGAGTGTAGCTGGAACACAGTATGGGTGATGGTGTCCTATGACCTGGCAAGCTCATGATATCCAGTGTGAATCAACCCTACTGTCATCTACATCTGTACCAAGTACATCAATTACATTGACCACAGTTTATAGCCGTGCAGACCAGACTTAGCAGGGTAGTTGTGTCACTATGTCCCATTATCAATGGTGTCTCCCCATTTGTGGGGTGTGACAACTGTTGCTGTGCACCATTCCGTGTGTACACAGCCTGACATGGAGCTATGATTGAACATGATGAGCATGTGGATAGCTGAATGTTCTTACATTTGTGTAGGATACACCCTGGGATGGTGACAGGTCCCATGAAAGCTGTATGTATGGCATTAGAGAGTGCAGCTTGTACCTGCATAGTCGTTAGTACAGGGGTCCTGTAGTGTACATGGATATATTGCTAAGTGTACCTATTGGTGGTGGGGGGGTGGAAGTGGGTTTAGGTTCTCCGAGAACCTATCAGGATGAGTGGGTGCTATTTCTGTAGGTGCAGTACTTCCCATGCCATAGTGCTGTGCAGCATGGCAGGTCTTGTCATTGCCATTATGATTAATGACACAGCTATAGAATGCTTTGTGCTTGGCCTCATAATATGTGGCTGAATGGTTTCATGGTAGCTTTGCGTGGTTTCATATGGTGTATCTGCATCTTATTGAGGCTGCCCAGGGATCACCTACACTCATGTGTGTTCACTCTTGCAACAGTTACTACCTTCTGTGGTACAGTTTAAAGCATGGTACCACCAGTTTGCCTACTTGTTTGTGTTGGATTGACTCCTGAATCTGTTTCAATGACACAATCACTGCACATATGTGACGGCTTAAGGATCATTTGTGTAGTATTCAGCATTTGCACATGCCTTGTCTATCTGCATGGGTGCCATGGCACTCACCACTCTGCTCTTAGGGAACATAACATTGGCATTGGAGACTAACTATGTGTTAGCACTGTTTGTGTGACTACTGTTATCCATGTTAGTGGGGTCGATGGAATACAACATGCATTGAGCGCAGGTGTTGGTACATGAGGAGTCCTCACAGCTCATAATGGAATAGTTAAGAGTAGCCAATAGTATGGTTTTGTCTCAGACCTATTCTTCCCCATTACAGCACATTATGGCAGTTGGGAAGTCCGCGGTCTGGTGGGTGATCTGTCTCAAGGTGCATGTTTAATTCCACTGTGGCACAAAGGTAGTTGCTCAGCATAATGCATCTGATGTTATGCAAGTGCAATTAGCGGGGGGGTGTACATATCCTTCAGGGATATGGACACACCTATGGCCCATGTGTTCCAATAAAGGATAATGGGCAAAAGGTGAGGTATGTGTTATAACATGGTCATGCAGGTGTGCTCTCCGGAGCATTGAAACATGTCTCAGCCACTGCACAGATATGTTCTCCATGTTAGGGATTAACATATGTGTGTATCCATATAGTGTTTCTGACATGTATCATTATATAGCGAGACCCACAGTATATTGCTTGGCTGTCCGTGTAACTGCAGTGGACCCTCAACTGAACTGTGCATGACGAAGGCACTATAGGGGAAGCATGAGCCCTAGGATGTATCCAGATTCCCATGGGTGACAGGTGCAGGCCCTGTCTGGCAAAGCATCATGGTCTGTCAACCATGTTATCCCAGGACAACAGATACTGGATACCCTGCGACATGCACCACTACACTATACAATTGTGGAATACAATCCTTTTTTCCTTGTACTGCAGTATCATTCTGGCCAGTGGCAGAATGCTACCCAGGTCTTGGGACATACTTGCATGGCATACAAGACCTGACAGTTCCTGCATGTTATTCATAGGGTATTCATAGGTTAGTACTAGGATAGCTGCCCTTGCGAGCCATTTTAAGCCTAGGCAATTATCCACTATGAGACTCAAACCCTGCACCTTGCATTTGTAAGGCAAACACCTTAACGATTAGGCCACCCTCCCCTGATGTTTTTCCATGCTGTCCAGGCTACTGCTTCACAGGTCCTGCACAACAACATGGAATATGCCAGAGCCATGTGTATAGATCAATAGGTGGTCTGAGTGTATGAGTATGTGGCTAATCATATCAGACAGGCAGCTGACAGTATGCTTGCCCTCGTATTGGTTGGTGTGTAACATAATGCTAGAGTTTGCACTCACAAATGAGTACTGTTGGGCATGTTTCCAGTCATGTGTTCAGAGGTGTGGCACAATTATGCAAACTATGCCATACAGTTTGTGTAGATCGGTGTCTGTCTCTTCCTGCTTGGGGGATCACTTGTTTGGCCAGATACTTAGACGCGTCTGTGAATGTGTGTGATTTCTGGTAGTGTGTGTGGGTGTCCTTACTCTGTTCTGGTAAGGGTATATGTTGGTTGTGTTGATGAGCTGCATGTGTTAACCTACACCTCATCACTGTCCAGTCCAGTCATGGCTTTAGACTGGGCTGCCGTCCAGCTTACCCCTGTAGCTGAATCCCAGACAATGTGTGAGGCGTGGTGTTAGGTGGGTCTGGCAGTGTACATGGCATAGAAATTACATTCCCCCAGGATGGCCACATACACAAAGCTCACATTAGGAGACACCAGTAGCTGACTAGTGGATATGCCTGTATGAGCAGTCAGTACTACAAGTACCAAGTACTGTCTTTAGTTTGCATATTGCCTATGAATATGTTTTAGACAGTGATGCTCACATATAATTATTTGTGTTATGGATGTGACAACACTGGCAATTATGGACAGTGTAGCCACCCTTGGCAGCAAACGTCCTCTGAGGAGCACATCACATCCTGTTAGTTGATTACAGATGATGCATGTGTCTACAGGTCTGTTTCCTTCTCTGGGTATATACTCACATATTCACCAGGACCATGAGCTCTGTTGGGCACAGACACCCACTCCCCAAACAGAGTCATGTATCAATAGGCTCTGATGCCACTATCAACATGATCAGGATATAATCAGATAGTGTGAGCCATCACCTATGATGCGGCTATTACACATGGGCAGCTGTCTCCTACATCTTATACTCCTATTACAGATGTTACACTGGAGTTAAAGATGATGTGCAACCTGTTTCATTACCAGTGTTGTGCACTACCTTACATACAGTATGTGCAGGCAGCTGTTAGGTTGGGCTATACAAACCTGGTAGTTCGACCAGTTTGTCTGTACTCTCAATATTCACTCTATGTAGGTGTGCACATAGCCATTTGGCCCAGCCCTGTAACAAGGGCCACTACACATTTGCATAACATGTACACATGCACAGCTGTCATTGCTTGCAAACGATAGTAGAGAGGTGGATATTACATGTATTATGTGCATGGATAGTTACCTGGCTCTTCCAATTATCTTTGCTATCATGCTGCTAACCTGTCAGATGAATACTAATGCTATGTATCCGGTCATTGAGTATTGTAATTGCCAATAGACATAACTACTGTTTGCATAACATATCAGAACTGCTATGTAGAATAGAATACAGATCTGCCTAGACTACTGTACATTACACAGTTATTGGCACAATATCCCACAATGCACACCATATTTGCATGGTAAGCCCACCTTTAACATGTTCATCTTACTTATACACCCATACATATGTCGACTCTTACAATATAACAACATATACTATGCCCTGCTATGGCACAGACTTGTTGGACCAATCCTGACACTGATAGTGGCTGGAAGCGAAATGTGGGTTCCAAGCCCATAGCATCCCTTGTGGTGTATGTGGTGTGTGCCGTGTGACCTACAGCAGTACACACATAGAATACTACAAGCATTACTACTGCTCAACAATACATCGCTACAAGATAGCTATTTCCACTATATGCATTGATTACACTGTAATTCTTACAGTACAGATACTACATACACAGACATACTACATGTTATACATACCGTCTTAGTACTCGGAGGTGTTATTAACTAGTGTACTACTCATTTTCGGTTCATATTTCCATGTTTTGTACTGTCCTACAGGTAGATACAGATGGTTTGGATGTGTGACAAGGCAACCTTTTATAGTTACAGATCAGTAACATGTGCTATACCAATGGCCAATTGGTGTGCCTAAGTAGCTAATTACATGCACATCAGCTGCTCTGCTACTGCTTTAGCCAATACCATGGCTACAGTGGAGTATAACTGAGTACTCCACTTGGGCGTTGTCCCTTTGCCTTACTTGTGAGGAAGGCAGCATGGAGTTTTTTTTTGGAATCCATTGCAACAGCTGTATTGAGACGAACAGTAATTTATTGTGTATAATTCCTAGAGGAGGCTGTTATATTTCTGAACATTGCTACTTGTACAGGGTTTGTCTGTACCTAATACTTCTGCATATGTGTCAGTCTGGCCAGGTTGTTTCACCAGCTCAAGGCTGCATAGCTATGCATATAATGTTAGGGGGTGTACAGTGAGCTTACCAGACATTGAGTTTGGTGTTATTGTGTATCATACTGTAATTATAATAAAGTTGTAAAACTTCCTGGTGTACGAACCTTTCAACCCTTTGAAACGGGATTAGTTTATACAAACCCTGTTACATCAGCAGCTACTCAATTGTATAACGGCAACTATTTCACATAGGGCCATGTTAATGTGTCTGTGTCCAGGTATGTTAAGGTTTCAGCAGATATTGTACAGCAGTTGCATAATTGGTTATGGTATGACAGTATGTATTGATGTAATTATTTCAGTTTTGGGGTAGATGTTGGTGGGTGTACATAGCACATGCAGGTGTGTAGGAACCCCTTTTATACAACATCTATATGTGTGTGGGTTTTCTTTACCTATGTGAACACATATCCCTTAGTGGACCAATACTATGGTAAATGCAGGCTGATTCATTAAGGCACTACTAAATGCTTCCTGTATAGCATGCAGGTACTGTTAGCCCTTGAATCCTTTTGGCAATACATCAGAATTTAATAAGATTTGCAAAAGGAAAGCTGTCTGGGTAATTCTGTCATGGATATTTGTAGTCAATGCAGTTGTGTTGGTGACTGTGTCCATAGAACATATTTGTAATAGCATATTGGCATATACTCTTCATATGTTATGTTCATATTGTTTGGGCGGGGGGCCGAATGTGTGATTGCTATGGTCCATGTTATACTCAGATATGACCACATCGGATGCTGTCTACAGACATGTATGTATATCTATATATCTATATATATATATATATATATATATATATATATATATATATATGTGTGTGTGCATATATATATGTATATAGATATATATATTTTTGCATACGTATGTTTCTAACCTATCTATATGTCTACATATGTATATATAGACCTGTATATATCGACATTTCTCTATGTATCTCTCTCTCTCTCTCTCTATATATATATATATATATATATATATATATATATATATATATATATAAGCATACGCCTTTAATTGAGTACATGGCAGGCTGTCCTGTTTCAACACATTCCTCCCTTTTGTGTTTTAACCTGTCTGCATACACAACTGGGATAGGTGCATCCCAGGTAGCTTAGTGTTAGGTTAATCGGAGGATGGAGTACATGGTTGCGGGTTCTATTCCTGGAAGGTGTTATTATTTTACCTCTCAGAGTAGACACTGGTAGTGAAAGTGTGAATAATGCACATTTACGCGTTTGTGAGCAGGTTTGCCCATGGTCTGCTTGACGTTAGGGAAAGGTCAAGTGTGTGAAGTGCTTCTCCGTTTACCATGTAGCAGTGCCACTTACCGTCGCGCAAACATGTGGAAGCCCTCTTACAACTGCTTAAGCTTGCTTTAATCCACCTGCATCTAAAAGCCCATATTCTGGCCCTCAAAATAAACTAACAGCCCTTGCAGGTCTTGAACTCGGGACCATGAACACCACAGTTACTTACCTTACCACTACAGCATCTGAAATATGTACAAATGTTATGGTGTTTAGAATATACATTGTACTACAGACATTCCTCACTACTAACAACATATGTGATAATCAGTTGGTGTACATATGTCTGATACATGTTAATGTTCATATGTTTGTGAAAGTAGGTGTTGCAATGTGACATGACAGGGGGTATTATGAATGAGTATGGTTCTTGCTTTGTGTCCTTTTTATATTGTCCCCATGCTCCATGTATGCCCCTCCAGTTGACTTATTGGACATCCGACCCAGGCCCTCCTTGATGCATGATTGCATTACCCATCACTCCTCCCCCACCCCAATCTTTACATACACAACAACCACCCCTTCTATGGTGACTTAAGTTAATATTAATTGTTATGATACCAGAGTTGCATATGTTTTGTGTACACTCCAATTGCTTTGGAGTCCTTTTTGTGTCACGAAGTGTGTTCATCATAGATGCTTATATATATATATATATATGGCTATTGCTGTAACTGTATAATATATATATATATATATATATATATATATATATATATATATATATATATATATATATATATAATATATATATATATATATATATATATGTATATATTATACAGTTACAGCAATAATATATATATATATATATATATATATATATATATATATATATATATATACTTCCACGGTGGTGCAGCGGTAGTGTTGTTGCCTCACAGCAAAAGGTTCTCCCGTTCGATTCTCAGCTTGAATGCAGGGAGTGCCTTCTGTGTGGAGTCTGCATGTCCTCCCTGTGGTTGGGTGGGCATTCGAAAGACATGCGTAAATGGGCATGCCTTCGCTGAAGGTTGAACATCGAGCTGGCACCTCGGCGTTCATCAAAATCTACTGCCAATCATTAGTGGACCGGAGTTCCGCTGTGGCGACCCCAAACTGGGAAAAGCCAAAAGACAACAACGATATATTTGTATATATATATATATATATATATATATATATATATATATATATATATATATATATCGTATTAGTTTGTAACAGTAATACATCTGTAGACTGGAATGTGTTGATTCACAAAGTACAGTACAATGTACTGTACATATGTTCACAAGGCCACTTTCCCATTTGTGACCATTACAGTGAAATGCATATGGTATAAGGTGTAGTCTTAGGAACATGAAACATGTATACACCTTGGATGGCTTAGTGGTACGTCCCATGACTATAGTATGCATGGTCCAGGGTTCCACACTTGTGATGCTTTACAAATGTTGTTTACTGCGGAGTAAGGCTCATTTACACAGTTGTAAGCATGTTTAACAGTGTATGAGTGACATTATAGCAGCGGTTAAACACAGTTAAACATTGTGACGTATAACCTGTGTGCGCAAACATGGCCACATCCGCTAACTACTCTAGATATATACCTGTCAGTGATGTAACATCTCACTATGTGCTGTCATGACATTACATTCTCTGTTGACTGTACTCTCCTGTGCACATGGGTTTATATGGGTGAGTCGAATGTTTATTGTACAGATGATTACTACCTATATATGCAAGCTGTGGTTAAGGTATACTTTTCACATGATAAACATCCCTGCCTTTATCGGGATTGTAACCGTGAATGCACAGATACTATGCAGATGCTGTAACCATTACACTGCTGACATTAACTTTACTTCCACCTATTTCCTATTTAGATGGTTTCTATGTGTAAGCTAGGCTAAGCAAAGGGCAGTAGCCCTCTAACTCACTGAGCTTCATTTACTCATGACATAACAACATATAACAAAAGTACTGTGAGACAATGCATTGCATTCCTAACTACATTAGGCATCACCCCTCACTGACACACTTCAAGGGAAACCTTGTTGTTTGAATCGGTAACAGACTATTCACCCCTGGGATAATGTGTCCCAGGACCATACAGCCAGGGGGTGGGGGAGCCTGTCCAGTTTGATAGCTTGAAGACCTGTTGGGGGAATTGAATTGTGATGAATTGCCACATTAACATGCCCTCTTTAGATCATTAAGTGCCCCTATCACCCTCCACAACCCCAGTCTTCAGCAGTTTCCTGCACCTCTGCCTGGGATTGCTTCATTGGCTATGCTTGACAGAGGCTCAGTTACTTCATCAATGGTGCAGGGAAGGCCAACACACTGTTGCTATGCTTCTAATTGCCCTTGGGCAGATAGATAGTAGGCTATCTGTGCACCTCTAACGTGCAGGCCATCAGAGCCATAATATGCAAATAAACAGACCTTCAGATCACAATATACAGTGTGAACTCAGCATGTAGTCAGGAAACAGGTGAGTACAGCATGAACATACAGAACACTGATACTTAGTCACTACAAATGCCTATCTTGGAAGCTAGAAGACTTGTATAAGGTTAAAGCTTTCATCTGCTTACCACTAGGTTACCTACAGGGGAGATGAAAATCAAGCTCAGATGGGGAACATGCATGCAATGATACCATACTGGCCTATGCGTCTGCCTTACACTTTGGAATACTGGCCAAGGCTCTTGGCGCCCCCATGGTGTCTTATTTAGGAGAGTCCCAAAGGTGAATACCAGCTCCATAAACAGCACAATAGCAGATTCAATGTGGTTTATGCTACTCAACACCAGGGGTTGTGATCACAACATGCATGCACTCACAGCACTCCTCAAGATGGACAACATCAACATCTGTGCATTAACTGCAATCTGTCTTAAGGCTTCTGAGAGCACACCAGCACTACCAGACTACAACCCATTCCACACATTTCAGCCATGGAACATGGACTGACAGACATGGAGGGGCTTTATCCATATTCATCAGGGATACCTACACCTCCAGGTTAGTGGGGCAGCATGATTCCTCTGTGATCATCCATGTGCAGCTAACATCAGCCACAACAGCAATGTTGAATGTGGCCTGCTACGGATCACCCTCCATGACCCAGGACCTCCACCTACCTGGAGACAGTGGAGAACACAACAGTCCTAACACACACTCTGGCATTGGATGATGTCAACTATCATACCATTAACTGGGAAACATACTCCGGTACTCACTTCCAGAACCAGCGCTTCCTGGAATGTATCACCTCATATGCCCTGTATCAGGTGGTAACCTCCCTAACGTGGGGTGTTAGCTACTAGATGTGGTCATCACCAACATGGGCAATGGGTGAACCACAGTGGAGGTTTACCGGTCACTGGTTAGATCAGACCATGAAATATTCACTGTTTCCACACCCTAGCATCTCCCCCACCGATGGATACCACAGTGTATACCTTTTCTAGAGCTAAATTTACACTACTAGTGACAGGGGTGGGGGGTTTCACAGCCCCCATGCTAAGGGGAAACACTGCTACAAATGCAGTCTATAAGCACCTACATGGATGTATGGATAGTGCCATGACTGGTAAACCAAGACTCACTCCTCCTAGACAAGGACACCGGACTGGTGGACCTCTGCAATAAACAGGCTATACTACAGATGTAGGACAGTGTTCCAGACACACAACAAATCCCACAAAGAGTAGACATCCGTGACCACTATTAGTATGATATGTATTTCCCTCATGACATCATCCAAGGCTAACATCAGCAGGAGAATACACAAGGATTCGAAAGATAACCACAAAGCCTTCTTAGGCTATGTCAAGGATCTATGTGGTGAAACACAGATTTGCACTGTGCCAGTGAAATATAGTGCAAAATATGCTGACCCTACTGATATCATAAACATCCTTGCAGATACTTTCGGTGCATACTTCACCCCCTAAAGAGCCCACAACACTACCCATAAGGTACAGTATCCCAACCATCAGAGACACACAGGTGGAAATGGCCCTCTCTAACAGCAGAACAAAGTGTCAATGGAGGCAGATGTTGACCCAGACTGCATCTTGCAAACTGTACATGCCAACCTGCCCCCCACCTAAGTATGCATTCCTACCTCAGCATCTCCACAGGCTACATGCCCATACAATGGTGTGTGGCAACAGTTATTCCACTCCATCATGGGGAAATCACAACTGTCCATGGTAACTACCACCCCATAAGGCTGACTAGCCTGGTCTGTAATGGTATGGTTCGCATACTCATGGCACTCATTATCAATGACATTGGTAACCTTCGGACATGTGATCCAACCCAGGTCAGCTTGGTTGACTGCAGTTCATGCCTACTGAACCTGTTTTATGTCTTACATACAGTCACCACGATGTTAGCTGACAGGGGTGGTGGTTCACACATGTTACCTGGACCTCACCAAGGCTTTTGACACCATGCTCCACTCAAGTATCATTGATAAACACACCAGCCTGTACATTCACCCATACATCACAGGTTGGGTTGCCAATGGGCTTACACACACAACATCCCTAAATACATTTTACGGAGCCCCTCACTAACACTCTGCAAGAGAAACCTTGAAGGGTGAATGGGGAACAGTAGATGCACCTCAGGGATCCTGCCATTGGCTCTGCTCCACAGAGGGATGGTTAATGACTCAATGGGGTGGCAAACTCTGACACATTTTGGCTGGGCTTATGAATGGCCTCTGGCAGTTGGCCAAGTACCTACGTATGAATCTATACATACAGTATCTGCATATGCTGATAGCTTAATTTACTGTTCAGGTGTTGACTTACTGTGTGCCACTGGCTGTTGTGTGTGCAATAGTTGAGGGCTGCCTATGTTGGCTGCACACAGTAGACTGCCTATACATGACAATTTACAGGTAGTCTTGTGTGTGTGCCATCCAGCTGTTATTGTGTGCAGGTGGAGAAGGGTGTCAGTCCTTATGTGCCTACACTGTCAGTGTGTGTGTGGTATACATTCTCTCTTTGCCAAGGCATGGGCATACTGGGCATGCTTCTTTCTGCCTACTGGGGCTGGCTCAGGGTGTTCATGGTCTGAGTACCTCTGTGCCTGTGAGGCTCTTGGCAGTGGTGGTGGGCTGTGAGGGCCTTCACCATTCTGTCCCTGCTGCAGCTGTTTCCACAGGACCATATTGTGTAGCATGGCACACACTATGAAGATGTGGGCACATGTGCCTGGAGAGCACTGCAAGGCTCCACCAGATATGTCCAAGCAATGGAACCGTGATTTCAGCATCCCAAACACACGCTCTATGATGATTCTGGTTTGTGCGTGTGCCTCATTATGGCATTCCTGCATGGGTGTGTGTGCATTTCTGATGGGAGTCATCATCCACGGTTCCAGTGCATAGCCAGCATCCCCCACCAGGTGGCCATTTGGGATGCCCCCCCCCGGCAAATAACTGATACAGCTGTGTGGCATGCCAGATGTGGGAGTCATGATAGCATCCAAGGCTGCCAGCACACACACACATGATAATGCCCTGGACATTGCACATGACCTGGCAGTTGATGGAGGGGTATCCCTTGCGGTTTATGTAGCACCTTCCCTGCTCACCGGGTGGTGACTTGATGTGTATGTGCGTGCAGTCTATTGCACCCAGTACCTCTGGGTATTCTGCCACACCGTGGAAGAGACGCATATTGCTGGCCAACTCCTCCTGCATCGGGGGAAGTATATGTATTCATTGGCATGTAGAAACATGGCATCCAGGAAGTGGTGTAGTACCCTGGATGCTGATGCCTGTGAGATACCCATGATATCCCCAGTTGGTCTTTGAAAGGTACCTGTAGCTATTATTCTCAGGCTTACACATTCCTTCATATCCACTGGGAATGGTTTCCCCTCTGTTTGATCTGGCTCTGAGGCATGGCCGTCATACCTCCACAAGTTGCTGTAGGGTGTCCCTGTCCACCCTGTAACACTCTACTATTTCCAGATCATGTAGCCTCTGGTAGGTTAGCCTGGGTCTGAACACTCTCCTCCTTCTCTGGTGCCTGCGGTGGTTGTGTGCATCATCCTCCACACCACCTTCAATCTCCAACACATGCTGGTGGATCAAAGCTATGGCAGCCCCTAGCATGTACATGATAAAAGCTCCCTTTCTGTATACACCACTGGTGCAGAGTGTATGGGATACACAAATGTGTGTGAGGTGCTTTCAAACTTTATAGTATTGTGCTATGGATGCTGCTGATATAAGTGGATGTGTATGAACTATTCTGGCTGCTGCGTGTCTTAATTATGGGTTTTAAAATGAGTACTGCAAGTGTGGGGCCTTTACTGTGAAGATCTACTTCCCTGCCTTGATTACTCTGTTGCCCTTTAATTCACTTTTAGACCTGGATCCCCTCCCATTATAAGGCATGCATCCACCTGCCATCTTTCTTGTTTTGTACTTTCCCTACCCAGTCATGGAGAATTTTGCCTTGTAGCTGATATACTGCATATCACCTTTCTTCTGCTTTGGCATTTTGCTGTTTTCTTTGCAGTACAGCCCCTCCCCTTCCCTGTTCTGCAGGTAGCTGCTTGCAGCCTTCTTAGCTGTTGTCAATGGCCCATTGTAGGCTCCTAGGTGTTAGTTAGTCATTTGTACTCCAATTTCACTGCTGCTGCATTTCCTTATTTCTTTCCTATATCCTTCCTGTTTCAGCTGCAATGCGAGATGCGCATACCCATTTACTGTGTTTACATGCGTTTTCATCTCCGGTCACATGCATACTCGGTTACCTTGTGTACTCTCAGCTAAGCATAGCTATGGGCAATTCGATACACCCCTATCCTGCAGCTTTGCCTAGCTAGGGGCAGACCCATTTAGCAATGCTCCAATGTGCTTACAGCAATGGTGACACACCCCTCTCTTGATGTCATCTTTATCTCAAGGGCTCACCTCGGTGTTATAACACTACACTGTTTTGTGCATTCTTACACCAGCAGGAAATCTGCAATTCACTATTACTCCTCTCATTTGCATGGCATTGCCTTCTAATTCCTAGCTACTGTGTGTAACACTGTCACTGCCCCTTAGCAACCCTGGCACCATGAGTATGGTGGAGCATGCCTGCCATTGACTATTATGGGGAAATCATGATATGTGTTTCATTGCAGTTTTATTCTATATTTTTATATATTCCTTGTGATCCCCTGCTCTTCCACATCGCGATAGTGCAACTATATATATTAAATGTTAATTTTATATTTTGTACACTTTTTATGCCAATGGCTATATATTTAGCCATTGGCATATATTAACATTATAATACATGTGTTTGGTCGGCTGTCATGGCTCCGATTCTATGTTTGCAAAAATGTAAACCATTTTCTGTGGTTTACATTTCTGCTTGCTTACGCTACGCCTGCACCACTTCCTGAATCGCTACATACCTTCATTTGCATGCCACACTGCTGTGCATGGAGTAATTAGCATGCAAGGCTCAGGAGTTGTGCGGGCGTAGCATATGCAGGTAGGGCACATGGAAACAGCTCGTACCTGAATCGCTCGGCGGCCTTATTTGGTATTAGATCGCCGATGCTATGCCTGCACCTGGTGCAAGCTTCATGAATCCCAGGGAATATCTAAATTAGGAGTGAGGTTGAGTGACAGTCAAGAAGTCTAGTTCTCAAACCAATACTGTGGATAAAGATAAAAATTACTAAATCTTGTCAATACTTTTCCATCCCCAGCAAAATCTGACCACTTTGCCAGCACTAATATGATATTCCTTGTCCAAAAAATGAATTTTAATTGACAAAATATATTTTATCTTAATCTGTATCATATTACATAGCAGATATAAAATCTAGACCTTTTATTCTCAAAAATTTAAAACATTTGATTGAGACCTATGCTATTACAAGATTTTTGAAACATCAAAAGTTGCTCTTGCCCATTATTACCTTTAAATTCATCCATGGACTCTGCCCTTCTGAGCTGGGAATTTCTGGTTAAAGGCTTATAGTGCCTGCATATTTGAACTGCTTCTTACTGAAATTGGTACACCTTGTTTGCTGTAGCATAGACTAGATCCAGGCCTGCTGAATCTAGCTTTGTTTGTATAACTTGAGCACTAATCCAGGCATTCTTTAAAGTAGACATGTCCAACCTGCGGCCCGCGAGCTGCATGCGACCCTCAGAGCTCTTCCATGCGGCCCTCAACCTCTAACTGCAACATCGATGTATGCATGCCCCAAAACACTTTTTTTGTTTTGTGTTTTTCACTCCCGTGACCTGTAATGCTAATGTCGGGGTGTGCATGCACCAAAGCACCCTTCTAGTTTTGTTTTTGAGCCAAAAAAGGGTCAGTGTGTTTACGCCATTATTTTGCGCCGAACAATCAGTGTGTGTGTTCTCGCTGAAGAGGGACTCATGTATGGATTTGCTGCTGTTGCCTTTGAAAGGGACAGCAATTACCTGCGTTAATAGGTAAGTATGGAGTGAGTGAGTGCATGCATGAAAGCAGAATTCTGTGTGTGAATGTAGAAGAAGAGTGTGTGTGTGTGTGTGTGTGTATATGTGTGTATATGTGTGCATGACAGAGAGAGACGCATGCACAAAGAAGCTAACAATGATCAGTCTACCTACTGAACACAAACAAGTTAGCTCACAAATATATCATACATTAAGAGTACACTTTCATTAAATTGCGGCTTTCCTGACAGGGAGTGTTGTATTGAACATGAACTCATACCTCTTAACTGTATGGATTTTCAAATAATGTCTGTATTTTTGCCTCATCTTCCAATTTGTGTCTTTTGCTTAGGAAATAAAAGTAGTCATCCTAGGTAATGCAGTTCCACGGAGTAAGAATGAGACAGCAGCCTAGGGTTAATGGGTCAGTAGTGGACTGACTATATGGGACTGTAGCATATAAAGTTGTATTGTTTTTTCAGACAAACAAAAAAGCACCTAATACTGTTTTTTCATTGGTGGGTTCTAAGCAGTGGTAGATTGGACAACAGTAAGCATAGCTTTGGCGGATCATCAATACTGGCAAATCAAGTGGGCACAATGTTATTTTTTAAATGCTGGGGATTTTAGTGTGTATGTGTGTGCTTATGTGTTGGGAGTGCTGCAACAGTAGATGATTATTAAAGACAGAGACTTACGGACTGTGGAGAATATGTTTCTTTGTCTCAAAACCTAATACTTGGGTACGCATGCCAGAAGTAGATTTTTTTAAGACATAGCTTCTTGCCATTTACAGTGGATGGATATTTACATTTAATGGACACTGTATTAGCGTGGGCCTGTGGGGTTCTGAAGGATGCCAAGTCTACCACTGCCAATGTCTTGTAAAGTGACCTGGAAATGGATATTGGGATGTTACTGAAAAAATATAGTAAGTGGGCTTAAAAATATAGTTTAATTAAAGAAAGTGTACTTTCAATTTACAGGCCATAATTTAATTTATTTCAGGTAGTCCAGATACTGGTAGATTGTATACCATTAGACTAAATTAGGGAGAGCTGTCATTCCAGGGAAACAAACAGCCCTAGTTTCAGTGAAAGCTCTGTGGTTGCTTGCAGGTAGGAAGTTGCAGGATGTTGATGCAATGTGTTTTATTTATTATTTTTAATGCATTTGTCATTTCAAAGCATGGTTTTCTTTGATGCAAAAGAAGGCAGGACTGAATGAGCCATATAATGTTTAACTGACAATAATGGGATGGAAAGATTATAAGTGATGTATAATGTTTGTAGTTACAGTTGTTTCAATGGTGTCTGTAATGCATAACTATTTTTGGGCCTGTGTCCCACTTTTATTTTTCGCTTTGTCCAGATTTCTTGCTCTAAGGTTGAGAGGTATGGTTCCATATTAAATCAAAAGTTGTATTTACCTTGGAAGACTTTTTGGCATAATTATGAAAAACAGAGCCTTTTTTAATATCTCTGCTTATTTCCAATATAAGCTGCCATGTAACCTTGCAAATAACCTACTTATTAAGCTACTTTACTTCTTTTGGAATTGACAGGTATGATTCATCTGCTCGGACATAAGCACAGAGTGCTAATGTGAGTTTGATTTCTTGCAGGAGTCTGTGGTTTACATAATCACAATAACTTTTTGTGTTTCTGGGTGTGAAATCAATTTAACAGTTTTAAAGATGTTTTCCAAAAATAAATAAATATATAATAAATAAATAATCCTCTCTACACTTTGAGCTATTGACAAAGCCTAGGAATTTGTTTTTTTCAAAAGCGAAGGTCAGCATTACAGCTCAGTAAACTGTCAAGTTTGTGAGTAATTTCTGCACAAATTAAAATGTCTGAATGTCAGATGGCTTTAGATTGGAGGGAAGTTTATTTTTATTTATTTTATTTTATTTTATTTTACATTTGTTTACCGGGAAAGCCCGACTGGACACAGGTCAATTTTCAACGGAGGCCTGGGGAGAAAAGCTCCAAAAATAACACAAAACAATATAATACAATACATGACAGAGAGAGAGACAGCAAATTATGGATGTAGTACACATACAATATGGCAGAGATTACATATCGTAACAGTGAGAATCATTGAGGTACAGAATAAACTTAAAAACATTTTTTTTACAGTTATAATTACAGCAAGGCAAATATCAATGAGTTAAGTTTTTAGGAGAAAGCTGTTTGTACATAGCTGAAGCTCTGAAACAATCTTTTGGTATGGATTAATCTGGGGATTGACACAAGTTATATGTTTACACCAGTATGTAGCATTATAGTTTATGGTTTTCTTATTGATTTACTTTTTGCCAAGCAGTTGTTTGTTGATTTATTGATGGTCCTTTTGGTGGTGGGAAATTACATGGATGAATCCATCTCTATTATGATTTTTTTTCAGATATTTTGACTTCCAGACAATTTCATTCAGTGAGTGGGTGTCATGTGATTACTGAGGTTGCCTATTTTACAAGTAGGGGCTTTTTGTGTGTGTGTGTGTGTGTGTGTGTGTGTGTGTGTGTGTGTGTGTGTGTGTGTGTGTGTGTGTGTGTGTGTGTGTGTAAGAGAGAGAGATTTAATATGTATACTGAATATAATTTTGCAAATGGAATTCTTAGTTAAACATGCCCCTCTTTTTGGGCAACTAGACTTGAGTAACCAATATTAGATCTTAGCCATCCAGCTGGGAAAGGTTAGCATGTGGATTTTCCATCTGGTTTGATGAAGGCTATGCTACTTACCCAAGGATTACATTAATGGCTATCCATCCAGCCATCGTGTTGCTGAACTACATTGTTTGATAATGAGAGGAGCTTTTTACAGAAGTTGAAGGTTTTTGTGCCAAGAACCTGTCCATAAAAAGTGGCTTGTTTATGTTGCAGTGAAGGCTGTGGTCTTTGTAGTGAGTGTTTTAAGTATAACCAGTATTTCTGAGGTAGAGGAAGTCTCTTAAGGCAGGATCTTTCTTAGCCTGGAAAGCAAGCCAATGAAAATTTATAGGGGCCAGTGAGAGAGAGAGGAAAGCAAGAAGCTTTTTAGTCTGTTTGGATAACTACGTAAACTTAGTCCTTTGAACTTTTTTGTCAGAAATGGCTGTAGTCTTTCTTTTGGCAGGGTGTTTTGCTGAGGCACATGCCAAAAGGGTCATTGCACTCAATAATGGCTCTTGTAAAGGAAGAATACAGGGATGTTATTACCTCCTTGTCCCTGGATGAGATAGCCTTACTAATGAAGTGAGCCATGTAAAAAGTTTTCCTTACAACGGAGACAACGTGGTGGTCAAAAGTCAGGTTTCTATCAACCTGGGTGCCCAAGTACCATACGACTTATTACGTGCTTACAACATTGTTATTAATGTGATAATTTGTGGGGACATCACTCTCCTCAAAGGGGATGATGATGCATTTTTTGGCATTTAGCTTGAGGCCATATTTCCAGCACAAGTTATTTGTTTGGGTGAGACCCTCTTGTAGCTTATTCAGAATTGTTTTATTAAGTCAGTAATATGAATTCTTTACTTTATTGCAAATTTGTTGGGTTATTTTTGTGGATTATAGTATTGTAGGACTGCTGATGTTGACATTTTACATAGTTGGACTGCTGGAATGGTTTTCCCAGTGAGAAATGCTAGTGCTGTAGTGAATATATGTTTATTTGTAAAAAATATATATATATATGTCTATATATATATATATATATATATATATATATATATATATATATATATATATATATATATATATATATATATATATTAAGTAAATGATGATATCACCGTTTTCCAAAGTGTCCTCAGGCAAAGCAAAATAGCATAATATATCCAAATAAGATACCATAGGACACACCACGAGAAGTGAGAAAAACAATCTTCTTTTATTCAGAAAACAGCATAAAAACAAGAAGGATAAGCGCTTTCGCGTGCTGAATGCACGCTTCTTCAGATCACATTAAACAACAAATACATCTGGATTCAAATAGTAAGCAACAACCAATGACAACACACTTCAAATTAGAAACTTAATACTATTAACTCATGAGTAATCCATCAATTAGGAAAAGGTGTGGTCTCAGTACCTTATACTAAAAGTCTATAGTGATACAGGTTACAAAAATCTAGTGTGTAAATACTGAAAAATAAAAACCTAAATAAAGAACTAAATTGGAATGAACATTCTTATTTCATAACCCTTGCTTAAGTGTGCCATACTAGTTCGTACATAAAATACTCATACTGATAAATCAATGATAGTATACTGTTGAAAGTACCGGATGTTGACCAGAAATGGAAGTAGTGTCAACAGAACTTCTCGTTTTCATCGTTTCAACAATTTACACAGTAACTTATCTAAGTTGGTGCTTAATATAACATTCAACTGTTTTCCCTGGGCAGAAGCATCTCTAATGACTCTCGATAGATGTCTGGCTTTAAGTTATTTTAATTATCATCCTTTGTATTTGTATGTTCAAGTTATACGGGCACTCTAAAATATTATTCGTTCTAAAGGACGTCTTTATTAAATAACATGTGCGTGGTACTAAAATGACTCACATATGTACAAATGCATCTGTGCGCTTAAAAACTAAAATACTTGTATGTCGTAAAATTACATTACCTATAATAAACAACCAAATAAGTGCTCATTGCTCACATCTTAAACCATCTCTGCCAATAATTAAACTACAATATAGAACTGAGTTTAAATTCAAATATAGGTCCAAACCCTATAATACATGATGGTATAAAAAATGTATAGGGCTCTAGATTAATTATGTAACATACTCTATTTTGTTCATTAAAAAATAAAAAATAAAATTGCGCAATGTATTGGCGTTTTAAAAACCACAAATGCAGAAAATCATCTGTTAAAAAATTTATTACACAATGTAGGAAACTGTTTTGACTGTGGGTCACTAATAGTTCCTGTTTTATTAATAAACAACCTAAAGTAAAACCGTGAAAAGAAAAAATTAAATAATATTTGTAGACAACAGTCACAAATAAACTATTTAAAGGGACCTTTCTCTATAATGATAAAATCGAGTAAGTAGTCACAGATGCTAGGCAACTATCCCAAATTTAGGAAGTGCATTCTAATATCTAGTATTGACTTGTAACCATACATATAGCTAGAATCAATTCAAAAAAATAGAGTGCCAAGGTTCGTTGTATAACAAAAGATGCATGTAAATTAAGATGTAATAAGTAATTTAATAATTTCACAACCAACTATGAACATTTCAAAATTTCTACGCTTAATATTATTGAAACTGTGGACAAATAATTAATGTTTCATATTAATTTGAAAATTATTAACATTCAGCCCTACTTGCCTAATACAAGAATCCACTCAGTTAACCTGTGTATTATCCCATTCACAGTTAAACACTTAGTCGTGTATATGCCAGAATATGGCTTGTATTCTGTACTCAACTATAAGTACACTTACTGCCATGTCCATGTTGAAAAATATAATGCCATAAATACCTATGTATATGGAATTACTATGGCTACTGTCCAAACCAAAATCCGTGCATTTATAGGTGAGACTACAGGACCTATGTAGGAATAAAGGCAAAGAGACCAAGTAAAAGCAGTAGTGTGTTGAATGTCTACAAAGCCCAACTGCTGTTGAGCATGAAAAAAAGAATGAAGAAAGGTCGCCTCAATTAGTAATAAAACTACTGTGCTATGGTGTTGGGGTGATATTAAAATAACCCCATAAATATGTATTGAATATATATCAAAATGAGATATTACTCAAATAATACATATCTTGATAAAAAATTGTGTTAGAAACTGACAATATAATCTACAGAAGTGTATTCCACTACTTCAATATAGGTTTCAATGAAATGTAATTATTGATACCTGGATCTCTGTGTGCTCCTGTCTTGAAGATCAATTTCAATTCTAGTTTAGCTAGATGGTTAGTGTTATCACCCATTCTACTACTTTTCTGTAGTGTCTGTAAGACCCTGAACCTGAACTCATGCATAGGGTGCTGGTTAACGTGTCTCACAAGGGCATTCGTTTCTTTCATCTTACGTATATCATACGTGTGATTGTATATGCGGTCTTTTAGTCTTCTAGTAGTTAGACCGATGTAAAAGGCCGGACAAACAGTGCAGTTTGCCATGTAAATCAAGTTGCTACTGTTACAATCATAATGCTCCCTCGGTTTAAACTCAAAGACTCGTTGGGAATGAGTGTAATTCTGTATGTTGGTGATGTATTTACACATATTACAGGATTTACAGGGGAAGGTGCCTGGAACTGGATGGTTGGAATGGGTATCTGTGTTTGTAAAATTCCTGGCAAATATTTCTTTAAGATTATTACATGTTCGAAAAATAAACAAAGGTTTGGTGCCAACCAAGATTCTAATTTCTTCAGTAGCAGTTAAGATGTTCCAGTGTTTAACAATGATTTTTCTAATCTGCTCATTGTCATTGGAATATTTCATGACATAAGCAACTTTATTTCTATCATATCCCCCTTGTCTATGATGTGTTCCAAAATTAAAGTTGCTTATGTCATGAAATATTCCAATGACAGTAGTTTTATTACTAATTGAGGCGACCTTTCTTCATTCTTTTTTTCATGCTCAACAGCAGTTGGGCTTTGTAGACATTCAACACACTACTGCTTTTATTGGTCTCTTTGCCTTTATTCCTACATAAGTCCTGTAGTCTCACCTATAAATGCACGGATTTTGGTTTGGACAGTAGCCATAGTAATTCCATATACATAGGTATTTATGGCATTATATTTTTCAACATGGACATGGCAGTAAGTGTACTTATAGTTGAGTACAGAATACAAGCCATATTCTGGCATATACACGACTAAGTGTTTAACTGTGAATGGGATAATACACAGGTTAACTGAGTGGATTCTTGTATTAGGCAAGTAGGGCTGAATGTTAATAATTTTCAAATTAATATGAAACATTAATTATTTGTCCACAGTTTCAATAATATTAAGTGTAGAAATTTTGAAATGTTCATAGTTGGTTGTGAAATTATTAAATTACTTATTACATCTTAATTTACATGCATCTTTTGTTATACAACGAACCTTGGCACTCTATTTATTTGAATCGATTCTAGCTATATGTATGGTTACAAGTCAATACTAGATATTAGAATGCACTTCCTAAATTTGGGATAGTTGCCTAGCATCTGTGACTGCTTACACGATTTTATCATTATAGAGAAAGGTCCCTTTAAATAGTTTATTCGTGACTGTTGTCTACGAATATTATTTAATTTTTTCTTTTCACGGTTTTACTTTAGGTTGTTTATTAATAAAATAGGAACTATTAGTGACCCACAGTCAAAACAGTTTCCTACATTGTGTAATAAATTTTTTAACAGATGATTTTCTGCATTTGTGGTTTTTAAAACGCCAATACATTGCGCAATTTTATTTTTTATTTTTTAATGAACAAAATAGAGTATGTTCCATAATTAATCTAGAGCCCTATACATTTTTTATACCATCATGTATTATAGGGTTTGGACCTATATTTGAATTTAAACTCAGTTCTATATTGTAGTTTAATTAGTGGCAGAGATGGTTTAAGATGTGAGCAATGAGCACTTATTTGGTTGTTTATTATAGGTAATGTAATTTTACGACATACAAGTATTTTAGTTTTTAAGCGCACAGATGCATTTGTACATATGTGAGTCATTTTAGTACCACGCACATGTTATTTAATAAAGACGTCCTTTAGAACGTATAATATTTTAGAGTGCCCGTATAACTTGAACATACAAATACAAAGGATGATAATTAAAATAACTTAAAGCCAGACATCTATCGAGAGTCATTAGAGATGCTTCTGCCCAGGGAAAACAGTTGAATGTTATATTAAGCACCAACTTAGATAAGTTACTGTGTAAATTGTTGAAACGATGAAAACGAGAAGTTCTGTTGACACTACTTCCATTTCTGGTCAACATCCGGTACTTTCAACAGTATACTATCATTGATTTATCAGTATGAGTATTTTATGTACGAACTAGTATGGCACACTTAAGCAAGGGTTATGAAATAAGAATGTTCATTCCAATTTAGTTCTTTATTTAGGTTTTTATTTTTCAGTATTTACACTCTAGATTTTTGTAACCTGTATCACTATAGACTTTTAGTATAAGGTACTGAGACCACACCTTTTCCTAATTGATGGATTACTCATGAGTTAATAGTATTAAGTTTCTAATTTGAAGTGTGTTGTCATTGGTTGTTGCTTACTATTTGAATCCAGATGTATTTGTTGTTTAATGTGATCTGAAGAAGCGTGCATTCAGCACGCGAAAGCGCTTATCCTTCTTGTTTTTATGCTGTTTTCTGAATAAAAGAACATTGTTTTTCTCACTTCTCGTGGTGTGTCCTATGGTATCTTACTTGGATATATCTATATTAACTAAGGTGTTAGAGTTAACTGTTAGATTAGAGAATTAGAATTAGAATGAGAATTAGAATTTTAAGGCAAATATTAGGCATTTATTATATTTATTCATTGTTCAAATGCACCTACAGTACAGCCAGGAGGTCGACTGTGGTCTTCCAGAGCAACAAAAGAGTTAACTATATGATATATTTTATATGCGGCCCTAAGACCATTTCTGTTCACTCAATTCGGCCCTAGCAAGCCAAAAGGTTGGACACCCCTGCTTTAAAGTATTAAATTGTATTTATTACTGCTTGGTGGTAACTTGATTAAAGTGTAGTTATCATAATAAGTCTTTTGGATTAAGCACTTGGGCTTCAGACCAGTTGTTTTACATTAGGAAAGTTTGTGGCCTGCACTGTGGTGGCAGAACAGGTAGCTTACATCCTTCTAAGTTGGGAACTGCTGATTGAGGGCTCAGTGTCTGTTATTCTAAAAGTGTATTAATTCTGGTTTAAGCACTTGGGATTCAGGCCAGTTGTTTTACATTAAGAAGATTTGTGGTCAGCACTGTAGTGGCAGAACAGGTAGCTTACATCCTTCTAAGTTGGGAACTGCTGATTGAGAGCTCAGTGTCTGTTATTCTAAAAGTGTATTAATTCTGGTTTAAGCACTTGGGCTTCAGGCCAGTTATTTTACATTAAAAGGGTTTGTGGTCTGCACTCTTGTGGGAGGAGAGGCTGGACTCTGCCCTTCTGAGCTGGGAATTTCTGGTTAAAGGCTTATAGTGCCTGCATATTTGAACTGTTTCTTACTGAAATTGGTACACCTTGTTTGCTGTAGCATAGACTAGATCCAGGCCTGCTGAATCTAGCTTTGTTTGTATGCTTGTTGTTTGTTTGCTTGTTATTTCCCTGAAACGCTAATTCCACCTAAAACATGGCTTTTCAGTGCTTCTGTGGATCCCTAGTGATATCTGCATTGCTTACTGTACATATTTCCTCGTTTCACTTGAAAGAAAGTTACTGTTTGTCATTTTTGCATTTAAGTTACCTGTAACACATTGCATTTAAGTTACCTGGCACTTGCTCACTAAAGCAATTATATAAGTCAGCACTAAAAAATTAAAAGCACTACACCCTCACAAACTCTCCCTTGCGTACCTTGTTCCCCATTGGCCCTTTTTTTCAATTATAAAGGAATTCCCAATACTATTCTAGCATGTCCAAAGGTCAGTTGTCAATCTCCTCTCTGGTCCAGCTGGTGAATCTGGTAATCTTGAGGCAATGTTACAACTGCCTCATGTACACAGACAACCCTCTCCTCCTCCCAACAAATTCCAACACATGTGAGAGATGCAACCATATAGCCATACTTGAGGCTAAGCTCTCTCAACTCAGTACTGGCTTAACCAGTCAGGAGGAGAAGGAAACAACACTCACAACAATTCCAGTCTCACATAGACCTACCACGACAGCAAACCAAACACATAAACACACAAAAACATACTCGGAGGCTCTAAATAAAAATCTGCCTAAGCAGCAGAGACCTCCAAAGCAGACTCCCAAGCAACCGCTACCACAAAACAAAACACGTGCAACACACAGCTCACAAAGCCAGTGTGCCGAACAGTCACAGCCCTTAAGGCTAAACAACACACCAGATACACTTGTAATAGCTGACTATCGTCAGGCACACTGACGTCCCGTCACCAGGCTGAACAAGGAGAAGGTCACGGCGAGCTGCCTGTCGGGCAGTAGGATCCGCCACATAACACAAGCACTCAGGTCTCTCCAAGGCAATTACAAATATGACTCAGTCATTGTCCATGCTGGTGTGAATGACCTGAGATGTACCTCCCTGGACTACATGAAAAGAGACATAGAGGAGCTCTCTGAGCATGTAGCCCAGGCCGGTATGACCCTGACCTTGAGTAGCGACTTACCCTCACCAAGAATGATGCCATAATATGAAGACAAGATGATCAATTTCAACAATTGGCTTAAGTATTGGTGTCATTCAAAGGGGATCCAATGCCTGTCAGCCTGGGATGACATGCTCAACAAGCCACGATGCTTTCACTAGGGACGGCTTGCACCTGTCACCCCTGGGCTTTCGGATATTGGCAAAGGCTCTTGCTACCCCCATAGTGCCTTTTTTAGGCAAGGCTCAAAAGACAAACCCACCTCCATAGGTATCACAAGGGATAAGAAACTAAGAGTAATGCTACTCAACGCCAGAAGTCTAAACCTCAAGATGCATGCACTCGAAACTCTCCTTAGCATGGAGAACATTGATATCTGTGCAGTAACAGAAACCTGGTTCAAGGCTCCCGAGAGCACCCCAGCACTACCAGGTTATACCTCATACCATGCTTTTCGGCCCCAAAACTTGGACCGAACCACAAAATGAGGGGGAGTATCAATATTCATCAAAGATACCCACACTTCCAGGTTGGTGGCACAGCACGAAGCATCAGAGACTATCCATGTGCAACTAACAGTGGGTAAAACTGCCTTCCAGTTTATAGCCTGCTACAGACCACCCTCCCAAACCCAGGAACCCCACTCAGCCTTCCTGAGAACACTGGAAAATATGAAGGTCTCTCCAAACACCATTATATTGGGCGACTTCAACTACCCAAACATAGACTGGGAGCATTACTCTAGCTCCAACACCCTAGCCCAAAGGTTCCTAGAATTTATAAACTCAAATGCTATGGAACAACTTGTTACCAGTCCCACAAGAGGGGAAAACATACTGGACCTGATCATCACCAACATGGGGACTCTATGCTCCAGACTAGAAGTGTGTCCCTCACTGGTAAGATCAGACCATAAACTAATCTCACTGGATATTCACTTCGACTCCACCCCCTGCACTGAAAACCACAGTTAAAAACTTCTCTAAAGCAAATTTCACACTCCTCAAAACCGAGGTGGAATCTTTCAAAGCCCCCGGGCCTGTGGAAAATATGGCCCAGACCACAGAATCCTTTATAAATGCATTCTATGAACACCTTTAGGAATGCATGGATCATGCAATCCCAAATAAAACCAAGACCCAATCCTCCAAAGGCAGACGTCCTGTCTGGTGGACCCCAGCCATAAATAAACTATACAATAGAAGGAGGAAGCTACTACATGATACAGCAAAATCCCAAAAAGGGAAGGCATCTCTGATCAGTATTAGCAAAAAACTATGGGCACTCATAAAATCGTCTAAGGCCAGCTTCGAGAGAAAAATTGCACAGGACACTAAGGATAATCACAAGGCTTTCTTTAGTTATGTTAGGAACCTGGGTGGGAATTCCCAGATATGCTCAGAATTAGTCCAAAATGACAAAAAATACACCGAACCCACAGACAATTGCCAACATCCTAGCTGACAGGTTCAGTGCAAACTCCCCCCCCCCCCCACCAAAAGGGCAAATATCTATCCCAGCAGAGTGCTCTCCCTGACATCTCAGATGCTCAGGTAAGAGCTGTCCTCTACAAAGCAACAAACACAGCATCAATGGGACCAGATGGTGTCCCCGGCTGCATCCTACATGAACTCCAAGAAGAGCTAAACCCAAACATAAAACTACTGTTCAGTCTCAGCCTTACTACAGGATATGTACCCAAAGAGTGGCGTACAGCAACAGTGGTCCCTCTCCACAAAGGTGGTGCCTCAAGGGATCCTGGAAACTATTGCCCCATAAGCCTGACTAGCTTGGTCTGCAAAGCTATGGAAAGGATCATCATGGACCTCATAAATAAAGATATTGGGGACCTACAGATACTGGATCCTACCCAGTTCGGCTTTGTTAAGGGCAGATCCTGCCTCTTAAACCTGGTTGATTTCTTTGAAACAGTCACCAAGGCCATTGATGAGGGGAAGGTGGTCCACACAGCCTACCTGGACCTCGCAAAAGTCTTCGATACAATACCCCACTCGGGCATTATAGATAAGCTCACCAGCTTAAATATAAACCCCTATGTCACTAGATGGGTTGCAAACTGGCTCAAGGACAGAACCCACATGGTTAGAATTGCTGGAGCCATGTCAGACTCCAAACCAGTTACAAGTGGCATCCCACAAGGCTCAGTCCTGGGACCTCTCTTGTTCGGTATATATTTCTCGGAGGTACAGGCCAACATGGAAGGACTGCGGCTGACCAAGTTCGCAGATGACTGCAAACTGGGTGCCATAATCGACTCCCCAGCTGACACAAGCATCCTCCAAAAGGGCCTCATAGAAAAAGACAACTGGTGCCCGAGCCATGGCCTCAAGCTAAATGCCAAAAAGTGTATAGTCATCCCCTTTGGCAAAAACACAGTGCCCACAAATTACCACATAGGTGGTAATCCATTAAGGACAGAAGAAGTAATTAGGGACCTGGGGACCCAAGTTGATAGCAATCTCTCATTTGACAACCACATGGCCAAAGTGGTTAGAAAAACATTTTATATAGCCCACCTAATCATGAAGGGATTCACGTCTAGATCAGGGGAGGTCATCGTGCCTCTTTACTCATCCCTCATCAGGCCCATAATTGAGTACAATGCCCCTTTTGGGATGTACCTTACCAGACACCTGCAGCAACTGGAAAGACCCCAAAAGTACCTCACCAAGACGATCAAAGGGCTCAAACAGATGCCATATGCTGCCCGGTTAAAGAAACTCCAGCTCTACTCAGTGGCATACCACCTGCTCAGAGGCGATTTGTGCCTGATGTATAAAGCCATGCCCAACCCGGAATTAATGGACATGCTGCACCTCAGAAAATCCAAATCCCATCGAGCTACGCTCGAGAGACTTGAACCTCAGCACTGAAATAAATAGGACATGCTGGAGGGACAGATTCATAACCCAGAGGCTCTCTTCACTCTGGAATAAAATCCCAGTCCAGGTTAGGCAGAGTCCCTCATTGACTCTCTTCAAGAGGAATCTTGATGAGTGGATGGGAGAGAGTAGGTTTACCCCGGGTATCACTTCTGTGTCACTGTTAGACAGAGGCACAGTATACTAACCTCGAAAAAGGGCATAGCAAAATTATTTTAAAATGGGTGGCGAAAGCCAAATACACTCTGGCTAGGCTTATAAATGCCCTAGGGCAGATAGCCTAATATGAACCTATGAACCTATGAATCTATCCATTGCTGGTGAGTCACACTTGACTTCTATAGTGATCCCCATGAGCAGACAATGGCATCTACAGAGTTTAAAAATGAAGTAGCAAGGAACAGAAATAGATTGCAAAGCCTTTCTTTCATGTTTAAATGCATACACCTATGGGAAATTAAGAAAAATATCTCTCAGCTCCTGTGCGTTCAGTAGCTCTTGTAACATGTATGTTCCGTTGATCTCACCAAATCATCCTTAGCTCCATTACTTCCACTTTTGAATTTCCAGCAGATAATTTCTTTGCACTCCAAGTATCCCTGATCTCCTTTTCTCCATGTTCTTTTCCTGTTGTAGTCATAGCTGCAAAAGAAAAGTGAAGTTTTTCAAGTATCCTGGCAAAACTTTCTCATCTATATAAAAAGGGCTTCGTGTCTGTCCTTTGGATACAAGCATAGTTGCTCTAATTTGGTCATCAGAATTAAGGAAATAAACAACAGATGAACAATAAACTTACATCTGTACTCAGCCATGTAATATATACTTAGACGAGGTTCCTTTTTGACACAATCTATGTCCTGCTTTTCAACAAATGTTGAAATCAAGTTTTCATATTGAGAAGGCAAAGAATACAAAGAAAATGACTGCCTTTAACAATTGTCTAAATAAATAATCATTCTAGGGGTTCTAGTCTGTTTCCAATTGGGATAATATGGTCACCAAAAGACAAACCATGTAAAACCACAACTTCGTAAGAACAAGAAAGCTCCGTGAATCAAGCTCAAACACTAATAATGTTCAACAATTTAATGAAGTGCTTTTTGTCACCTTCAATAAGACAACTTCTTCACATTACATTTCAAAAAAACAAGTTCCCATTTATATAGCAAAAGAAAATCATGTGCTCAACCTCATAAAGGTATGGCAATACACTTAAAATAGTGCATATATAAAAAAATCTCTAAAAACAAAGAATCAGCGTACCGCTTCTAAGATAGTAAATATGTACAATTCCTCCACAAACTGTACAATTATATGACAGTAATTTCACTTAAGCAAAAAATATATATAAAATATGTAAATAGTAATTTTTATCTACACAAACTCCTTAATTTTAGTAGACACCCAATATTACAAAACTCATTTAAACCGGGTTCAACAAAGGCATTTAATCTAATTCGCCATGCAAGTTCACGTTCTTCTAAGAACAAATTTAAAGGGCCGCCTCAAATGTCGCACTGAATTTGGTCTATTGCCCTAAAAGTAAATTTGTGTCCTTTATTCAACATACTATGTTTGGCAAGTGCATTGTCTGTTTTATTTGTTCCTATTGCATAAATGTGTTCATAGATTCTGTCTCGGAGTCTACGCTCCGTTTTCCCTACATAAAATGCTCTACAAGATGTACACGGAGCGGCATAAACAACCAATTTTGAATTTCAGTGCAGTTTGTGCTTTAATTCATACTTTCTCTCATTGATAATAAATGTTCTACCTGTGGTTATAAACTTGCACATACTACAACAACCGCAATTGGACATACCAGCGCGTAACCAGTCCAACTTACTTCACAGACAATGATCTACACTTCTGTTTCTGGCTTCATTGTACTGGCTAAAGATTTTGCTGACTCCATAGTGTCCTTTTAGTGAGCCCAGCTGCTTGAAGAG